>NC_090371.1:179462607-179823767 GCF_036365525.1 Heterodontus francisci
TCTCTCTCTCTCTCTCTGCCCCCCACACACAATCTCTCTCTCTCTCTGCCCCCCACACACACTCTCTCTCTCTCTCTCTCTCTGCCCCCCACACACAATCTCTCTCTCTCTCTCTCTGCCCCCCCACACACAATCTCTCTCTCTCTCTGCCCCCCCCCCACACACAATCTCTCTCTCTCTCTCTGCCCCCCCCACACACAATCTCTCTCTCTCTCTCTGCCCCCCACCACACACAATCTCTCTCTCTCTCTCTGCCCCCCCCACACACAATCTCTCTCTCTCTCTCTGCCCCCCCCCACACACAATCTCTCTCTCTCTCTCTGCCCCCCCCCACACACAATCTCTCTCTCTCTCTCTGCCCCCCCCACACACAATCTCTCTCTCTCTCTCTGCCCCCCCCACACACAAACTCTCTCTCTCTCTCTGCCCCCCCCACACACAATCTCTCTCTCTCTCTCTGCCCCCCCACACACAATCTCTCTCTCTCTCTCTCTCTCTCTCTCTCTCTGCCCCCCCACACACAATCTCTCTCTCTCTCTCTCTGCCCCCCCACACACAATCTCTCTCTCTCTCTCTCTCTGCCCCCCCCACACACAATCTCTCTCTCTCTCTCTCTGCCCCCCCACACACAATCTCTCTCTCTGCCCCCCCCCACACACAATCTCTCTCTCTCTCTCTGCCCCCCCACACACAATCTCTCTCTCTCTGCCCCCCCACACACAATCTCTCTCTCTCTCTCTGCCCCCCCACACACAATCTCTCTCTCTCTCTCTGCCCCCCCCACACACAATCTCTCTCTCTCTCTCTGCCCCCCCCACACACAATCTCTCTCTCTCTCTGCCCCCCCACACACAATCTCTCTCTCTCTCTGCCCCCCCACACACAATCTCTCTCTCTCTCTGCCCCCCACACACAATCTCTCTCTCTCTCTCTGCCCCCCCACACACAATCTCTCTCTCTCTCTCTGCCCCCCCACACACAATCTCTCTCTCTCTCTGCCCCCCACACACAATCTCTCTCTCTCTCTGCCCCCCCACACACAATCTCTCTCTCTCTCTGCCCCCCCACACACAATCTCTCTCTCTCTCTGCCCCCCCACACACAATCTCTCTCTCTCTCTCTGCCCCCCCACACACAATCTCTCTCTCTCTCTCTGCCCCCCCACACACAATCTCTCTCTCTCTCTGCCCCCCACACACAATCTCTCTCTCTCTCTCTGCCCCCCACACACAATCTCTCTCTCTCTCTCTGCCCCCCCACACACAATCTCTCTCTCTCTCTCTGCCCCCCCACACACAATCTCTCTCTCTCTCTCTCTGCCCCCCCACACACAATCTCTCTCTCTCTCTCTGCCCCCCCACACACAATCTCTCTCTCTCTCTCTGCCCCCCCCCCACACACAATCTCTCTCTCTCTCTCTGCCCCCCCACACACAATCTCTCTCTCTCTCTCTGCCCCCCCACACACAATCTCTCTCTCTCTCTCTCTGCCCCCCCACACACAATCTCTCTCTCTCTCTCTGCCCCCCCACACACAATCTCTCTCTCTCTCTCTCTCTGCCCCCCCACACACAATCTCTCTCTCTCTCTCTGCCCCCCCCACACACAATCTCTCTCTCTCTCTCTGCCCCCCCACACACAATCTCTCTCTCTCTCTCTGCCCCCCCCACACACAATCTCTCTCTCTCTCTCTGCCCCCCCACACACAATCTCTCTCTCTCTCTCTCTCTCTGCCCCCCCACACACAATCTCTCTCTCTCTCTGCCCCCCCACACACAATCTCTCTCTCTCTGCCCCCCCCACACACAATTTCTCTCTCTCTCTCTGCCCCCCCCACACACAATCTCTCTCTCTCTCTCTGCCCCCCCACACACAATCTCTCTCTCTCTCTCTGCCCCCCCCCACACACAATCTCTCTCTCTCTCTCTCTGCCCCCCCCAACACACAATCTCTCTCTCTCTCTGCCCCCCAACACACAATCTCTCTCTCTCTCTGCCCCCCCCAACACACAATCTCTCTCTCTCTCTCTGCCCCCCCACACACAATCTCTCTCTCTCTCTGCCCCCCCAACACACAATCTCTCTCTCTCTCTCTGCCCCCCCACACACAATCTCTCTCTCTCTCTCTCTCTCTCTGCCCCCCCACACACAATCTCTCTCTCTCTCTCTCTGCCCCCCCACACACAATCTCTCTCTCTCTCTCTCTGCCCCCCCACACACAATCTCTCTCTCTCTCTGCCCCCCCACACACAATCTCTCTCTCTCTGCCCCCCCCACACACAATCTCTCTCTCTCTGCCCCCCCCACACACAATGTCTCTCTCTCTGCCCCCCCCCCACACACACTCTCTCTCTCTCTGCCCCCCCACACACACACTCTCTCTGCCCCCCACACACTCGCACTTACTCTCTCTCTCTCTCTGCCCCCCACACACTTGCACTTCTCTCTCTCTCTGCCCCCCCCACACCCTCTCTCTCTCTGCCCCCCCCCCACACCCTCTCTCTCTCTCTCTGCCCCCCCCACACACACACACTCTCTCTCTGCCCCCCCACACACACACTCACTCTCTCTGCCCCCCCACACACACACTCACTCTCTCTGCCCCCCCACACACACACTCACTCTCTGCCCCCCCACACACACACTCACTCTCTGCCCCCCCACACACACACTCACTCTCTGCCCCCCCACACACACACTCACTCTCTGCCCCCCCACACACACACTCACTCTCTGCCCCCCCACACACACACTCACTCTCTGCCCCCCCACACACACACTCACTCTCTGCCCCCCCACACACACACTCACTCTCTGCCCCCCACACACACACTCACTCTCTGCCCCCCCACACACACACTCACTCTCTGCCCCCCCACACACACACTCACTCTCTCTGCCCCCCCAACACACACACACTCTCTCTCTCTCTGACCCCCCCCACACACACTCTCTCTGTCTCTCTGCCCCCCCCCCCCCACACACCCTCTCTCTCTCTCTCTCTGCCCCCCCCCACACACTCTCTCTCTCTCTCTCTGCCCCCCCCACACACCCTCTCTCTCTCTGCACCCCCCCCACACACCCTCTCTCTCTCTGCACCCCCCCCACACACCCTCTCTCTCTCTGCACCCCCCCCACACACCCTCTCTCTCTCTCTGCCCCTCTCCCACACTCTCTCTCTCTCTCTGCCCCTCTCCCACACTCTCACTCTCTCTCTGCCCCTCTCCCACACTCTCACTCTCTCTCTGCCCCTCTCCCACACTCTCACTCTCTCTCTGCCCCTCTCCCACACTCTCTCTCTCTCTCTGCCCCTCTCCCACACACTCTCTCTCTCTCTCTCTCTGCCCCTCTCCCACACACACTCTCACTCTCTCTCTGCCCCTCTCCCACACACACTCACTCTCTCTCTGCCCCTCTCCCACACACACTCACTCTCTCTCTGCCCCTCTCCCCCACACACACACTCTCTCTCTCTGCCCCTCTCCCACACACACTCTCACTCTCTCTCTGCCCCTCTCCCACACACACTCTCACTCTCTCTCTGCCCCTCTCCCACACACACTCTCACTCTCTCTCTGCCCCTCTCCCACACACACTCTCACTCTCTGCTCCCCCACACACTCTCTCTCTCTGCCCCCCACACACACACACTCTCTCTCTGCCCCGCCCCACACACACACTCTCTCTCTCTCTGCCCCCCCACACACACACACTCTCTCTCTCTCTGCCCCCCCACACACACACACTCTCTCTCTCTGCCCCCCCACACACACACACTCTCTCTCTCTCTGCCCCCCCACACACACACACTCTCTCTCTCTCTCTCTGCCCCCCCACACACACACACTCTCTCTCTCTCTCTCTGCCCCCCCACACTCACTCTCTCTCTGCCCCTCTCCCACACACACTCTCACTCTGCCCCTCTCCCACACTCTCACTCTCTCTCTGCCCCTCTCCCACACACACACTCTCTCTCTCTCTGCCCCCCCACTCACACACTCACCTCTCTCTCTCTCTCTCTCTCTGCCCCCCCCACACACTCACTTCACACTCTCTCTCTCTCTCTCTCTCTCTCTCTGCCCCCCACACACACTCACTTCACTCTCTCTCTCTCTGCCCCCCACACACACTCACTTCACTCTCTCTCTCTGCCCCCCACACACACTCACTTCACTCTCTCTCTCTCTCTCTGCCCCCCACACACTCTCACTTCACTCTCTCTCTGCCCCCCACACACTCTCACTTCACTCTCTCTCTCTCTCTCTGCCCCCCACACACTCTCACTTCACTCTCTCTCTCTCTCTCTCTGCCCCCCACACACACTCCCATCTCTCTCTCTCTCTCCATCTCTCTCTGCCCCCCCCCCACACACGCTCACTTCTCTCTCTCTCTCTCTGCCCCCCCCCCACACACACACTCTCTCTCTCTCTGCCCCCCCACACACACTCACTTCACTCTCTCACTCTCCATCTCTCTCTGCCCCCCACACACACTCACTTCACTCTCTCTCTCTCCATCTCTCTCTGCCCCCCCCCACACACGCTCACTTCTCTCTCTCTCTGCCCCCCCCACACACTCACTTCACTCTCTCTCTCTCCATCTCTCTCTGCCCCCCCCACACACGCTCACTTCTCTCTCTCTGCCCCCCCCACACACACTCACTTCACTCTCTCTTGCTCTCTCTCTGCCCCCCACACACACACACTTCTCTCTCTCTCTCTCTCTCTCTCTCTCTGCCCCCCACACACACTCACTTCTCTCTCTCTCTCTCTCTGCCCCCCCCCACACACACTCACTTCTCTCTCTCTGCCCCCCCCCCCACACACACTCACTTCACTCTCTCTCTCTCTCTCTGCCCCCCCCCCCACACACACTCACTTCACTCTCTCTCTCTCTCTGCCACCCCCCCCCCACACACACTCACTTCACTCTCTCTCTCTCTCTCTGCCCCCCACACACACACTCTCTCACTCTCTCTCTCTGCCCCCCACACACAATCTCTCTCTCTCTCTCTCTCTCTGCCCCCCCACACACAATCTCTCTCTCTCTCTCTCTCTGCCCCCCCCACACACTCTCTCTCTCTCTCTCTCTCTCTGCCCCCCCCACACACAATCTCTCTCTCTCTCTCTCTCTGCCCCCCCACACACAATCTCTCTCTCTCTCTCTCTCTCTCTCTGCCCCCCCACACACAATCTCTCTCTCTCTCTCTCTCTCTCTGCCCCCCCACACACAATCTCTCTCTCTCTCTCTCTCTGCCCACCCCACACACAATCTCTCTCTCTCTCTCTCTCTGTCCACCCCACACACAATCTCTCTCTCTCTCTCTCTCTGCCCCCCCACACACAATCTCTCTCTCTCTCTCTGCCCCCCCACACACAATCTCTCTCTCTCTCTCTCTCTCTCTCTGCCCCCCCACACACAATCTCTCTCTCTCTCTGCCCCCCCACACACAATCTCTCTCTCTCTCTCTCTCTCTCTCTCTGCCCCCCCACACACAATCTCTCTCTCTCTCTCTCTCTCTCTCTGCCCCCCCCACACACAATCTCTCTCTCTCTCTCTGCCCCCCCCCACACACAATCTCTCTCTCTCTCTCTCTGCCCCCCCACACACACAATCTCTCTCTCTGCCGCCCCCCACACACAATCTCTCTCTCTCTGCCCCCCCCCACACACAATCTCTCTCTCTCTCTCTCTCTGCCCCCCCACACACAATCTCTCCCTCTCTCTCTCTGCCCCCCCACACACAATCTCTCCCTCTCTCTCTCTCTGCCCCCCCACACACAATCTCTCCCTCTCTCTCTCTGCCCCCCCACACACAATCTCTCCCTCTCTCTCTCTGCCCCCCCACACACAATCTCTCCCTCTCTCTCTCTGCCCCCCCACACACAATCTCTCTCTCTCTCTCTGCCCCCCCACACACAATCTCTCTCTCTCTCTCTGCCCCCCCACACACAATCTCTCTCTCTCTCTCTGCCCCCCCACACACAATCTCTCTCTCTCTCTCTCTCTCTCTCTCTCTGCCCCCCCACACACCATCTCTCTCTCTCTCTCTCTCTCTCTCTCTCTCTGCCCCCCCCACACACAATGTCTCTCTCTCTGCCCCCCCACACACACTCTCTCTCTCTCTCTGCCCCCCCACACACACTCTCTCTCTCTCTCTGCCCCCCCACACACTCGCACTTACTCTCTCTCTCTCTGCCCCCCACACCCTCTCTCTCTCTGCCCTCCCCACACCCTCTCTCTCTCTCTCTGCCCCCCCCCCCACACACACACTACACACACTCTCTCTCTGCCCCCCCACACACACTCACTCTCTCTGCCCCCCCACACACACACTCACTCTCTCTGCCCCCCCACACACACACTCACTCTCTCTGCCCCCCCCACACACACACTCACTCTCTCTGCCCCCCCCCCACACACACACTCACTCTCTCTGCCCCCCCCCACACACACACTCACTCTCTCTGCCCCCCCCACACACACACTCACTCTCTCTGCCCCCCCACACACACTCACTCTCTCTGCCCCCCCACACACACTCACTCTCTCTCTCTCTGCCCCCCCCCACACACACACACTCTCTCTCTCTCTCTCTCTGACCCCCCACACACACACACTCTCTGTCTCTCTGCCCCCCCCACACACCCTCTCTCTCTCTCTCTCTCTCTCTCTGCCCCCCCCCCACACACCCTCTCTCTCTGCCCCCCCACACACACACACACACTCTCTCTCTGCCCCCCCCCACACACACCCTCTCTCTCTCTGCCCCCCCCCACACACCCTCTCTCTCTCTGCCCCCCCCACACACCCTCTCTCTCTCTCTGCCCCCCCCCCACACACACACACTCTCCCTCTCTCTCTGACCCCCCACACACACACACACACTCTCTCTCTCTCTCTCTCTCTCTCTGACCCCCCCCCCACACACACTCTCTGTCTCTCTCTCTGCCCCCCCCACACACCCTCTCTCTGTCTCTCTCTCTGCCCCCCCCCCCCACACACACACACTCTCTCTCTCTCTCTCTCTGACCCCCCACACACACACACTCTCTCTCTGCCCCCCCACACACACACACACACTCTCTCTCTGCCCCCCCCACACACACACACACTCTCTGTCTCTCTGCCCCCCCCCCACACACACACACACTCTCTGTCTCTCTGCCCCCCCCACACACCCTCTCTCTCTGCCCCCCCCCCACACACCCTCTCTCTCTCTCTCTGCTCCCCCCCCCCACACACCCTCTCTCTCTGCTCCCCCCCCCCCCCCACACACCCTCTCTCTCTCTGCTCCCCCCCCCCCCCACACACCCTCTCTCTCTCTCTCTGCCCCCCCCACACACCCTCTCTCTCTCTCTCTGCCCCCCGCACACACCCTCTCTCTCTCTCTCTGACCCCCCCACCCACCCTCTCTCTCTCTCTGACCCCCCCACACACCCTCTCTCTCTCTCTCTGACCCCCCCACACACACTCTCTCTCTCTCTCTCTCTCTCTCTCTCTGCCCCCCCCCCACACACACACACTCTCTCTCTCTCTCTCTCTCTCTGCCCCCCCACACACACACTCTCTCTCTCTCTCTCTCTGCCCCCCCCCACACACACTCTCTCTCTGCCCCTCTCCCACACACACTCTCTCTCTCTCTCTGCCCCTCTCCTCCCTCTCCCACACACACTCTCTCTCTCTCTCTGCCCCTCTCCCACACACACACTCACTCTCTCTCTGCCCCTCTCCCACACACACACTCACTCTCTCTCTGCCCCTCTCCCACACACACACTCACTCTCTCTCTGCCCCTCTCCCACACACTCTCACTCTCTCTCTGCCCCTCTCCCACACACACTCTCTCTCTCTCTCTCTTCCCCCCCACACACACTCTCTCTCTCTCTCTGCCCCCCACACACACTCTCTCTCTCTCTCCCTGCCCCCCCACACACACTCTCTCTCTCTCTCTGCCCCCCCACACACACTCTCTCTCTCTCTCTGCCCCCCCACACACACTCTCTCTCTCTCTGCCCCCCCACACACACTCTCTCTCTCTCTCTGCCCCTCCCCACACACACTCTCTCTCTGCCCCTCTCCCACACACACTCTCTCTCTCTCTCTGCCCCCCCCACACACTCTCTCTCTCTCTCTGCCCCTCTCCCACACACACTCTCACTCTCTCTCTGCCCCTCTCCCACACACACTCTCACTCTCTCTCTGCCCCTCTCCCACACACACTCTCACTCTCTCTCTGCCCCTCTCCCACACACACTCTCACTCTCTCTCTGCCCCTCTCCCACACACACACACTCTCTCTCTCTCTCTGCCCCTCTCCCACACTCTCACTCTCTGCCCCCCACACACACACACTCTCTCTCTGCCCCCCCACACACACACACTCTCTCTCTGCCCCCCCACACACACACACTCTCTCTCTGCCCCCCACACACACACACTCTCTCTCTGCCCCCCCACACACACACACTCTCTCTCTGCCCCCCCACACACACACACTCTCTCTCTCTCTCTCTCTCTCTCTCTGCCCCCCCCACACTCTCACTCTGCCCCTCTCCCACACTCTCACTCTCTCTCTCTCTCTCTCTGCCCCCCCCCACACACACTCTCTCTCTCTCTGCCCCCCACACACACTCTCTCTCTCTCTGCCCCCCCACACACACTCTCTCTCTCTCTCTGCCCCCCCACACACACTCTCTCTCTCTCTCTGCCCCCCCACACACACTCTCTCTCTCTCTGCCCCCCCACACACACACACTCTCTCTCTCTCTCTCTCTCTCTCTCTCTGCCCCCCCCACACTCTCACTCTGCCCCTCTCCCACACTCTCACTCTCTCTCTCTCTCTGCCCCCCCCCACACACACTCTCTCTCTCTCTTCCCGCCCACACACACTCTCTCTCTCTCTGCCCCCCCACACACACTCTCTCTCTCTCTCTGCCCCCCCACACACACTCTCTCTCTCTCTCTGCCCCCCCACACACACTCTCTCTCTCTCTCTGCCCCCCCACACACACTCTCTCTCTCTCTGCCCCCCCACACACACACACTCTCTCTCTCTGCCCCCCACACACACACTCTCACTCTCTCTCTGCCCCTCTCCCACACACACTCTCACTCTCTCTCTGCCCCTCTCCCACACACACTCTCACTCTCTCTCTGCCCCTCTCCCACACACACTCTCACTCTCTCTCTGCCCCTCTCCCACACACACTCTCACTCTCTCTCTGCCCCTCTCCCACACACACTCTCACTCTCTCTCTGCCCCTCTCCCACACACACTCTCACTCTCTCTCTGCCCCTCTCCCACACTCTCACTCTCTCTCTGCCCCTCTCCCACACTCTCACTCTCTCTCTCTCTGCCCCCCCCCACTCTCTCTCTCTGCCCCCCCCCACTCTCTCTCTGCCCCCCCCCACTCTCTCTCTGCCCCCCCACTCTCTCTCTCTGCCCCCCCACTCTCTCTCTCTGCCCCCCCACTCTCTCTCTCTGCCCCCCCACTCTCTCTCTCTGCCCCCCCACTCTCTCTCTCTGCCCCCCCACTCTCTCTCTCTGCCCCCCCACTCTCTCTCTCTGCCCCCCCCACTCTCTCTCTGCCCCCCCCACTCTCTCTCTGCCCCCCCCACTCTCTCTCTGCCCCCCCCACTCTCTCTCTGCCCCCCCCACTCTCTCTCTGCCCCCCCCACTCTCTCTCTGCCCCCCCCACTCTCTCTCTGCCCCCCCCACTCTCTCTCTGCCCCCCCCACTCTCTCTCTGCCCCCCCCACTCTCTCTCTGCCCCCCCCCACTCTCTCTCTGCCCCCCCCCCACTCTCTCTCTGCCCCCCCCCCACTCTCTCTCTGCCCCCCCCACTCTCTCTCTCTGCCCCCCCCACTCTCTCTCTGCCCCCCCCCACTCTCTCTCTGCCCCCCCCCACTCTCTCTCTGCCCCCCCCCACTCTCTCTCTGCCCCCCCCCCACTCTCTCTCTGCCCCCCCCCACTCTCTCTCTGCCCCCCCCCACTCTCTCTCTGCCCCCCCCCACTCTCTCTCTGCCCCCCCCCACTATCTCTCTCTCTCTGCCCCCCCCCACTATCTCTCTCTCTCTGCCCCCCCCCCACTATCTCTCTCTCTCTGCCCCCCCCCCACTATCTCTCTCTCTCTCCCCCACACACACACTCTCACTCTCTCTCTGCCCCTCTCCCACACTCTCACTTTCACTCTCTCTCTGCCCCTCTCCCACACACTCACTCTCTCTCTCTCTCTCTCTGCCCCCCCCCCCACTCTCTCTCTCTGCCCCCCCCACTCTCTCTCTCTGCCCCCCCCACTCTCTCTCTCTGCCCCCCCCCACTATCTCTCTCTGCCCCCCCCCACTATCTCTCTCTCTCTCTCTGCCCCCCCCCACACACACACACACTCTCTCTGCCCCCCTCCCACACACACTCTCACTCTCTCTCTGCCCCTTTCTCTTCTCTCTCTGCCCCCCCCCCACTCTCTCTCTCTCTCTGCCCCCCCACACACTCTCTCTCTCTCTGCCCCCCCACACACTCTCTCTCTCTCTGCCCCCCCCCCTCTCCCACTCTCTCTCTGCCCCCCCCCCCACTCTCTCTCTGCCCCCCCCCCCACTCTCTCTCTGCCCCCCCCCCCACTCTCTCTCTGCCCCCCCCCCACTCTCTCTCTGCCCCCCCCCCCACTCTCTCTCTGCCCCCCCCCCCCACTCTCTCTCTGCCCCCCCCCCACTCTCTCTCTGCCCCCCCCCCACTCTCTCTCTGCTCCCCCCACTCTCTCTCTGCCCCCCCCCCACTCTCTCTCTGCCCCCCCCCCACTCTCTCTCTGCCCCCCCCCCCACTCTCTCTCTGCCCCCCCCACTCTCTCTCTGCCCCCCCCCACTCTCTCTCTGCCCCCCCCCCACTCTCTCTCTCTGCCCCCCCCCACTCTCTCTCTGCCCCCCCCCACTCTCTCTCTGCCCCCCCCCACTCTCTCTCTGCCCCCCCCCCCACTCTCTCTCTGCCCCCCCCCACTCTCTCTCTGCCCCCCCCCCACTCTCTCTCTGCCCCCCCCCCACTCTCTCTCTGCCCCCCCCCACTCTCTCTCTGCCCCCCCCCACTCTCTCTCTGCCCCCCCCCCACTCTCTCTCTGCCCCCCCCCCACTCTCTCTCTGCCCCCCCCCACTCTCTCTCTCTCCTCTGCCCCCCCCACTATCTCTCTCTCTCTCTGCCCCCCCCCACTATCTCTCTCTCTCTGCCCCCCCCCACTATCTCTCTCTCTCTGCCCCCCCACTATCTCTCTCTCTCTGCCCCCCCCCACTATCTCTCTCTCTCTGCCCCCCCCACTATCTCTCTCTCTCTGCCCCCCCCCACTATCTCTCTCTCTCTGCCCCCCCCCACTATCTCTCTCTCTCTGCCCCCCCCACTATCTCTCTCTCTCTGCCCCCCCCCACTATCTCTCTCTCTCTCTCTCTCCCCCACACACACACTCTCTCTCTGCCCCCTCCCACACACACTCTCACTCTCTCTCTGCCCCTCTCCCACACTCTCACTCTCTCTCTCTCTGCCCCCCCCCACTCTCTCCTCTCTGCCCCCCCCCACTCTCTCTCTCTCTGCCCCCCCACACACTCTCTCTCTCTCTGCCCCCCCACACACTCTCTCTCTCTGCCCCCCCCCCACACACACTCTCACTCTCTGCCCCCCCCCCACACACACTCACTCTCACTCTCTCTGCCACACTCTCACTCTCTCTCTGCCCCCCCCCCACTCTCTATCTCTGCCCCCCCCACTCTCTCTCTCTGCCCCCCCCCCCACTCTCTCTCTCTGCCCCCCCCCCCACTCTCTCTCTCTCTCTCTCTGCCCCCCCACACACTCTCTCTCTCTCTCTCTGCCCCCCCCACACACTCTCTCTCTCTCTCTCTGCCCCCCCACACACACTCTCTCTCTCTCTGCCCCCCCCCACTATCTCTCTCTCTCTCTCTCTGCCCCCCCACACACTCTCTCTCTCTCTCTCTGCCCCCCCACACACTCTCTCTCTCTCTCTCTCTGCCCCCCCACACACTCTCTCTCTCTCTCCCCCCCACACACTCTCTCTCTCTCTCTCTGCCCCCCCACACACTCTCTCTCTCTCTGCCCCCCCACACACTCTCTCTCTGCCCCCCCACACACTCTCTCTCTGCCCCCCCACACACTCTCTCTCTGCCCCCCCCCACTCTCTCTCTGCCCCCCCCACTCTCTCTCTGCCCCCCCCACTCTCTCTCTGCCCCCCCCACTCTCTCTCTGCCCCCCCCCACTCTCTCTCTGCCCCCCCCCACTCTCTCTCTGCCCCCCCCCACTCTCTCTCTCTGCCCCCCCCCACTCTCTCTCTGCCCCCCCCCCCACTCTCTCTCTGCCCCCCCCCCACTCTCTCTCTGCCCCCCCCCACTCTCTCTCTGCCCCCCCCCCACTCTCTCTCTGCCCCCCCCCACTCTCTCTCTGCCCCCCCCACTCTCTCTCTGCCCCCCCCCACTCTCTCTCTCTCTGCCCCCCCCTCTCTCTCTCTCTCTGCCCCCCCCCACTCTCTCTCTCTCTGCCCCCCCCACTCTCTCTCTCTCTCTGCCCCCCCCCACTCTCTCTCTCTCTGCCCCCCCCCACTATCTCTCTCTCTCTGCCCCCCCCACTATCTCTCTCTCTCTGCCCCCCCCCACTATCTCTCTCTCTCTGCCCCCCCCCACTATCTCTCTCTCTCTGCCCCCCCCCACTATCTCTCTCTCTCTGCCCCCCCCACTATCTCTCTCTCTCTGCCCCCCCCCACTATCTCTCTCTCTCTGCCCCCCCCACTCTCTCTCTCTCTCTGCCCCCCCACACACTCTCTCTCTGCCCCCCCCACTCTCTCTCTGCCCCCCCCCCACTCTCTCTCTGCCCCCCCCACTCTCTCTCTGCCCCCCCCCACTCTCTCTCTGCCCCCCCCCACTCTCTCTCTGCCCCCCCCCACTCTCTCTCTGCCCCCCCCCACTCTCTCTCTGCCCCCCCCACTCTCTCTCTGCCCCCCCCCACTCTCTCTCTGCCCCCCCCCCACTATCTCTCTCTCTGCCCCCCACTCTCTCTCTCTCTGCCCCCCCACTCTCTCTCTCTCTGCCCCCCCACTCTCTCTCTCTCTGCCCCCCCACTCTCTCTCTCTCTGCCCCCCCACTCCTCTCTCTCTCTGCCCCCCCACTCTCTCTCTCTCTGCCCCCCCACTCTCTCTCTCTCTGCCCCCCCACTCTCTCTCTCTCTGCCCCCCCACTCTCTCTCTCTCTGCCCCCCACTCTCTCTCTCTCTGCCCCCCCACTCTCTCTCTCTCTGCCCCCCACTCTCTCTCTCTCTGCCCCCCACTCTCTCTCTCTCTGCCCCCCCACTCTCTCTCTCTCTGCCCCCCCACTCTCTCTCTCTCTGCCCCCCCACTCTCTCTCTCTCTGCCCCCCCCACTCTCTCTCTCTCTGCCCCCCCCACTCTCTCTCTCTCTGCCCCCCCACTCTCTCTCTCTCTGCCCCCCCACTCTCTCTCTCTCTGCCCCCCCACTCTCTCTCTCTCTGCCCCCCCACTCTCTCTCTCTCTGCCCCCCCACTCTCTCTCTCTCTGCCCCCCACTCTCTCTCTCTCTGCCCCCCACTCTCTCTCTCTCTGCCCCCCCACTCTCTCTCTCTCTGCCCCCCCACTCTCTCTCTCTCTGCCCCCCCACTCTCTCTCTCTCTCTGCCCCCCCACTCTCTCTCTCTCTGCCCCCCCACTCTCTCTCTCTCTGCCCCCCCACTCTCTCTCTCTCTGCCCCCCCACTCTCTCTCTCTCTCTCTGCCCCCCCACTCTCTCTCTCTCTCTCTGCCCCCCCACTCTCTCTCTCTCTGCCCCCCCACTCTCTCTCTCTCTCTCTGCCCCCCACACACTCTCTCTCTCTCTCTCTGCCCCCCACACACTCTCTCTCTCTCTCTCTGCCCCCCACACACTCTCTCTCTCTCTCTCTGCCCCCCCACACACTCTCTCTCTCTCTCTCTGCCCCCCCACACACTCTCTCTCTCTCTCTGCCCCCCCACACACTCTCTCTCTCTCTGCCCCCCCACACACTCTCTCTCTCTCTGCCCCCCCACACACTCTCTCTCTCCTCTGCCCCCCCACACACTCTCTCTCTCTCTCTGCCCCCCCACACACTCTCTCTCTCTCTGCCCCCCACACACACTCTCTCTCTCTCTCTCTGCCCCCCACACACACTCTCTCTCTCTCTCTCTGCCCCCCACACACTCTCTCTCTCTCTCTCTGCCCCCCACACACTCTCTCTCTCTCTCTCTCTGCCCCCCACACACTCTCTCTCTCTCTCTCTCTGCCCCCCACACACTCTCTCTCTCTCTCTCTCTCTCTGCCCCCCACACACTCTCTCTCTCTCTCTCTCTCTCTGCCCCCCACACACTCTCTCTCTCTCTCTCTCTCTGCCCCCCACACACTCTCTCTCTCTCTCTCTCTCTCTGCCCCCCACACACTCTCTCTCTCTCTCTCTCTCTGCCCCCCACACTCCGGCAGTTAGAGGGAGTGTTCACCGCAGCAGCTTAAGACTACAACTAGAAACACCATCTGGGTTTGTGGTTGGTGAATTCTTTTAAAAAATATCACGGTCACTTTCGTAGATGACAGCAGGAACAGCACTTCCCCAACTTCAGGCGGATTCGGGGTTTTCCGGTGGGTACGACTTTGTTTTTATAAAAGCCTGCCGAAAAGCCCTGAATCTGTCCAAAGTTGGAAAAGCGCGATTCCTGCTGTCAGCTGTGAAAGTGACAGCACAATGTTTTTAAAAGCCAGTCTGGAAGAAGAAGCCAATGGGAAATTTCTCATCTGTGAAATACATCCACGGTTCGGATGGAAACATTTTGCAGGCTGGATCCTGGTCCCTGGGCTGTATGCGGGACAACCCTGTTCTAGAAGCTCCAGCCAGGGGAAATAACCTCTCAGTCATTGAGTGATCACTTTCCCCATGGATTTTTGTTTTTCAATGGAGTATATTTTTATTGAGAATTTTGAATAATTTCTTGAAATGTTTGCTCCTGCTCATCTCCCTCCCAAACTTTTAATTTATTTTCCCAATCAACTTTAGCCAGCTCACCCCTTATACCTATGTAATTGGCTTTATGCTTAAGAATCTTGTTTCAGATTTAAGTCCATCACTTTCAAACTTAATGTGAAATTTTATCATATCATGATCATTCTGCCCCACAGGATCCATTACTTAATTAACCCTATCTCATTACACCACACACGATCTAAAATAGTCCTTTCCTTGGTTGGTTCCACAACATATTGTTCTAGGAAACTGTGTCAAATGCATTCTATGAACTCGTCCTCCAGACCAACTTTTCCAATTTGATTTGTCCAATCTATATGGCGATTCTGCAAGTCCCCCACAATCAACGCAGTAACTGAGATACAGGATCCTTTTTTTTTGATTAATAGTCTATCCAATGGAATAGCTACTGTTAAGGGGCCTGTAAACTACTCCCATCAGTGTTTCCTGCTCCTTGTTATTTCTCATCTCCACCCATCCTGATTCTACTTCCTGATCTTCTGAACTAAGATCCTTTCTCACTACGGTCCTTGTGCCATCCGTTATCAGCGCTACCTCCCCCATCCCAACCTTTTCCATTCCTCTTTTCTTTTCGAAATGCCAATTACCCTGGAATATTTAGTTCCCAGCCTTTGTCACCTTGCAACCATGTCACTGCAAGGGCTATTAGAGCAAGCTCATCTATCTCCATTTGTGCCACAAGTCTGTCATATCTTGATACGAATGCTTTGTGCATTCAGATAAAGAGCCTTTAATTTTAATTTATTATTCCCTGCATTGACCTTGTTCACTGATGCACTGTTACTATTAAACTCTCTGTCCCTTCCTGCCACACTGCTCATCTTTACCCAAATCACTAAACAGCTCTATTACCCTGACTTTTCTCTTTAGATTTCTAAATTTCCCCTCACCCTACCCCCCTACACTTTTTAATAAAAAGCTATCTACAGCCCTAGTTGTTCAATTCACCAGCGCACTGAACCCAACCCGGTTTAAGTGGAGCCTACCCCTTTCCCCAATTACTAATGTTTGTGCCTCATGAACCAAAACCCCTTCCTCCTACACCACACCTTTGAGCCACGCATTTAACTCTGATTTTTTTTTTTAATATTCTTCCATGCGTGAGAGAGTCACTGGCAAGGCCAGCATTTGTTAACCATCCCTAATTGCTTTCGACAACCTAGTGGCTTGCTAGGCTATTTCAGAGGTCAGTTCAACCACATTGCTGTGGGTCTGGAGTCACATGTAGGCTAGACCAGGTAAAGATTTCCTTCCCTAAAAAAAGTCATTAGTGAACCAGATGGGTCTTTGTGACAATCGATGATAATGCCATAGAACTATTACTGACAGTAACTTTCAATTTCAAACAATGGCTTGACCCTCTGCAAATCTGCATATGGCTCAGGTAACAATTCAGAGATTATTACCTTTGAAGTGGAGATCATTTTAGAAACAGATTCGTTAGCAAATTATATTAAGAAGTCTGGTACCTGGAAAGGCCCTAATGGCAAAAGTTCACCAAACAAATAAAAGTAATCTCGGATCCTTCAAAGTGTCCACACTTCTACACAATACTTGAAGCATGCAAAGTCCTGGGTTTCCTCCTAACCAGAGCACATTTGGATATTTCACTGAGATACAACTAGAAGACTCACACATTAAGATGTTATGGAAAACAGTCTAATCTGAGAAAATAATTTCCTTGCCAAGACCATGCCTGGTTGGCAAAGCCAACATTTGCTGCGCAGTCTGTATACTAAGGATCTGCAACACACACTAGAGACTCAGGAAGCTAAGATTGCTGCCCTTAGACCAGAGAGGTTAAGTGGAGATTTAATAGAAGTATACAAAAATGTGAGGGATTTTGCTAAGAGTAAATAAAAAGAACCTATTTCCACTGGCACAAGATAGATTAAAAGATAACTAGCAAAATAATGAGAGGAGATGGAGAAGAATTTATTTTTTATACAGAGCAAGTTATGATCTGGAATGTACTTCTTGAAAGCTTAACGGAAGCCAAGCTAATAGTAACCTTCAAAAGGCAATTGGCTATATACTTGGAAAAAATGTGCAGGGCTTTAGGGAAAGAGCAGGGAGGGTGAAACTAATTCGATGGACATGTCCAATGACAATGGTATTGTCAACAGCACTTTTCATTATTGACAATGTGTCATCATTGCCAGTTTCTGTCACTGATAAGGCATTTCTGATAGCTGTTTCTCACCCTAATGCTAACTCCTAACCCCATCTCCAAAACCTAAGCCCAAATCTCACATTGTCAACAAAGCAATGCAGAGCCATCAGCAGTGTTTAACAGTCATTGTGGTGTTATTTGATGACACAGGTCAACTGACTTGTCAACAGTCGTTCCATAAATGTACAGCTCCACGGAAAAGTCAGCACAGGCAAATTGGTCTTTCTGTGCTGTAAGATACTTTACAGAATAGAATCAATTTGTAACCTTTTATTTAAATAAAAAGATAAAGAGAAAACAATGGATTTGTACTTCATTCGTTCCAATTTTCTCTGCTCTTCTTCAGAGACGGAGATACCACTCCATTGGTATAAGACTCCCTCCATTACCATGCCAAAGTGTCTATTCTTCACCTGCATGTTCACACAGTGTGCGCTTGCAGGAGACAACAGGGAAGCTGAATTCTGTCCTCACTATATGTGCATATGTAAATACACAAACACACCCTCCAATAGGGGTCAGTGGATAATGATCAGAAACAGGAGATCTGGATGACATTTTCAAACCCCATGCAGCCAAGCTACACTAACTTTCTCAACTAACATTACGGTCTTGTGTTACAGACACTTGTCTCTGTTTTTGAAGTGTAAAGAAATTATATGCCAGTCGCAGGGATAACAATCGAAAGGCGAGTCCTTCGACTACCCTGCTACTTTAACAAACCGCTTCCTTATGAGTAAATGTAATAAAACTTGTATACTACTTGATATGAGGAGATGGTGGTGGCGTGATAATGTCGCTGAACTACTAATCTAGAGACCCAGGCTAATACCCTGGGGACATGGGTTCAATCCCACCACTGTAGCTGGTGGAATTTAAATTCAATTTGTTAATAAACTCAATTGATCAATGCAAATCTGGAATTGAAAGTTAGTCTCAGTAATGGTGCTACGAAACCATCATAGATTGTTGTAAAAATGCACGCGCGACGCCAATATCATCACCCTCTATAACAATAAGGGTGACCGCGGTGACTGCAACAACTACCGTGGAATCTCCCTGCTCAGCATAGTGGGGAACGTCTTCGCTCGAGTCACTTTAAACAGGCTCCAGAATCAGACCGAGTGGGTCTACCCTGAGGCACAGCGTGGCTTTCGAGCAGAGAAATCCACCATTGACATGCTGTTCTCCCCTCACCAGCTACAGGAGAAATGCCGCGAACAGATGCCCCTCTATGTCGCTTTCATAGATCTCACCAAAGCCTTTGACGTCATCAGCAGACGTGGTCTCTTCAAACTACTAGCAAAGATCGGATGTCCAGCAAAGCTACTAAGTATCACCTCATTCCATGACAATATGAAAGGCACATTTCAGCATAGCGGCGCCTCAAGAGACCCCTTTCCTATCCTGAGTGGCATGAAACAGGGCTGTGTTCTCGCATCTACACTGTTTGGGATCTTCTTCTCCCTGCTGCTCTCACGTGTTCAAGTCTTCAGAAGAAGGAATTTTCCTCAATCAAGATCAGAGGTTGTTCAACCTTGCCCGTCTAAGAGCGAAGACCAAAGTACGGAAGGTCCTCATCAGAGAACTCCTCTTTGCTGATGATGCTGCAGCAACATCCCACACAGAAGAGAGTGTCTGCAGAGACTCATCGGCAGGATTGCGGCTGCCTGCAACAAATTTGGCCTAACCATCAGCCTCAAGAAAATGAACATCATGGGACAGGACGTCAGAAATGCTCCATCCATCAATATCGGTGACCAGGCTCTGGAAGTGGTTCAAGAGTTCACCTACCGAGGCTCAACTATCACCAGTAACCTGTCTCTTGATACAGAAATCAACAAGCGCACGGGAAAGGCGTCCGCTGCTATGTCCAGACTGGCCAAGATAGAGTGTGGGAAAATGGCACACTGACACGAAATACAAAAGTCTGAGTGTATCAAGCCTGTGTCCTCAGTACCTTGCTCTACGGCAGCGAGGCCTGGACAACATATGTCAGCCAAGAGCGACGTCTCAATTCATTCCATCTTCGCTGCCTCCGGAGAATCCTTGGCATCAGGTGGCAGGACCATATCTCCAACGCAGAAGTCCTCGAGACGGCCAACATCCCCAGCACATACACCCTACTGAGCCAGTGGCGCTTGAGATGGTTTGGCCACGTGAGCCGCATGGAAGATGGCAGGATCCCCAAGGACACATTGTACAGCGAGCTCGTCACTGGTATCAGATCCACCGGCCGTCTATGTCTCCGCTTTAAAGACGTCTGCAAATGTGACATGAAATCCTGTGACATTGTTCACAAGTCGTGGGAGTCAGTTGCCAGTGATCGCCAGAGCTGGCGGACAGCCATAAAGGCAGGGCTAAAGAGTGACGAGTTGAAGGGACTTAGCTGTTGGCAGGAAAAAAGACAGAAGCGCAAGGGGTGAGCCAACTGTGTAACAGTCCAGACAACCAATTTTATCTGTAGCACCTGTGGAAGAGTCTGTCACTCTAGAATTGGCCTTTCTAGCCACTCCAGGCGCTGCTTCACAAACCACCGACCACCTCCTTGTCTCTCGAGACAAGGAGGCCAAAGAAATAAAAACGCAACTGGTGCACTCATGTCCTTTCGGGAAAGGAAATCTGTCATCCCTACCTGGTCCGGCCTACATGTGACTCCAAACTCACAGCAATGTGGTTGACTCTTAACTGCCCTCTGAAATGGTCTAGCAAGTTATTCAGTTGACAAGGGCAATTCGGGGTGGGCAACAACACCCACAACCCAAGAAAGAATTTTAAAAATACTAGCTTGCAAGCGTCTTCACCTCAAACAATTATTTTATATTGCTTGAACAACAGCAAATCTTCAAATAGCAAAAACAACAAAAAATTATGCATGTATAAAAACAAGAAATTACCAGTCATCTGGCAGAATAAAAATGAAACAGATAAACACAGAAAATAGGAGGAGTAGGCCATTCAGCCCTTCGAGACTGCTCCGCCATTCATTATGATCATGGCTGATCATCCAACTCAGTAGCCTGTTCCCGCTTTCACCCCATACCCTCTGATCCCGTTAGATCCCAGAGCTATAGCTAACTCCTTCTTGAAAACATACAATGTTTTGGCCTCAACTGCTTTCTGTGATAGCGAATTCCACAGTCTCACCACTCTCTGGGTGAAGAAATTTCTCCTCATCTCAGTCCCGAAAGGTTTACCCCATATCCTTAGACTATGACCCCTGGTTCTGGACTCCCCCACCATCAGGAACATCCTTCCTGCATCTACCCTGTCAAGTCCTGTGAGAATTTTATAGGTTTCTATGAGATTCCCCCCTCACTCTTCTGAACTCCAGCGAATATAATCCTAATCAGCTCAATCTCTCCTCATACGTCAGTCCCGCCATCCCAGGAATCAGTCTGGTAAACCTTCGCTGCACTCCCTCTATAGCAAGAACATCCTTCCTCAGATAAGGAGACAAAAACTGCACACAATATTCCAGGTGTGGCCTCACCAAGGCCCTGTATAATTGCAGCAACACATCCCTGCTCCTGTACTCAAATCCTCTCGCTATGAAGGCCAACATACCACTTGCCTTCTTTACCATCTGTTGTATCTGCATGTTTACCTTCAGCAACTGGTGTATGAGAACACCCAGGTCTCGCTGCATATTCCCTCTCTCAGTTTATAGCCATTCAGATAATAATCTGCCTTCCTATTTTTGCTACCAAAGTGGATAACATCACATTTATCCACATTATACTGCATCTGCCATGCACTTGCCCACTCACTCAACTTGTCCAAATCACCCCGAAACCTCTCTGCATCCTCCTCACAACTCGCCCTCCCAAATAGTTTTGTGTCATTGCAAATTTGGAGATATTACATTTAGTTCCATCATCTAAATATTTAATGTATATAGCGATTAGCTGGGGTCCTAGCACCTAGCACCGATCCCTGCAGTACCCCACTAGTCACTGCCTGCCATTCAGAAAAAGACCCATTTATCCCTACTCTTTGTTTCCTGTCTGCCAACCAATTTTCTATCCATCGCAATACACTACCCCTAATCCCATGCACTTTAATTTTACACGCTAATCTCTTATGTGGGACTTTTGTCGAAAGCCTTCTGAAAGTCCAAATAAACCACATCCACTGGCTTCCCCTCATCAACTCTACTAGTTACATCCTCGAAGAATTCTCGTAGATTTGTCAAGCATGATTTCCCTTTCGTAAATCCTTGCTGACTCTCTCTGATTCTACCACTGTTCTCCAATTGCTCTGCTATAAAATCTTTGATAATGGACTCTAGAAATTTTCCCACTACCGATGTCAGGCTGACTGGTCTGTAATTCTCTGCTTTCTCTCTATCTCCCTTTTTAAATAGTGGGGTTACATTAGCTACCCTCCAATCTGTATGAACTGTTCCATAGTCTGTACAAACTTGGAAGATGACCAATGCATCCACTATTTCTAGGACCACTTCCTTAAGTACTTTGGGATGCATACCATCAGGCCCTGGGGATTTATCAGGCTTCAATCCCATCAATTTCCCCAACACCATTTCTCTACTTCAGTTCCTCTCTCCCACTAAGCCCTGCGCTCCCCAACATTTCTGGTATGATATTTGTGTCCTCCTTTGTGAAGACAGAACCAAAGTATGCATTTAGTTGGTCAGCCATTCCGAATAAACTCCGAATAAACTCCGAATAAACTCCGAATAAACTCCGAATAAACTCCGAATAAACTCCGAATAAACTCCGAATAAACTCCGAATAAACTCCGAATAAACTCCGAATAAACTCCGAATACATAAGCTATTCACATTTCACTCCTCTGGTTTATAAGCACACAAAAAATAGGTGGCGGCCATTTGGCCCTTCGAGCCCATTCTGCCACTCAATAAGATTGTAGCTGCTCTACCTCAGCTACACCTCCCTGCATTATTCTCATATTCCTTACTGTCCAAAAATCTATCTCAGCTTTGAATATATTGAACAACTGAGTATCCACAGCAATCTGCGGTGGAGAATTCCAAAGATTCACAGCTCTTCAAGTGAAGTTTCTCATCAGTCCCAAATGGCCAATCCCTTATTCTGAGCCTGTGAACCCTAGTTCGAGTCCCCAGACAGGGAAGACATCCTTCGAGCATCTGTCAAGCCCTTTACGAATTTTATCTTTCAATGAGTCTCCCAATGTTCTAAATTCTAGGGAACGCAGGCCTAGTCTACTCAATCGTTCCTCACAGGACAGCCCTCTCATCCCAGTGAGCCTTCATAGCACCCAAAAGGAAACCAAAACTGCACACAGTTCTTCGGGTGGTCTCACCAAGGCCATATATAATTGTACTAAGACTTCTTTACTCGTACTGCAATTCATTTGTAATAACATACCATACAAAATAACATGTAATTTGAATACACTTTATAACCAACTTCTGGAATAATTTGATTATTCCAACTTCACTACGTATCCTTTATATAGAAAAATGTCCCTTTTGTTGCTTTATTTAGTACAGTCAGTTCAGTACAGCGTATTGCCCTGTTAGAAATGCAGACTTTTGGATGAGTCATTAAACTGAGCCCTATTTGCCCCCTCAGTTAGATTTAAAAGATCCAAATGGCACTAGTTTGTGCAGGGGAATTCTGGATGATAATTATACCTCAAAGACCTCAAAACAGATTTTCTGGTCAGCATCACATTACAGTTTGCAGGTCTTTGTCAGATGCAAACTGGACATCATGTTTCCCTACATTACAACAGCTACTATACTTCAAGAAATGCTTGACTGTCTGTAATGTGCTTTGGAACATCTGGGGATCGTGGAAGGTGTGATAAAAATGCAAATCCTTTCTACTTTTCAGTTGTATTCATTTCCAAGCAAACAGCGACACACCATGATTTTTCTCACCTCCTTAATAGCAAAAATCTCAGTTTATACTATTGGAAACTTATTTGTATTCATTCCTAAATAAGTATAATAATCTGAAAAGGGAAATTGTAATAATGGTTTTTATAACACCACATTGTACTTAAGTTATTGGGCCATAATATGCAGCTGCAAATTTGGTAATGTTTTCTCAAAAACAATTTTAAATGAAACACTTATGATCTACATAATATTGAAATGTCTTCCAGAAGGGATGGGTTCTGCCTTATTTTCGGCTCTATCGTCCAATTTCCTGACTTTTATTATTGGTCAAATAAAACTTTAAATTTGCCAATGACACTTCCCATCATGTTTCTCAACACAACTTCCTACTAAGTTTCTCAGCACACGAACTGGGAAGTCAGGAGGCTTAAGTCTGCAGTTATCTGCTTCCTGTGATAACTGCCTACTGAACACATCCTGCGTCAACACAGCTGCAGTCTCTAGGCCTAGGTACAGTTGAAAATATTCCACCTAAACTATGCCAATTTACTTCAATGCTAAATATGGTAGTGTTGCATTAGCTACCCTCCAATCTATCTTGGAAGATAACCACCATGAAAAGACTTACAATGTTGCAAAACAAGAGTAGCAAGTCTGAGGATTTGGAGCGTTTTAGAAACCAGCAAACGTGCCACCAAAAAGGTGATTTAAAAAAAAATGAAAAATAGAATTGAGAGTAAACTAGCCAGTAATATAAAACAGAGTGTAAGAGCATTTATAGGTATATCAAAAGGAAGAGTAGCTAAAGTAAACGTTGGTCCCTTAGATGAGGAGACAGAAGAAATTATCATGGGGAATGAGGAAATGGTAGGGGCATTGAACAAATGTGTCTGTCTTCATAGTAGAAGACACAAGTTCCATACCAGAAATAAACAGTAATTCAGGGACTAAAAAGTGAGGAAATTAAGGAAATTCATATCGGCAGAGATAAAGTATTGGAGAAAATTAAGGGACTAAAATCTAACAAATCTCCAGGACCTGATGGCCTACAACCTAGGGTTGCAGATATAGTGAATGCGCTAGCTATGACTTTCCAAAATTCCTTAGATTAGGTCCCATCGGATGGGAAGTTGGCAAATGTTACACCACTTTTGAAGAAGAGGGAGAGAGAAAACAGGGAAATACAGGCCAGTTAACCCAACATTTGGAATCTATTTTTAACGAAGTATTAACAATGCACTTAGGAAAGCACAGTATGATTAGAACAAGTCAACATAGTTTTACTAAACAGAAATCCTGTTTGACAAATTTATTAGAGATTTAAGAGGATGTAACTTCTTTTGGGCCTCCTTATCTCGAGAGACAATGGATACGCGCCTGGAGGTGGTCAGTGGTTTGTGAAGCAGCGCCTGGAGTGGCTATAAAGGCCAATTCTAGAGTGACAGGCTTTTCCACAGGTGCTGCAAAGAAATTTGTTTGTCGGGGTTGTTGCACAGTTGGCTCTCCCCTTGCGCCTCTGTCTTTTTTCCTGCCAACTACTAAGTCTCTTCGACTCGCCACATTTTAGCCCCGTCTTTATGGCTCCCCGCCAGCTCTGGCGAACGCTGGCAACTGACTCCCACGATTTGTGATCAATGTCACAGGATTTCATGTCGCGTTTGCAGACGTTTTTATAGCGGAGACATGGACGGCCGGTGGGTCTGATACCAGTGGCGAGCTCGCTGTACAATGTGTCTTTGGGGATCCTGCCATCTTCCATGCGGCTCACATGGCCAAGCCATCTCAAGCGCCGCTGACTCAGTAGTGTGTACAAGCTGGGGATGTTGGCCACCTCGAGGACTTCTGTGTTGGAGATACGGTCCTGCCACCTGATGCCAAGTATTCTCCGGAGGCAGCGAAGATGGAATGAATTGAGACATCGCTCTTGGCTGACATACGTTGTCCAGGCCTCGCTGCCGGAGAGCAAGGTACTGAGGACACAGGCCTGATACACTCGGACTTTTGTGTTCCGTGTCAGTGCGCCATTTTCCCACACTCTCTTGGCCAGTCTGGACATAGCAGCGGAAGCCTTTCCCATGCGCTTGTTGATTTCTGCATCTAGAGACAGGTTACTGGTGATAGTTGAGCCTAGGTAGGTGAACTCTTGAACCACTTCCAGAGCGTGGTCGCCAATATTGATGGATGGAGCATTTCTGACATCCTGCCCCATGATGTTTGTTTTCTTGAGGCTGATGGTTAGGCCAAATTCATTGCAGGCAGCCGCAAACCTGTCGATGAGACTCTGCAGGCACTCTTCAGTGCGAGATGTTAAAGCAGCATCGTCAGCATAGAGGAGTTCCCTGATGAGGACTTTCCGTACTTTGGACTTCGCTCTTAGACGGGCAAGGTTGAACAACCTGCCCCCTGATCTTGTGTGGAGGAAAATTCCTTCTTCAGAGGACTTGAACGCATGTGAAAGCAGCAGGGAGAAGAAAATCCCAAAAAGTGTGGGTGCGAGAACACAGCCCTGTTTCACGCCACTCAGGATAGGAAAGGGCTCTGAGGAGGAGCCACCATGTTGAATTGTGCCTTTCATATTGTCATGGAATGAGGTGATGATACTTAGTAGCTTTGGTGGGCATCCAATCTTTTCTAATAGTCTGAAGAGACCACGTCTGCTGACGAGGTCAAAGGCTTTGGTGAGATCAATGAAAGCAATGTAGAGGGGCATCTGTTGTTCACGACATTTCTCCTGTATCTGACGAAGGGAGAACAGCATGTCAACGGTCGATCTCGCTGCACGAAAGCCACACTGTGCCTCAGGGTAGACGCGCTCGGCCAGCTTCTGGAGCCTGTTCAGAGCGACTCGAGCAAAGACTTTCCCCACTATGCTGAGCAGGGAGATTCCACGGTAGTTGTTGCAGTCACCGCGGTCACCCTTGTTCTTATAGAGGGTGATGATATTGGCATCGCGCACGTCCTGGGGTACTGCTCCCTCGTCCCAGCACAGGCATAGCAGTTCATGTAGTGCTGAAAGTATAGCAGGCTTGGCACTCTTGATTATTTCAGGGGTAATGCTGTCCTTCCCAGGGGCTTTTCCGCTGGCTAGAGAATCAATGGCATCACTGAGTTCTGATTTGGTTGGCTGTATGTCCAGCTCATCCATGACTGGTAGAGGCTGGGCTGCATCGAGGGCAGTCTCAGTGACAGCATTCTCCCTGGAGTACAGTTCTAGGTGGTGCTCAACCCAGCGGTCCATTTGTTTGTATTGGTCAGTGATTATGTCCCCTGATTTAGATTTGAGGGGGGCGATCTTCTTGATGGTTGGCCCAAGAGCTCTCTTCATGCCATCATACATTCCTCTGATGTTTCCGGTGTCTGAGGCCAGCTGAATATGACTGCATAAGTGTTGCCAGTAGTCGTTTGCGCAGCGCCTGGCTGTTCTTTGTGCAGTGCTTCTGGCTGCTTTAAGTGCTGCGGATGTTAAATCGCTGGGGACTTTCTTGTAGTTCAACAGTGCAATGCGCTTAGCGGCTATGCATTAGATTTATATAAATTTATTAGAGATTTAAGAGGATGTAACTAATAGAGTAGATAAAGGGAAACCAGCAGATGTACTATAGCTGGATTTCCAAGTCATTCAATCAGGTGCCACACAAAAGGTTAATTGGCATGATACGGCTCATGGAGTTGGGGGAAATATATTAGCATGGATAGATGGTTGGTTAATGGACAGGAAACAAAGAGTGGGCATAAACGGGGCATTTTCAACTTGGCAGGCAGTAAATAGTGGAGTGCGACAAGGATCAGTGCTGGGTCCTCAGCTGTTTACAATCTATATTAATGACCTTGATGAACAGACAGAGAGTAATGTATCTAAATTTGCTGATGATACAAAGGTAGGTGGAAAGGTAAGCTGTGGGGAGGACAGAGAGAGACTGCAAAGAGATATAGACAGGTTAAGTGAATGGGCAACAAGATGGCAGATGGAGTATAATGTAGGGAAGTGTGGAGTTATGCACTTTGCTCGTGAGAGTAGAAAAGTATAATTTTTTTTTTTATAAAAGGTGTGAAACTTGTGTCAATGTTCACTGAGATTGGGTGTGCTTGTACAAGAAATGCAGAAAGTTAACAAGCAGGTACAGCAAGCAATTAGGAAGGAAAATGGCATGTTGGCTTTTATTGCAAGGGTAGTGGAGCACAGGAATAAGGAAGTATTGTTACAATTGTACAGGGTTTTGTTGAGACCACATCTGGAATACTGTACGCAGTTTTGGTCTCCACATTTAAGAAAGTATATGCTTGCATTGGATACAGTGCAACAAAGGTTCACTAAATTGGTCCCTGGGATTAGGGGGCTGTCCTATGCTGAACCTAAGTAAATTGGGCCTGTAATCTCTGAAGGTTCGAAGAATGAGATGGTCTTATTAAAACATACAAGATTCTAAAGGGACTAGATACGGTAGACACAGAGATTATTTCCGCTGGTCGGAGTCTAAAACATGGGGGCACAGTCTCAGGAAAAGGAGCCGATCACTCATGACTGAGATGAGGAGAAATTACTTCACTCAAAGGGTTGTGAATTTTTGAAATTCTCTACAGCAGAGGGTTATGGATGCTCCATCATTGAATACATTTAAGGCTGGGATAGATAGATTTAGGTCTCTCAGGGACTTAAGGCATATAGCAAGTGGGCAGGAAAATGGAGTTGTAGCCGAAGATCAGTCAAGATTGTTTTAAATGGCAATGCAGGCTTAATGGGCCATATGGTCTACTCCTGCTCCTATTTCTTGTGTTCAATGGCAAACATTCAAAGAGCGCATGGATGAACTGCAACAATTGTTTATTCCTGTCTGGCGCAAAAGTGAAACAGGAAAGGTAGCCAAACCATGGCTTCCAAGGGAAATTAGAGATAGCATTAGATCCACGGAAGAGGCATACAAATTCGCCAGAAAAAAAAACAGACCTGAGGATTGGGAGCAGTTTAGAATTCAGCAAAAGGAGGACCAAGGGATTGATTAAGAAGGGCAAAATAGAGTACGAGAGTAAGCTTGCGGAGAACATAAAAACGGACTGTAAAAGTTTCTATAGGTATTTGAAGAGAAAAAGATTTGTGAAGCCAAATGTAGGTCCCTCAGTCAGAAACAGGGGAATTTATTATGCGGAACAAAGAAATGGCTGACCAACTAAATGCATACTTTGGTTCTGTCTTCACAAAGGAAGACACAAATATCATACCAGAAATGTTGGGGAATACAGGGTTTAGTGAGAGGGAGGAACTGAAAGAAATCAGTATTAGTAGAGAAATGGTGTTGGGAAAATTGATGGGGGATTGAAGCCTGATAAATCCCCAGGGCCTGATAATCTACATCCCAGAGTACTTAAGGAAGTGGCCCTAGAAATAGTGGATGCATTGGTGGTCATCTTCCAAGATTCTATCGACTCTGGAACAGTTCCTACTGATTGGAGGGTAGCTAATGTAACCCCACTATTTAAAAACGGAGGTGGTGAGAAAGCAGAGAATTATAGACCAGTCAGCCTGACATCAGTAATGGGAAAGATTCTAGAGTCCATTATCAAAGATTTTATAGCAGAACACTTGGAGAACAGTGGTAGAATCAGAGAGAGTCAGCATGGATTTACAAAAGGGAAATCATGCTCGACAAATCTATTAGAATTCTTCGAGGATGTAACCAGTAGAGTTGATGAGGGGGAGCCAGTGGATGTGATTTATATGGACTTTCAGAAGGCTTTCAACAAAGTCCTACATAAGAGATTAGCGTGTAAAATTAAAGTGCATGGTATTGGGGGTAGTGTATTGCGATGGATAGAAAATTGGTTGGCAGACAGGAAACAAAGTAGGGATAAATGGGTCTTTTTCTGAATGGCAGGCAGTGACTAGTGGGGTACTGCAGGGATCAGTGCTAGGACCTCAGCTATTCATAATATATATTAAATCTTTAGATGAGGGAACTAAATGTAATATCTCCAAATTTGCAGATGACACAAAACTGGGTGGGAGGGTGAGTTTGAGGAGGATGCAGAGATATTTCAGGGTGATTTGGACAAGTTAAGTGAGTGGGCAAATGCATGGCAGATGCAGTAGACTGTGGATAAATGTGAGGTTATCCACTTTGGTAGCAAAAACAGGAAGGCAGATTATTATCTGAACGGCTATAAACTGAGAGAGGGGACTATGCAATGAGACCTGGGTGTTCTTGTACACCAGTCGCTGACGGTAAGCATGCAGGTGCAACAGGCGGTAAAAAAGGCAAATGGTATGTTGGCCTTCATAGTGAGAGGATGAGTACAGGAGCAGAAATGTCTTGCTGCAATTATACAGGGCCTTGGTGAGGCCACACCTGGAATAGTGTGTGCAGTTTTGGTCTCCTTATCTGAGGAAGGATGTTCTTGCTATAGAGGGAGTGCAGCGAAGGATTACCAGACTGATTCCTGGGATGGCGGGACTGACATATGAGGAGAGATTAAGTTGGTTAGGATTATATTCGCTGGAGTTCAGAAGAGTGAGGGGGAATCTCATAGAAACCTATAAAATTTTAACAGGACTTGACAACGTAGATGCAGGAAGGATGTTCCCGATGGTGGGGGAATCCAGAACCAGGGGTCATAGTCTAAGGATATGGGGTAAACCTTTCAGGACTGAGATGAGGAGAAATTTCTTCACCCAGAGAGTGATGAGCCTGTGGAATTTGCTACCAAAGAAAGCAGTTGAGGCCAAAACATTGTATGTTTTCAAGAAGTTAGATATAGCTCTTGGGGCAAAAGGGATCAAAGGATATGGGGGGAAAGCGGGAACAGGTTGCTGAGTTGGATGATCAGCCATCATCATAATGAATGGAAGAACAGACTCGAAGGGCCGAATGGCCTACTCCTGCTCCCATTTTCTATGTTTCTATCAATAGGAGACATGGTCAGTGGACAAAGGGGCATCACACAAACCGCTAAAATATTTGTTGTAAACGTTCCTTGAATATGTTAATCTAGCAATAATAAAAATGGAAACTAGCTTGTTCTTAAAAAAGAGTATCGGGGTAATATGATGCATATTTTTCTTTTTTTTTTTAAAGTTGAAGACACAGACAAAAGCAATGCATGCTGAAAACAAATCATTTAAGACCACAAGGAATTTTCCTCCACTTCCTCTTTTTACACCATCCTCGCCTCACAACTCTAGTGCATTTAATAAAATGCAATTATTTATCTGAGCTCCTTCAGCTAAATAAGTTTCCTTGTGCTTTATTTAAAGTAATTCAATTTTAAACCAGCAATACGAACAAACAAACATACAAATTAGGAGCAGGAGTAGGCCACTCAGCCCCTCGAGCCTGCTCTGCCATTCAATAAGTTCATGGCTTAACTGATCACTCCACATTTCAACCTACCCCCGATAACCTTTCACCCCCTCGCTTATCAAGAATCTATATGCCTCCACCTGAAACATATTCAAAGACTCTGCTTCCACCACTTTTTGTGGACGAGTTCCAAAGACTCAGAAAAAATTTCTCCTCATCTCTGTCTCAAATGGGCAACCCCTTATTTTTAAACAGTGACCGCTAGTTCTGGATTCTCCCACAAGGGAGAAACATCCTTTCCACATACACCCTGTCAAGACCCCTCAGGATCTTATATGTTTCAATCAAGTCGCCTCTTACTCTTCTAAATTCCAGCAGATGCAAGCCTAGCCTGTCCAATCTTTCCTCATAATATAGCCCGCCCATTCCAGTCTAGTAAACCGCCAATGAACTGCTTCCAATGCATTTACCTCCTTACTCCAGATGTGGTTTCACCAATGTCCTGTATAGCTGAAGCATAACTTCCCTACTTTTGTATTCCCCTCGCAATAAAACGATAACATTCTATTAGCTTTTCTAATTACGTGCTGTATCTGCATACTAACCTTTTGCGATTCATGCACTGGGACACCCAGATCCCTCTGCATCTCAGAGCTCTGCAATCTCTCACCATTTAGATTAGATTAGAGATACAGCACTGAAACAGGCCCTTCGGCCCACCGAGTCTGTGCCAACCATCAACCACCCATTTATACTAATCCTACACTAATCCCATATTCCTACCAAACATCCCCACCTGTCCCTATATTTCCCTACCACCTACCTATACTAGTGACAATTTATAATGGCCAATTTACCTATCAACCTGCAAGTCTTTTGGCTTGTGGGAGGAAACCGGAGCACCCGGAGAAAACCCACGCAGACACAGGGAGAACTTGCAAACTCCACACAGGCAGTACCCAGAATCGAACCTGGGTCCCTGGAGCTGTGAGGCTGCAGTGCTAACCACTGCGCCGCCCTATTATTATTTAGATAATATGCTTAGCCACTGATTAGACACAGTAGTCATGTGATACCAGCTCTTCCAACCTAAAATTGTCTGAAACCTCGCTAGATAAGCAAGTAGCTAAGATTAAACTGGGGCAGTTGGCTCAGTTACTGATTGAGCAATACAACTGTGGAAACTTGCTGCTTCAATTCAATCCCAGGGTTCAAAGACTGGGTTGGTAAGTACAGCAGGTGACGACGACTGGAAGAACATCACAGGTGACTGAAATGCAAGTATCCCCATAATACATCTGAGAAAGTGAAACATATTTCTTCAACTTGTCAGCTTCTTGGGCACGAACCATCTCCAACATCCAACAAATGCAGATGGAAGTTGCAGAATTCAATGGGGCTCACTGCAAAAATTTACGTGCTATTAACACAACTCAGTTCTCGAGACACAAGCAGAAACAAAAGATTTTTAAAAAATAGGAATTCAAAGAATTGCCACATTTTTTGCAAGTGAAAAGAATAAAAACCAGAATCAAGGAGCCTGGGATACTTACTGTCAATACTTTCCATTAACATTCTGGAGAAATTGTGCAGCATTATTCTATTCATTTAAGTAGGCTATCAAGTTACTGTTTAAGCTTCACTGCAGCTGGAATAAAAGAGCAGAATTGAGGTCTAGAACAAGTACAGATAGAACTGAAAAAATATTCTGTGGACAATAATAGGGTCATGGAAATCCTATGCCAAAGCATGCAACTAAATACGAATACACAAATAAAAGATTTTTTTTTTTTTTTAAGTTGTACTACACACTGCTCAGACCACATTTGGAGGTTTGGAGTAGCGTTGCATTTTTGCAATTATTCTGCAAAAACAGGATCCTGTTGGAAAAGAGCCAGCAAGAGTGACCCCAAAATGGATGAGTAATGGAGAAATATTAGAGAAATAGTCACTCTAAGTATAGAAAGAAGTCAAGTAAGAACAAGTAGAAAAATCTTAATGTATGTAAATATTAAATCAGACTGAAGAGGCAAATCTATTATTCAAAAATAAATCAAAGGAACAAAATAAATATAGAACCAAGATTATTTTGCTGAAGTGTTTAATTGTTGACATTATTGCCTCTGCGCCTAGTCAAGGAAATTAATTTAGTCAACCACTTAAAATGTAGCTGGTTGCTATGGCAAGAGTGTGGGTACAAGGATGGGCCAAATGACAATCCATGATTTATATTCTTACTAAAGTAAGAAGTGGTAAAAAGTGGTAATTCCTTTGGGCAACTTTAAGCAGAAATAGATCTGCTTGCACATTGTTTCACATATTCCATAACTGAGGTTTTCATGACAGATCAGTTTAAAAGTAGAAATATTAATACTGTCATTTCAGAATTGATTTTTTTCACCACTCACAGGAAGGATTTGGAAAAAACTTGCTACATTTAAATCGAGTTTTTAAAGGCAATGTCTGTTCTTACAAATTTAAGAGAAAAAAAAGATAACATCCAGACAAAAGGTGATCAATGTGCTCAACGGAATTTGTTCTTCTCCAGTGGCTAAACATTAAATAATTGCCTTGCCTCGGTAATCATTAAAACCCCCATCACCCACCGTGTTGGTATACCTTTGGATCTCTGTCTATATGTGAAGTGTGGGTTAAGAGAGATGCAGTCACCAAAAGCACAATCTGGATTTTGGAATCAGGACTCCACACAGTCAGGCATCAAAAGACTGCACTGTAGAACAGAATGCAGGGGAGATATTTTGATCAAGACAACCCACTTAAGTGGGATAGCATAATGCATCCATTATTGTTAGATTACTTGGAGAAACTGAAGTAGATGAAGCTGGTTATATCGGTTGCTCTGTACACTCACTTGCAGTGGAATAAAGCGGCTCAACAACAGGATATCCAAAATATTGTGCCTCTGTCACAGTTTGGGAATTTATTTTTTTCCTCACAAAGGATTTGGGAATGATGACAAGTAAGGGTTTTGAAAGTAAATTTTCACAAGTTTTAAAAACACAGGCTATGGGGAATAAGTTGTACAATAAAAGCTAGACAATTGTAGCTAATCACCTCCTTCAAACTGAGATAACAAGTCAACTGGCTCATCCCAGGTGAATAAATCCAGATCTTCCTGTTCATTTTGAAAACAGATGGGAGGAGAGATAGCCAGTTTTATTGCCAGATCTAATGGCAAAGAATTAAACCAATACAAAGCCAAAGGAACTGGCTGCCCAATGAGTACTAACACAGAGATGTGGGCAGTCAGCCAGCTAGTTAGGTCTTCAGAGGAAGTTTGGTCTAGCAAGGGTAAAGTCATTCACCCCAAACCCAGAGATGGTTAGAATCAGAAGACTAAGAAAAATTAAATGAGCCTGCTAAGAGTGTTACTGTGGCACATTATTTTACTTGCCCTCAAGGAGGATTCTGCAGTTAATTGAATTCAAGGGGAGATTTGATTGCAAACATTATCCTGTACATTGGCTTAATGTGTGTAAAGTAAAGCAGCTCAACAATTTTATCTGGCCTCATCCTCGCTAGTATTTAAATCCACTGATGGAAATACTGGAGAAGCATAAAGGACACAAGTACAAAATTCAGTTCTGGCATCCTGAAATGTGATTTCTCCCAAATTTGTGCCCATCTTTTCCACAACTCCATAGTAGAATCTCTCCAAACAGGCTTCCATCCTGGTATTACCCTAACCAAAAATCACAAATTGCATCCACTGTGTCTGTGACCCTGGTGCATTGTTCCTCCTCGATCTCTCTCCAGTCTTTGACATGGTCAGACACCCCACCTCAGCTGTTCAGCTCGGTGGAACTATTCTTGCCTGGCTCTACTCTTATCCAGAATATCTCAAGCAAAAGCTTTATTTCCCATCCTCTGCAATCATCCCCTTCACATGCTTCCCCATGCAAACTCTGAAACAAGGATCTGCATCCAAATGTATGCTGATGATACGGAGGTCTAATCCACCATCACTGATCTCGATCCTTCCAGGGTCTTTTTGAGCATCCAATCTAGCATGAACCACAGTTTCCTCCAGTTAAACTTCACGAAGACTGAAGGCACCATTGTTGGACCCCACCACAAGCCAAAAACCCAATACCAACCATTCCTTTCTCCACCCTAGCTATTGTCTCAGGCTAAACCAGGGTATTCACAACTTCTGCATCTTATTCAACCAAGCTGAGCTTCCAACCACATAGCATCTTCATCACAAGGATTATCTACTTCCATCTCCATATCATCCTACCTCCACCCATCTGCTGCCAAAACTTTCACCTCTAGATTTAATTATTCCAATGGCCTCTAGTCTCCATAAACTTAAGCTCATCCAAAACTCTTGCTGCCCGTATCCTATCCTGCACCAAATCTGCTCACCCTATCTTGAGATACATTGGCTCCCAATTGCCCATATTTAAAATTTTTAACCCTCACTATTTTTATACAGCTACACCTTGCGGATGTTTCATTTAGTCTTGCGAGGTGGGCCCCAGAGAGGCTATTAAACCTCAGGGTAATAAACAGACACAACTCACTTTTCAACTGAAAGTTACATAGCATGGGCGGCACAGTGGCGCATTGGTTAGCACCGCAGCCTCACAGCTCCAGGCTCGATTCTGGGTACTGCCTGTGTGGAGTTTGCAAGTTCTCCCTGTGTCTGCGCGGGTTTTCGCCGGGTGCTCCGGTTTCCTCCCACATCCAACGACTTGCAGGTGATAGGTAAATTGGCCTTTGTAAATTGCCCCTAGTATAGGGAATAATGGATTACTGTCGGGTTAGTATAAATGGGTGGTTGTTGATCGGCACAGACTCGGTGGGCCGAAGGGCCTGTTTCAGTGCTGTATCTCTAAATAATAAAAAAAAATATTTCTAACTTCCAGCTCTCCAAATACTCTATTCCTCTTTGACCGCACGCAGCTTGCCTCCCTTCTTTCGCCCCATTGCCAGTGGTCGTTATTTTGGCTAACGAGGTCTGTCTCTGCAATCCTCTCCATCACTTTCTTCCCTATTAAGACCTCTCCCCCACCCCCCACCCCTCCAAAACCCTCCGTCATCTTCTCCATTAAGAGCCAACCGACATCCACCTTTTTCACCAAGATGTTAGTCACCCCTATTAATCTCTCCTACCTTGGCTCAGCATCTATTTTCCTTACATCTCTGAAGAACCTGAATGTTTCTTTCTCTATATCAAGGGCATTTTATACAAGCAGGTTGTTGTCAAAACATTAGCCTCGTGTAGTATGGGAATAGAAGGTCAAGTCAACAATGTCCCCAGTGCCAAAATATTACATGCTGCACATCCTAATGATTGTCTCAGTTGTCCTTTTGGGTTTACTACTCCAGAGGAGAAAGAATGCAGGATTTCAAACAATTATCAAGTGGAAATTATGTAGGGGTTAACTACCTCGATTTGAAAACAAACGATAATTCAGCTGCGGGTGTGCTCTTTTCAACTGAAAGTTACATAGCATGGGCGGCGCAGTGGTTAGCACAGCAGCCTCACAGCTCCAGCGACCCGGGTTCGATTCTGGGTACTGCCTGTGCGGAGTTTGCAAGTTTTCCCTGTGTCTGCGTGGGTTTCCGCCGGGTGCTCCGGTTTCCTCCCACCTCCAAAAGACTTGCAGGTTGATAGGTAAATTGGCCATTGTAAATTGCCCCTAGCGTAGGTAGGTGGTAGGAGAATGGTGGGGATGTGGTAGAGAATATGGGGTTAGTGTAGGGTTAGTATAAATGGGTGGTTGTTGGTCGGCACAGACTCGGTGGGCCGAAGGGCCTGTTTCAGTGCTGTATCTCTAACTAACTAACTAACTAGCATGCTAAATAAGAACTTTAACACCGGACTGGCTTGACTTTTAGAGGAAGAGTCATTTTGGGGCAACTGTTTGAAGCTTTTGACTCCTCTATAACTATAGCTAATTGATCTAAGGGATAAAATTAATTTACCAATTAATGGATGTGATTTCATTCCTACTGTAACTATCAACCACTGTAAAATGTATACTTGGAAAGAAAAGCCACAATAGTATAAATTCCATTTTGATATTTCCAGTTTCAATTGATATACGAATATGGCTTCCTTTTACAACTGAGTTTAACTATACTTCGAAATGTGAACTGTACTCACCATGTTAATGGCTTAGCGTGGTGTGGGCAACCATTCTAACAAGAGTCGGTAGCCAGAGGACGCAGATTTAATTAATTGCCAAAAGATTCAGAGGGGTGAAGAGGAGAAAATATTTTACACAGTAAGTTGAATGCACTGCCTGAAAGGGTCATTGAAGCAAACTCAAGAGCAAATTTCAAAAGTGAATTAGATGTACACTCGATATTGAAAAATTTGCAGGGCTATGGAGTAACAGCAGGGGAGTGGGACAAATCAGATAACTCTTTCAAAGATCCAGCCCAGCTGTGATGGGCTGAATGGCCTTCTATGTTATATGATTCTATGACTTTTTAAAAAAATGAATGTTGTAATCATCCAATTTTGATTGGTGTTGAATATGTACTCCATGAGTCAGTATCCACTTTTTGATACAAAAACAACTTGAAATTCTTGATGCTCTGATATTTAATTGCCCATTTAGCAGATGAAATCTGGACAAAGAACTGCAGCATATACTAAAATATAATTTTCAAAGTACACCCAATGTAATACTACCACTAGCATCAATTTTCAGGCAATACTAATTATCACATACATAAGTCCGTTGTAGAAATTGGACTACAATGAGAACTGATAAATCTATAAACTTTGTTCAAAGGGTTATCATTTAATATAAATGCTTACCATTATCTAAACAACCAGAGGTCTAGAAGCTGCAGAGTTCGGTCTACCTTTACTACAAAATTAAATTGGAACTGAACTGCATCTAACCCATGTTACTCCTGAGCAGCAAACCTCACAGGTGTTGAATGCAAAATACAGAAAATCTCAGGAATGGTGTTGTAGAGTCAGAGTTATTACAGCACAAAAGGAGGCTATTTGGCCTATCAGGTCCATGCTGGCTCTCTGTAGAGCAATCCAGTCAGTTCCATTTCCCCACAGTCCTGCAAGGTTATTTCCCTGAAGTGCCCATCCAATTTCCTTTTGAAATCATTGTCTCTGCTTCCACCCCTTCATAGACAGCGAGTTCCAGTCATTACCACTCACTGCATAAAAAGGTTCTTCTCATATTCCCCTGTATCTCTTTCGCAAAACCTTGTACCATCAGCTAATGGGAACTGCATTTCTTCATCTACTTGTCTAAACCAGTCATAACCTTGTACACCTCTGTCAAATCTCCTTTCAATCTCCTTTCCTCCCCAAGGAGAACAATGCCAGCTTTGCATATCTTTTAGAAACCAAACCTCGAGGCATGAAATGTCAGCCTTTGTTCAGGAGTAGCACCCTCACCTACGGGTCAGAAGATTGTGGGATCCTACTTCAGTGCATTACTGAGGGAATGCAGCATCAGATAAGTTTCCAATTAAATGGACAGAGGATCCCACAGCTCTACTTGACGAACAGCATGGGAATTCTCCTCGCTATCTTGTCCAACATTTAACCCTCAACCATCAGTAAGACAGATGATCTGCAGTTTGCGAGATCTGAACACAAGAAATCGGAGCAGGAGGAGACCATATGGCCCATCGAGCCTGCTCCACCATTTAATACGAACATGGCTGATCTTAGGCTTCAACTCTGCTTTCCCGCCCATTCGACAGATCACTCAATTCCCTGAGACACCAAAAATCTATCTATCCCAGCCTTAAATGTATTCAACGATGGAGCATCCACAACCCTCTGGGGTAGAGAATTCCAAAGATTCACAACCCTTTGAGTGAAGTAATTTCTCCTCAACTCAGTCCTAAATGATCCGCCCCTTATCCTGAGACTGTACCCCCATGTTTTAGTAAAAGCAAAATGCTGCAGATGCTGGAAATCTGAAATAAAAACAAAATGCTAGAAATACTCAACAGGTCAGGCAATATCTGTAGAGAGAGAAGCAGAGTTAACGTTTCAGGTCTGTGACATTTCATAAGTACAGATGTGCTGAAAGGTCACAGATCTGAAACGTTAACTCTGCTTCTCTCTCCACAGATGCTGCCTGATCAGCTGAGTATTTCCAGCACTTTCTGTTTTTACCCCCTTATTTTAGATTCCCCGACCTGCAGAAACAATCTCTGTGTCTACGCTATCCAGTCCCTTCAGAATCTTCAGATTCCAGCATCCGCAGTATTTTGCTTTTATTTTAGTGTTTAATTCACTGCCACTTCTCTTCCAGGAATGCCTACCTTGAAGAAGTTCTGCTCTTCGTTCCGATGGGATTTTTGTTTGTCTCTTTTACATTGTTCACCTTCATTGCTTTCTATTTCCCTCCTGGTGTTTGATCTCCTTTGTTATCTCTTGCCCCACCCCCAGCTCACTTGCTTATAACCTCTGACATTTCTAATATTTGCTAGTTCCGAAGAAGGGTCACTGACCCGAAACGTTAACTCTGCTTCTCTTTCCACAGATGCTGTCAGACCTGCTGAGTGGTTCCAGCATTTCTTGTTTTTATTTCAGATTTCCAGCATCCGCAGTATTTTGCTTTTATCCCTTCAGAATCTTGTATGTTTCAATGAGATCGCCTCTTATTCTTCTAAACTCCAGACAGTATAGGCCCAATGTACTCAGCCTCTCATCATAGGACAACCCCCTAATCCCAGGGACCAAGTGAGTGAGCCTTCGCTGTACCGCCTCCAATGCAAATATATCCTTTCTTAAATGTGGAGACCAAATCTGCATACAGTAGTCTCGATGTGGTCTCACCAAAACCCTGCACAATTGCAGCAAGACTTTGGGCTGCATTTTACGTTGGGCGGAAGGGAGCTGACCACCGATGTGAAGTTCCAAGGCGGGCCTTCCACCTGCTTCAGGGAGGAAGTCCCACTTCATTGAGCTGCCGGCCAATCAGCGGGCCGGTAGCTCTTAGTCCCAGGAGCGGTGGCCACTGCTGGGACTGCAGCCCAGCTGACCGAAGAGGATGTCTGGGAGCCGGGATCCAAGGTGAGTTTTGGTTGCCTCGCCGGGGGTAATCGGTTGGGCCCTGGCAAGGCAAGGGTGGTCGTTTGGGGAGAAGGGGGGTGTCTTAGTTCCTGGGGGCGGTTGGGGAAGCGGGGCGGCCCTCAATTGGGAACCCTGTGCCCGATTGTCAGGGCCCACCCCTCGGGGCCCTAAGAGGCCGCCAGCTTTTACCAGGCGGGCTTTCGCAGCTCCAGGACGCCCGCTTGCAATGCGTAAAATCCGCATGGAGGCGGGCAAAGGCCCTTAAGTGGCAGTTAATTGGCAACTTAAGGGCCTTGATTGGCCTGAGGCGGCTGGCCTGTTTTACGACCCCCCCCCCCCCCCCCACCCTATGTAAAGTGGGGTGGAGGCAGAAGCGGGCCAGGAAGACCTCCCCGAGCCTCCCACTCCATTTTACGCAACCCCTGCCCCCCAGCCACCATCCAGCTCCTTGGAATGTCGTAAAATTCTGGCCTTCATTCCTGTGCTCCGATCCCTTTGCAATAAAGGCCAACATGCAATTTGCCTTCCTAATTGCTTGTTGTACCTGCGTGTTAACTTTCTGCGTTCCTTGTACAAGCACACCCAAGTATCTTTCAACATCAACACTTACAAGTTTTATAGTTTTAAAAAAAATTCTACTTTTCTATTCATACGACCAAAGTGATTAACTTCACACTTCCCTACATTATACTCCATCTGCCATCTTGTTGCCCACTCACTTAACCTGTCTATATTTCTTTGCAGCCACTGTGCCCTCACCACAGCTTACCTTTCTAGTATCATCAGCAAACTTAGATACATTACTCTCTGTCTCTTCATCCAAATCATTAATATCGATTGTAAATAGCCAAGACCCCAGCACTGATTCTTGCGGCACTCCACTATCTACTGCCTGCCAACTTGAAAATGCCCTGTTTCTGCCCACTCTTTGCTTCCTGTCCATTAACCAATCATCTATCCATGTTAATATATTACCGCCAACTCCAGGAGCCCTTATCTTGACTATTAACCTTTTGTGCGGCACCTCATCAAATGCCTTTTGGAAATCCAGCTATACTACATCTACTGGTTCCCCTTTATCTATCCTACCAGTTACATCCTCAAAAAACTATTAAATTTATTCAACAGGATTTCCCTTTAGTAAAACCATGTTGACTTGTTCTAATCATACTGTGTGTTTCTAAGGGCATTGTTAAGACTTCCTTAATAATAGATTCCAGAATTTTTCTAATGGCTGATGTTCGGCTAACTGGCCTGTAATTCACTGTTTTCTCTCTCCCTCCTTTCTTGAAAAGTAGTGTAACATTTGCCAACTTCCCATCTGAAGGGACTGTTTCCGAATCGAAGGAATTTTGAAAATCATACCTATCCCATCCACTATCTCTGCAGCTATCTCTTTTACAACCCGAGGGTGTAAGCCATCAGGCCCCGGGGATTTGTTGGATTTTAGTCCCTTAAGTTTCTCCAAGACATTTTCTCTACTGCTATTAATTTCCTCACTCTTTTTAGCCCCTCAGTTACTGTCTATTTCTGGTATGAAACTTCTATCTTCTGCTGTGACAGACACAAAATATGTGTTCAATGCCTCTTTCATTTCCTCATTCCCCTTGATAATTTCTCCTGTCTCTGCTTCTAAGGGACCAATGTTTACTTCAGCTACTCTCTTCCTTTTTTTATATCTATAAAAGCTCTTACAATCTGTTTTTATATTACTGGCTAGTTTACTCACGTTCTATTTTTTCCTTTTTTTAAATCAACTTTTTGGTGGTCCCTTGCTGGTTTCTAAAACAAAGAACAAAGAAAATTACAGCACAGGAACAGGCCCTTCGGCCCTCCAAGCCTACGCCGATCCAAATCCTCTATCTAAACCTGTCGCCTATTTTCTAAGGGTCTGTATCTCTTTACTTCCTGCCCATTCATGTATCTGTCTAGATACATCTTAAAAGACGCTATCGTGCCCGCGTCTACCACCTCCGCTGGCAATGCGTTCCATGCACCCACCACCCTCTGCATAAAGAACTTTCCACGCATATCCCCCTTAAACTTTTCCCCTTTCACTTTGAACTCGTGTCCCCTTGTAATTGAATCCCCCACTCTGGGAAAAAGCTTCTTGCTAACCACCCTGTCTATACCTCTCATGATTTTGTACACCTCAATCAGGTCCCCCCTCAACCTCCGTCTTTCTAATGAAAATAATCCTAATCTACTCAACCTCTCTTCATAGCTAGCGCCCTCCATACCAGGCAACATCCTGGTGAACCTCCTCTGCACCCTCTCCAAAGCATCCACATCCTTTTGGTAATGTGGCGACCAGAACTGCATGCAGTATTCCAAATGTGGCCGAACCAATGTCCTATACAACTGTAACATGACCTGCCAACTCTTGTACTCAATACCCCGTCCGATGAAGGAAAGCATGCCGTATGCCTTCTTGACCACTCTATTGACCTGCGTTGCCACCTTCAGGGAACAATGGACCTGAACACCCAAATCTCTCTGTACATCAATTTTCCCCAGGACTTTTCCATTTACTGTATAGTTCACTCTTGAATTGGATCTTCCAAAATGCATCGCCTCGCATTTGCCCTGACTGAACTCCACCTGCCATCTCTCTGCCCAACTCTCCAATCTACCTATATTCTGCTGTATTCTCTGATAGTCCCCTTCACTATCTGCTACTCCACCAATCTTAGTGTCGTCTGCAAACTTGCTAATCAGACCACCTATACTTTCCTCCAAATCATTTATGTATATCACAAACAACAGTGGTCCCAGCACGGATCCCTGTGGAACACCACTGGTCACACGTCTCCATTTTGAGAAACTCCCTTCCACTGCTACTCTGTCTCCTGTTGCCCAGCCAATTCTTTATCCATCTAGCTAGTACACCTTGGACCCCATGCGCCTTCACTTTCTCCATCAGCCTACCATGGGGAACCTTATCAAACGCCTTACTGAAGTCCATGTATACGACATCTACAGCCCTTCCCTCATCAATCAACTTTGTCACTTCCTCAAAGAATTCTATTAAGTTGGTAAGACATGACCTTCCCTGCACAAAACCATGTTGCCGATCACTGATAAGCCCATTTTCTTCCAGATGGGAATAGATCCTATCCCTCAGTATCTTCTCCAGCAGCTTCCCTACCACTGACGTCAGACTCACCGGTCTATAATTACCTGGATTATCCCTGCTACCCTTCTTAAACAAGGGGACAACATTATCAATTCTCCAGTCCTCCGGGACCTCACCCGTGTTTAAGGATGTTGCAAAGATATCTGTTAAGGCCCCAATTATTTCCTCGCTCGCTTCCCACAGTAATCTGGGATAGATCCCATCCGGACCTGGGGACTTGTCCACCTTAATGCCTTTTAGAATACCCAACACTTCCTCCCTCCTTATGTCGACTTGACCTAGAGTAATCAAACATCTGTCCGTAACCTCAACACCGTCATGTCCCTCTCCTCGGTGAATACCGATGCAAAGTACTCATTTAGAATCTCACCCATTTTCTCTGACTCCACGCATAACTTTCCTCCTTTGTCCTTGAGTGGGCCAATCCTTTCTCTAGTAACCCTCTTGTTCCTTATATATGAATAAAACGCTTTGGGATTTTCCTTAACCCTGTTTGCTAAAGATATTTCATGACCCCTTTTAGCCCTCTTAATTCCTCGTTTCAGATTGCGCCTACAATCCCAATATTCTTCCAAAGCTTCGTCTTTCTTCAGCCGCCTAGACCTTATGTATGCTTCCTTTTTCCTCTTAGCTAGTCTCACAATTTCACCTGTCATCCATGGTTCCCTAATCTTGCCATTTCTACCCCTCATTTTCACAGGAACATGTCTCTCCTGCACGCTAATCAACCTCTCTTTAAAAGACTCCCACATATCAAATGTGGATTTACCTTCAAACAGCTGCTCCCAATCTACATTCCCCAGCTCCTGCCGAATTTTGGTATAGTTGGCCTTCCCCCAATTTAGCACTCTTCCTTTAGGACCACTCTCGTCTTTGTCCATGAGTATTCTAAAACTTACGGAATTGTGATCACTATTCCCAAAGTAGTCCCCTACTGAAACATCAACCACCTGGCCCGGCTCATTCCCCAACACCAGGTCCAGTATGGCCCCTTCCAGAGTTGGACTATTTACATACTGCTCCAGAAAACCCTCCTGGATGCTCCTTACAAATTCTGCTCCATCTAGACCTCTAACACTAAGTGAATCCCAGTCAATGTTGGGAAAATTAAAATCTATCACCACCACCCTGTTGCTCCTACAGCTTTCCATAATCTGTTTACATATTTGTACCTCTCACGCTCGCTGTTGGGAGGCCTGTAGTACAGCCCCAACATTGTTACCGCACCCTTCCTATTTCTGAGTTCTGCCCATATTGCCTCACAGCTCGAGTCCTCCATGGTGCCTTCCTTCAGCACAGCTGTGATATCCTCTTTGACCAGTAATGCAACTCCTCCAACCCTTTTACCTCCCTCTCTATCCCGCCTGAAGCATCGGTATCCTGGGATATTTAGTTGCCAATCATGCCCTTCCCTTAACCAAGTCTCAGTAATAGCAATAACATCATACTCCCAGGTACTAATCCAAGCCCTAAGTTCATCTGCCTTACCTATTACACTTCTTGCATTAAAACAAATACACCTCAGACCACCAGTCCCTTTGCTTTCATCATCTGCTCCCTGCCTACTCTTTCCCTTAGTCACGCTGATTTCATTATCTAGTTCCTTACAGGCTTTAGTTACTACATCCTTACTCTCCACTGACCTCATTTGGTTCCCATCCCCCTGCCACATTAGTTTAAACCCTCCCCAACAGCGTTAGCAAAAGCACCCCCAAGGACATTGGTTCCAGTCCGGCCCAGGTGTAGACCGTCCAATTTGTAATAGTCCCACCTCCCCCAGAACCGGTCCCAATGTCCCAAAAATCTGAACCCCTCCCTCCTGCACCATCTCTCAAGCCACGCATTCATCCTGACTATTCTTTCATTTCTACTCTCCATTGCCATTCCTCAGACTTGCTACTCATTTTTGCAACAGAGTAAGCCTCTTTTAATTTAATGCTACTCTTAACCTCCTGAGTGAGCCACGGATGGGTTTTTCTTGCTGAATTTTTGTTTTTCAATGGAATGTATTTTTCTTGAATATTTTGAATTGTTCATTTACCACCATACCTTTTAATCTATTTACCCAATTTACCTTAGCCAGTCCTCCCCTCATACCTACATAATTGGCTTTAAGATTCTTGTTTGTGATTGGAGTATCTCACTTTCAAACATAGAACTATTATCACTATTTCCCAGTGGCTCTTTTACTATGACATTACTAATTAACCCTGCTTCATTCACAATACTAGATCTAAGATAGCTTTATCCCTAGTCGGTTCCACATAGTATTGCTCCAAGAAACTGTCCTGAATCTATTCACAAATTGATTGGCTGTCACATTTCCTACATTGTATCCTACATTACAACCAGTGAACTACTTTTGAAAAATGCTTTTGAACATCCAGAGATTGTGAAAGGCACCATATCAGGGGCGGCACAGTAGCGCAGTGGTTAGCACTGCAGCCTCACAGCTCCAGCGACCCGGGTTCGATTCTGGGTACTGCCTGTGCAAGTTCTCCCTGTGACCGCGTGGGTGTTCGCCGGGTGCTCCAGTTTCCTCCCACAGCCAAAGACTTGCAGGTTGATAGGTAAATTGGCCATTATAAATTGCCCCTAGTATAGGTAGGTGGTAGGGGAATTGAGGGAAGGTGGGGATGTGGTAGGAATATGGGATTAATGTAGGATTAGTAAAATGGGTGGTTGATGGTCGGCACAGACTCGGTGGGCTGAAGGGCCTGTTTCAGTGCTGCATCTCTAAATAAATAAATAAATGCAAGTTCTTTCTTTAACTGTAGCAGATAAGCATGCATTTTTCTGGTACAAACCTATTGCTGGTTAAGGGAATAAGCTAACACAGGATGAAAGTCATGAGATTTTGTGTACCAGAATGGAGAATCAGATAACAATGCTCTTAAATGAAGCATGGTCATTGGTATTTTCTCTAAATAGGATGATCGTGATCTCCTACTTGCAAGTGGAGCTCATTAAATATGTATTAGTTTATTTAAGACTGGCAAGAATTTCAAATTGTCTAAGCAGGTACAATATTAGCAGTACTGTAGCAATATCCAAGGTGGCTACAAAGTGCAAGTTTCCAGTAATCTTTGTAATACTACTATTTTTGGAGAAGTTCCATATTCTTATCTTAGATTAAAAACTTGTGCAGAATATAACAGTAGAATGTTGGATTTGATGCCTCTAATCTAGACCAGCAAAGTTTGCCGACAAGTAGGAATTGCCCACGTGCCAGAAACAGCCACTTTAAAATGTAACAAAACAGACTAAGACATACAATCCTCTTCCATCTATTGTTCAGTGTAACAAAATAACGTAATCTCCAAACATTCTGAAACAGCTTGTATTTATATAGCATCTTTAACATAATAAAAATCAAAATTTGACGCCGGGCCGCACAAGGAAATGTTCGGGAAAATGACTAAAAGCTTGGTCAAAGGAAGTAGGTTTTCAGCAGAGACTTAAAGGATGAAAGATAGGTGGAGAGGTTGAGGGAGACATTTCCAGATCTTATGATCTTGGCAACTGAATGCACAACCACCAAATGGTGGTGCAATTAAAACCGAGGATGCTCCAGAATTAAAGATGTCTCTGAGGGCTGTGGGGCTGGAAGAGATCAAAGAGATGGGAGGGACGAGGCCATGGACTGATTTGAAAACAAGCATGAGAATTTCAAAATCAAGGTGTTGTTTAATCAGGAACCAATGTACATTAGCAAACATAAGGATGATGGGTGAACAGGATTTGATGTGAGTAAGAACATGGACAGCAGAGTTTTGGATGGCCTCAAGTTTGCGAAAGGGAGGATGTGGGAGACCAACCAGGAGTGCATTGGAACAGTCAAGTCGAGACGTAACAAAGGCATGGATGAGGATTTCTGCAGCAGATGAACTGAGGCAGGGGTAGAGTAGGGAAATGTAACAAAGGTGGGAATAGGCAGTCCTTGTGATGCTGTGGATGTGTGATTGGAAGCTCATTTTGGCATCAAATGTGACAATGCTGTGAGCTGTCTGGTTCAGCCTCAGACAGTTGTCACAGAGAGAGACAGAGTTGGTGGCTAGGAAATGGAGTTTGTGCAGGGACTGAAACAATTACTTTGGTCTTCCCAATATTCATTGGGAAGAAATTTCTGCTCATTGGATGTCTGAAAATGTAGACATTGGAGGGGTTGAGAGAAATCTTATATGTAAAAAGCATGTTTTCAAGTGATATTACCTAGGGGCAGCATATAGATGAGAACTAGCAGGGGGGCAAGGATAGATCCTTGGGGACACCAGAGATAATAGTGCCAGAGTAGGCGAAAACAACCACTGCAAGCGATACGCTGGCTACAATTAGATAGATAAGAATGGAACCAGACGAGGGCAGTGCCATCCAGCTAAATGACAACTGGAGGAGGATGGTGTGGTCAACCATGTCAAAGGTTGCAGGCAGGTTGATGAGGGAAAGCAGGGATAGTTTATCTTTGTTACAGTCACATAGAATGTTATTTGTGACTTTGATAAAAGCTGTTTGATACCTTGGTGAGGCAAAATCCTAATTGGCTGGATTCAAACATAGAGTTCCTTGAAAGATGGAACAAATTTGGGAGGCACCTTCAAGAGCTTTGCAGAGGAAAGAGAGGTTGGAGATGGGGGAGTAGTCTGAACGGACAGTGGGGACAAGGTTTTTTTTTTTGAGAGGGATGATGACTGCAGATTTGAAGGAGAGTGGGACAGGACTGAGATGAGGAGAAATTTCTTCACCCAGAGAGTGGTGAGCCTGTGGAATTCACTACCACAGAAAGCAGCTGAGGCCAAAACATTGTATGTTTTCAAGAAGGAGTTAGATATAGCTCTTGGGGCGAAAGGGATCCAAGGATATGGGGGAAAAGCAGGAACAGGTTGCTGAGTTGGATGATCAGCCATCATCATAATGAATGGCGGAGCAGGCTCGAAGGGCTGAATGGCCTACTCCTGCTCCTATTTTCTATGTTTCTATGTTTACCTGAAGAGAGAGAACCATTCGCAATATCAGCTAACAAAGGAACCAGGAAGGGAAGTTGGGTGGTCAGCAGTTTAGTGGGAATAGGGTTAAGGGAGCCGGAGGTGGGCTTAGAACCATACGGCACAGAAGGAGGCCATTCAGCCTGTCGTATCCATGCCGGCTGAAAAAACTAGCCGCCCAATCTAATCCCACTTTCCAGCACCTGGTCCATAGCCCTGCAGGTTACAGCATTTCAGGTACATGTCGAGGTACCTTTGAAATGAGTTGAGGGTTTCTGCCTCCACCACCATTCCTGGCAGCGAATTCCAGACACCCACCACCCTTTGGGTGAAAAGGTTTTTCCTCATGTCCCCTCTAATCCTTCTACCAATCACCTTAAATCTGTGTCCCCTGATAACTGACCTCCCCACCAAGGGAAAAAGGTCCTTCCTGTCCACCCTATCTTGGCCTCTTATAACTTTGTACACCTCAATTAAGTCACCCCTCAGACTCCTTCGTTCCAGGAAAAACAACCCAAGCCGATCCAATCTTTCCTCATAGCTGCAACTTTCAAGCCCTGGCAACATTCTTGTAAATCTCCTCTGCACTCATTCCAGAGAAATGTTGTCCTTTCTGTAATGTGGTGACTAGAACTGAACGCAATACTCCAGCTGTGGCCTAACCAGCATTTTATACAGTTCCAGCATCACATCCCTGCTTTTGTATTCTATGCCTCGACCAATAAAAGGAAAGCAATCCAGATGCCTTCTTCACCACTCTATCTACCTCTCCTGCCACCTTCAGGGACCTGTGGACATGCACTCCAAGGACTCTCATTTCTTCTACCCCTCTCAATATCCTCCCGTTTATTGTGTATTCCCTCACTTTATTTGCCCTCCCCAAATGCATTATCTCACACTTCTCTGGAATGAATTCCATTTGCCACTTTCTCGCCCAATCAAACTATTAATATCATTCTGGAGTCTAAGGGTACCCTCTTCACTATCAACTACACCGCTAATTTTTGTGTCATCAGCAAATTTCCCAATCACGCCTCCCACATTTAAGTTCAAGTCATTAATATATACTACAAACAGCAAGGGACCCAACACTGAGCCCTGTGGAACACCACTGGAAACAGCTTTCCATTTGCAAAAACATCTGTTGACTACTACTCTTTGTTTCCTGGCCCTGAGCCAATTCTGGATCCAATCTGCCACATTCCCCTGCATCTCATGGGCTTTCATGTTACTGACCAGTATACCATGCGGGACACAGTCAAATGCCCTACTAAAATCCATGTAGACCACATCCACTGCACTACCCTCATCAATCCTCCCCGTCACTTCCTCAAAATCTCGATCAAGTTAGTAAGACATGATTTTCCCTTAACAAATCCATGCTGACTATTCCTGATTAATCCGTGCTGTCCGAAGCGGCAGTTTATCCTGTCCTTTAGAATTGATTCTAACAATTTACCCACCACCAAAGTCAGACTGACCAGCCTATAACTATTTGGCCTATCCCTCGCACCCTTTTTAAACAACGGTATAACGTTCACAGATCTCCAATCATCTGGTACCTCGCCTGTATCTAGTGAGGATTTGAAGATGATCCTCAGCGCATCTGCTATTTCCTCCCTGGCTTCCTTTAACGACCTTGAAATGTACTCACCACCAGCAATTTATAGCTCAGCAACTGCCTCCAGGACAAAGTGTGGAGCACACCAATATAAGCACACAAAGTATAAATTTCTGAAACTGATTACCACCACATCTCCACTTTGAACAGTGGAACTGCTTCAGTTCTTCGTTTTGCGTGACTGCAAAAACAGCGTAACATTTCTAGTAATTTCCAGTTTCCAGGGGCTAATATCCCTCAAGATTGCGGTTTTCAAATTTCAGACATTAGATGCAGTATGGAGTTGTGTTGCTTACTTTAGTTCAAACCATTAAAAGCAAGAATGAATATGTTTCTCTTTCTCTGTGTCTAATATCTTCCCCTGTTGCTAGACAAGGGGATGTTACAAAAAATGTATGCAAATGAGGTTGCATTTATACAGGGCACCACATTCAAAAAGTAACCTATATAGAAAACAAAGTGCCATCACTATTATGCAAGCAAATATGGCAATTAACTTGCATCAAGCAAGGGTACACAAATAGCAAAGGAGATAATGACCAGTTAATCCATTTTTAGGTATTGGTTGTGAGAGAAATTTTAGCCAATAGACTTCTTCAATCTCCTTTGAATAGTGCCATGGAATCTTTTATATTCAGTTTAAAATAAACACCAAATACAACTGAACTGTCTCCACAGCTGCTGACTGCAATAGCATATATAAAACTTACTACGGCTAGAAAAAAAAACACAAAAGTGCTTAAAATCATGCTGACCATTCTGGGAAACAGCAAATATTCAGGCAGCTGGTATCAACCCACTATCCAGATGGGTAGAATCGTGGGAAGTATGCAGCATAAAGAACCATCACTAATCCAACAGCAGAGGTGCCAAGCTTTAACCACCCTCGAAGACTGTGCTCAATTGAATCCACACAAAACACGGACAATGCGACCACCTGCACCACAAGTGGAAGATGAGGAATGACCCGAAGTGCAATTGTGGCCATGAGTGCCGGACCATGGACATATCGCATCAACCTGCCCACTAAGGTCTATTGTACAAGGCACTTCTCCACTCAGTATTTCAAGAGGATATCTAAAGGATAATCAATTTAGGCATCCCGTTATAAGCTTTTCATATGAAAGTATAGTACTTAATATAAAACACTTTAAAATAATAGGGCTCTGTCATTGGTCAGTACGAACCCCAGTTCAAGATGTGAAAGTAGCCCAGCTCTACAGGCTCTCTGAAACCAAAATCCATAGTGAAGATGCTTTTTCACTGAGTTTGAACAACTGTAACGTGATCCTTTTAGTGAGCAGTACCATAGAGTTGCTGTTAGGTTACTAAATAGAGGTCAGCATAAGTGTTTGCCTTTTCTATGCCTATCATGTTGCTTGGCCTGTGGTTCTGAGCATTTTAGGCTCCAGACACTCAATTCTAAACATAGTTCTAAAACAGCTACTTAACAAGAGCTGGTTTTCACCTGCAGACAATGAAACCCGAAAGAAGGCAAGGTTCTGCACCACAAGGGAAATAACCTAAATTCCTTCAAAAATGTTCCACCTGATCACCAGAAAGAATTTTCCCATCAAAAGATGATCAAGTATTTTAGACTGCAGTACTGGAGATTTGCCTGAAATCTATGAAGAACCAGAAGACTTTAGGAGGAGACTGTACACTAAAATATAAGTACCTTACTGCAGTGAAGTCATGTACAAGGTCCTCCAGGAACAGGAGAAAAGATCCCCCAACAAGCCTCAACACAGTTAACTTTAGCAAGAATATAGGAAGCTCACTGATGCCAGAATCTTGTACACACCAGGTATGATGCCGGACCATTCTTTCTTACAGCACAATCAGGTGGAACATACATCTGTTCCATTGATGCAAACGTTTAGATTCCTTTTCAGGGAAACATGGATTGTGCATTTCCATAAGAAAACAAACTACAACTAATGATACCTCACAAAAAGTGATAAGCAGGAAACTGACAGAGCCAAAAGCTGACCCCACAAGAAAAAGGATTAGTCAGATTAGGGAGGCATTTAAAAAAAATTTTAGGAGGCAAAGATCACAGGTTATGTCTCCAGTATCAATGCATCACCACGGCTGCATTTTAAAAAGGGGCTCAGTCCACATGATGTCAATGTAGGCTTATTCTTGAGAGAGGTGCAGAATGCAGAACTTAGTTCTATTGTATGACATTTTACAGAATCAAATTATTGGTGAAAACCATACCATCTGATATAAAATATGAAACAGTATAATTAATTAGAATATTCAAGACCTTAGCTTGACACTACTCTAGATTCTCATTGCAATGATCTAGGGACGACTTATAGAACAAAGGAACAGGAATCATATTGCAGATCTTTCAATCCACTTCAAATGTACAGATATATTTATTTGGAGTAGAATTTCTATATGTACAGAGCTCAACACGCCTGCTTACAGCTCATTTGTAGTACTGAATGTGTGATGTAAATTTTCACATACTTGAAATAATAAACTGGAATGCTTGTGCAACACATTCCAAAGATCAAGTGAACTGCTTGTGAGGCTACAGAACCGTTCATTTCTTACAAAACTTCCTGCATGCAATAACTGAGTGTCAACCATGAAGATACACAAGCTGCAGAACCATAGACAGAAAAAAATGTTGAGTATTGCACTTTCCTACATTCAAAATGGACACTTGTTTAAAAACTTCCTCTGCAAAAAATTCCGCAAGCTGAATTCCAACTCAGAAGAACTGAATTTAACATTATTTTTATGCAAAAAGTTGAAATCCATCTTCTGACAGGGTTATCTCTTCCAAAAATTGTGAATATATTGAAAACACTATGTCATGCAGGCCCCCACCTGCCAAGAATGAGGCACATTAATTTCACCACATGGACATTAAACTTCAAATTGTTGCTGGCAAAAAGAGGGCCTGTTAAAAGGAATTGCCAGGCCCCTAGCCGGAAAGATATTTTTGCATACAGTGTTGGAAGAAATGAACCAGTTCCTGATCCCAATACACAGAACAGACATGGTCAGACCAGTTTAGTCACATGACTAACTGGCTATTGCAGAGTTTTGAACTGAGAGTTTCAAATCAGAGAAGCAGTGTTTGAAGACAGAAAGCTCCTGGCCCCTGGATTGAGAACATATCTCTCCTGTAATCATCTCTTTCTCACCAGCTTCGGAATCCATTGAAGACACATGAACCCCAAGAGAGAAAAGTCTTGAAAACCTTGAACAAGGTTTAAGAAGAATACTGGGTCCCAAAGAAAAGCAAGGACTCTACAGTGAGCTCAAAGAACCATAACAACTCTTCAGATATTGCCTCAAACTTTGCCACTTTATTTTCTCTTCTGCTCTTTTCTGTCCCTATTTGCACGTGCGTATCGCCTATGCATGCTAGCGTGGACGTGGTGTATATCAGTAGACATTAACCGAATTAGAGGTTTAAGTTTAATAAATTTCACTTTTCTTCTTTAAACCTAAGAAAGCCTGTTTGTGCTCATTTCTTTGCCTTGTAATTGAAAAGCGGTGAACAAGGATTCACCAAAGGAGAAACTCAAAACACTGTTTATAAATAAAACCCTATTACAGTAAGACCAAGTGAAGGCTGAAAGGGACCCCTCAACACCTTTCTCACCTGGTCATAACAGTAAAATCAATTTCTCCCTCCTGCAAGATCACTTATTAAAATTATAATTAATGAATATCCTCCAAGATACAGCAAAGTATAAAAATTTAAAATCTTAATTACAACCCTAAGAAAATCAAAACCGAATTTGGGAATCTCCTTCTGTTCAAAAAGCAAGACGACTCCCCGAGGGTTTTTGACTATTTCCAGACTTGAGAATAAGGACAATTTAACAAACCAGTCAAAAGGAAAACTAGTGGAAAATTGTAATTCATGATCCTGCATTCTTCAGAAAAAATGGAACAATATCACAAGTGCTGGTATTTCAATTCTGGCAATAAGAATCACATCTATCAAAGCTGACAGAAGTCTGAAGATTTTTCAGACAGTGCCAAAACAAATTATATTTTGAAAACCTATCATAACGAATGATTGCAAAATGATCTGCCAGTCCACTCTACTTCTGAAACCACTCATGACATTAAATCGATAAAGACTACAAATAAAATGAATCTGAAACAATGTAATTTACTGCAAAAAATACTATTAGGGCAGTTTTTCAGTGAATCAAGCATAATTCCATATACAATTCTTGATTTAATTATTACGCCCAAATTGAAAGTCAGAGCGCTTCCTTCCATACCATATTGAATACAACTGTGTGTGATCATTGTAATATATGATATAAAACATACAAAAATAAGTGATTAAACATTAGCAAGAAGTAATCCAACATGAGTACTTACTAAAAAGTTTATTGATATTGTGGAAGTGAGCAGAAAGGCATGGCACTATGCTTAATGGGAAATATAGCCAAGTTAGGAATAGTAGCTTTGCTGAGCTTTGATTTTAAGTGGCAGAAACCACAATGAAATAGTTAAAAGTAAAGGCAGAGCGTGTGAGACTGTAAAGACTAGCCGACACTGGTAATTGCAAGGACGTCTGTTCTTTATGGCCTGATTGTGTGACTCCCTGTGGTTTGGAACAAATGGACTCCTGTGAATCAAATGATGTCCATCCCTGTGTGAGTGATAAGGAGTGCTAGGCCCCTCTTATCTTCGTGAGCTGCCACTACTTGTAGCTGCAGACTGCACGAAACACTCAGGAATGTACACCTAATAGAGATAGCAGGATGCGCCGCAATTACTTGTCACAAGATAGAAACAGAACTCATGATCAATGTAGGGAGTGAGACCAGAATGTTTATTGATGATTCCTATGCTCTTACTAATTAGCTTGCTTGTCCACTTTGTTTTATCTTGCTGGTGCAAAACAATATTTTATTAGTAACAAGTATGTATTGAGAATGGAGTGTATTGTAACCTCAGTAACAGACGCACTGCATATCACCACGTGGGTGAAGTCGAATTGTACCGCACTGATTGGTTAAACAAGGAGGTGTAGCATGAATCTTAATGTATAAACAGTAGTACCTGTATCACAAACTTCACTTACTCTGGTGGACCCGACAGACTCTGGGGTGGAGTCAGTGTCGTTGCATTAGAGTAAGTCAGCCGGCTAAATGCGCAAATAAAGTAATTGATTTTACCTACACATCCGACTCGGTATATTTACTGAACCAGACTGAAGGCAAAAAGAACTCAGATTTACATTATTTACACTCAAGTCATTCCCTGATAATATTTTGAATATGCAATTGGTTAGTGGAGTTACAAGATCAAGTTGTGAGACTTCCTATAGCAATCAAAAAGATTTAGTAATATTCAGATGTGGACTATTCCAGGAACACAATGTTACTCCTCAACAAACTCCTAGTAAATATTACAACTAGTAACAAAAATAAAATTAACAAAACTAAATGACAGCAGTTTAGTCTTAAATGTCAATCATCACAGGTGACAAAGCACCACCATGTGAAGTTAAATAAACTTTGTCCAGCAGGTTACCAAACAATTATTATAGTTCCAAGAACTGGTCATGGTCATTACAGTAGAGTGGGGCTGTCTCACAACAGCAGGTGGAGCTCCACTGTAATCAATTAGTCACATGACATGGCATTCATTGTGCCACCTGCAGGTGCAATATCATTTAAGATTTTGGCACCACATATGATATTTAACAGGTTGCATTTGCTGACCACTAAGTTTTGCCTACTGGAAAACTATACTGACAAGAAAGGGAGGTGTATGTGGACACCATTAACCCAGCATTCTGCCTAGAATATGCAATTTGATCCAATCAATGGCAGTGTGCAAGTGAAGCAAGCAATCCGACTATCAATTGAACCATGAGCAGCAAGCAAACTCACAAAAACAGCTATTTTTCAAGTTAGTAACAGATTCTTACAGAGAAGCTCAAAGACCCTAGCAATGCACTGAGTGAGCTTCAGCAAGTTTGAACTTTGAGGAAATGACATATAAAGTCCAAGAAACCAGAAAAGCTGCATGATGTCACTATTCACTCCAGATTTTTAAACAAGGTTGAGAATTTTGAATGCAAAGAAAAAAATGGAAACAGATGAGGTCAGCGATGGTAGGTCTGATAAGCAGGAGAGATTTAAACCTTGATGGAATGTAAGCAAAGGAGCTTTGGATGAGTTAGAGTTGATGTGGGGTGTTGAGCTCGAGAGGCCAGCAAGACCACTGGAAACGTTAAACCTGGGTTAATGAAGGAGTGGATTAAGGTTTTGATGGAAGTGGAAGTGCACAAAGGACAGAGGCAGACATTGGAAGCCTTGGTAATGAACAGAATTTGCAGTTTGAAACTTGTGTCAGAGTCAAAAAGGGATGAGGTTGCGCATCTCTGGGTCAATCTGGATCTGCAGCTGAGGAAAGGGATAGAAACAGGCACAGTGGCTCAGAGTTTTGTTGGGAATTAAATTGAGTGACTTTGTCCTGACCAATGTTGAGTTGGAGAAAGTTCTGGTGCACTGTTGAAAGTTTCCTGTCCGCCTTAGATATTCTCAGGTATAATGGTGCTAGTCACTAAGAGGACTGAGCAACTTAATACAGGCACACAGCTGAATGTATCAAAGTTAAATTAAGCAACATAACCCAGGGATGTAACAATAGGACCCCTTTGTAATTTGAATTTGATATTGTGCTTTTCTCACATTTCTTCTTCTCTTCCCCCAGCCCCCTCTATCCATAAGAACACAAGAAATAGGAGCAGAGGTAGAACATATGGCCCATCGAGCCTGCTCTGCCATTCCATACGATCATGGCTGATCTTGGGCCTCAATTCCACTTTCCTGCCTGCTCCCCATATCCCTTGATTCCCTGCGAGACCAAAAACCTACCTATCCCAGCCTTAAATGTATTCGACGATGGAGCATCCACAAACCTCTGGGGCAGAGAATTCCATAGATTCACAACCCTTTGAGTGCAGTAATTTCTCCTCATCTCGGTCCTGAACGATCGGCCCCTTATCCTGAGACTGTGCCCTGCATTCTAGATTCCCCGACCAGCGGAAACAATCTCTCAACTTCTACCCTATCAAGACCTTTCAGAATCTTTTATGTCTCAATGAGATCGCCTCTCATTCTTCTAAACTCCAAAGAATATAAGCCCAACTTACTCAGCCTCTCATCATAGAACAACCCCTCATCCCAGGGACCAATTTAGTAAATCTTCACTGCACCGCCTCCAGTGCAAATATATCCTTTCTTAAATGTAGAGACCAAAACTGCATACAAGTGCGATCTCACCAAAGCCCTGTACAATTTTTAGTAAGACTTCTTTATTCCTGTACTCCAATCCCCTTGCAATAAAGGCCAACATGCCATTTGCCTTCCCAATAGCCTGCTGCACCTGCATGTTAACTTTGTGCGTTCCTTGTACGAGTACCCCCGTGTCTCTCTGAACTTCAACACTTACCAGTTTCACACCTTATAAAAACAAACATTCTGCTTTTCTATTTTTACAACCAAAGTGAACAACTTCACACTTCCCTACATTATACTCCATTTGCCATCTTGTTGCCCACTCACTTAACCTGTCTATATCTCTGTGCAGCCTCTCTACATCCTCCCCGCAGCTTACCTTTCCACCGAGCTTTGTATCATCAGCAAACTTAGATACATTGCTCCCTGTCTCTTCATCCAAGTCATTAATTTAGAGTGTAAATAGCTGAGGCCCCAGCACTGATTCCTGCGGCACCTGCCAAGGACACCTCTCCACACTTTCCCATGGCAGAGTGAGAACTGCTTAGGCAGCCAAGACATGCTACAAATTAGAAAACTGTTTTTATTTATAGGCAGTGTCAAAGTACAGGATAACAGTCAACGCAAACTCCACTTACTCCACTTCCCAAACTAGAGAAAAAATAAGACCTGTGTTCTTCCCTTTCATGAGCAATTTAATTGTTTTTGTTATTACCTCTCTTTCAAGGAAAGATCTAATTTGCAAACATTGTCCTCCTAAGTTTCAGCTACCAGCTCCAGAAACAGACCTACTCTCAGTCTCTTACTTTGAAATCTGCTCCAAAAACATGATTTCTCCCCCTATTCTTAATTCTGACTCCAGGATGCAAAGGGTTAGTGTCTCTCATGTTTCCCATACAAGGTTGCACCAACAGACCTGTCGACCTAATCAATGACTCTGTTTCCCAAAATGCACAAACACTTTATATTATGCCCACATGAAAAGAACATTCATCACTCAAAAAGGGGTAAATATTTGTTGTCTAAGATAACAAACTGCTTAACACCTCTAATCTGTGCAGATCTGTTCAACACTTGCTTCATTAAACCACAAGCTTTTCTCAGTTCTGTAGCTTTCATGTCAAATTAACCTTCAATGCAAAAATAATACAACTTAACTATAACTCAATTTCAAATCCTTTTAGTAAAGAAAAAGCAATTAAATTTTTTTTTTTAAAATGACAATCGCCCATAGGCAAGGAATTGGATCATGCATTAGGCTTGAAGTCAAGAATGGTGGCAAAGAAGTGGATAGAGCTTGGCATCTTCAACATGCATATATATGAAGCTGACCCTATATCTATAGTTAATATTACTGAGGGGGGGAGCATACAGATAAGGAAAAGAAAGGAGTCACAGATCAAGGATAGAATATGGAGCGCTCTCAAGACAGCTGTTCAGGGAAAGGAGAAGCCATTGTAGGAGATGTGCTAACTACATTAGGATATTCAGGAAATTAAAATCAAAATGCACAAAGAATCAAGCTATAGAGGTGACCCACTGAGGAAAGATGGTGGAGGAGGACAGAATGGTTGACGGTGATTGACAAGGGATACTATCAGAATAGACTTCAGAAACTGAGGAGTGTTTTTGGCCTCTTATGGCAGCTCCCAATATCCTCAGCCATTTCGAGAAGAAAATCATATAATACCTGGGCTAGTGCCACAAGCAGTGTTGGATAGTATCAGGAGTTTAAAAAATAGGAAGATGTGGCTTCATGCCCATGATTCCAATTAACATTTCAAATTGATCATAAATCAACGTTATGGACAAGTTTTAAGTGGAATGCACCTTTCCATTTACAAGGATACGAAAAATACAAATAATACAATTTACTTAGCTGTTTCAATCGCAATCTAACTGGCCACAGCCCAATGGCAAACTCCAGTGAAATGATCTGCATGCCACCCTGGCATGCAGGATATCACAGAATTGTTACAGCACAGAAGGAGGTTATTCAGCCCATCATGTCTATACCAGCTCCCCAAAAGAGCAATTCACCTAATGTCATTCCCCTGCCTTCTCTCCATAACCCTGCACATTCTTCCTTTTCAGATAACAGTCTAATTTCCTTCTGAATGCCTCAAATGAACCTGCTTGCATCACACTTCAGGCAGTGAATTCCAGACCTTAATGCTACGTGAAAAAAAAATTTCCTCGTCACTTTTGTCAATTACTTTAAATCTGCACCCTCTTGTTCTCGATCCTTTCACAAGTGGCAACAGTTTCTCCCTATCTACACTGTCCAGACCCTTCAGGACTTTGAATACCTCTATCAAATCTCCTATTAGCCTTCTTTTCTCCAAAGAAAACAGTCTCAACATTTCCAATCTATCTTCACACTTGAAGTTCCTCATCCCTGGAACATTCTCATATTTTCTGTACTCTCTCCAATGCTTTCACATCTTTCCGAAAGTGCAGTGCCCAGAATTGGACACAATACTCCAGCTGAACCTGAACTAGTGTCTTATACAAGTTCAGCAAAACCTCCTTGCTCTTGCACTCTATGCCCATATTAATAAAGCCCAGGATACTGTATGCTTTATTAACTGCTCTCTCAAACTGTCCTGTCACCTTCAATGACTTATGCACATATACATCCAGGTCCCTCTGCTCTTGCATCCCCTTTAGAATTGTACCCCCTTTATTTTATATTGTCTCTCCATGTTCTTCCTACCAAAATGAATCACTTCACATTTCTCCACATTGAACCTCATCAGCCACCTGTCTGCCCATTCCACCAACTTGGCTATATCCTTTTGAAGTTCTACGCTTTCCACCTCACAGTTCACAACGCTTCCAAGTTTCGTATCACCCGCAAATTTTGAAATTGAGCCCTGTACACCAAGGTCTAGGTAATTAATATACATCAGGAAGAACAAGGGTCCCAACACTGACCTCTGGGGAACTCCACTACAAACCTTCCTCTAGCCTGAAAAACATCCACTAACCACTGCTCTGTTTCCTGTCACACAGCCAATTGCATATCCATACCTGTATCTGAAAGGGGGGGGGTTGCAGAAAAGTGGGGGGGGGGGGGGTTGCAGAAAAGTGGGGGGGGTGAGCAGCGGGTGGTTTGTCTTATTATCCAAGGAACGTAAAGTGAACCAAGGAGAAAGTCAAACTCAAATAACTAAGTACAGGGGACACGGAACAGGTCACAGGCTCTTGAAATGTAAATTTGGATCTGTTTGTCACTGATATATAACTTTCTGTTTATATGAATGTAAACAATCCCAAAGCAATATCTCGAAGAGTAGCAAGGAGTTCTGCTGCTGTCCCAGAACCACCATCGGGACAGTTGTTTTAATTCTTTCCTGGGATGTGGGTGGCGCTGGAAAGGCCAGCATTTGTTGCCCATCCCTAATTGCCCTTGACAATCGAGTGGCTTGCTCAGCCATTTCAGAGGGCAGTTAAAAGTTAACCACATTGCTGTAGGTCTGGAGTCACATGTAGGCCAGACCAGATAAGGCCAGTAGATTTCCTTCCCTGAAGGACATTAGTGAACCATTTCCGATCACTCATTTCCATTTGTGCTACCTTATGCACAAATTGGCTAACCATATCTATTTAATGACACTGAGCACATTTAAATCTATTTCATTTTTTTTTTTATATAGCAAGAAATGTCCTCAGGTCATTCTGAGAACATAAGGTTCTGTGTAAAAAGTGCTTTCTCCTTTCTTAAAAGTTAAATTCTTGTGAAGGTCCAGCTATCACTGCAGCAGTATGCTGGAAATAAATTACAGGTTTAACCAAGTTCTCTCTGCTCTTTTATTCCCAGCAACATACAATTGACAATTCACTCAGTTCAGTTTTCATAACATTTACAACAAAGTATATAAAACTTTTCTCAGTCTTACCCAGAATTTTTTTGATGCAATGTGATTGCATTTAATATTTTACTGGGATGTAATCAGGGAGAAAATAGAAAAATGGGAAGGCTGCTCAGAGTTATGACTACTGAATAATAGAAAGCTGCCAAGTAGAAAGGACAAAACCAAAACCAAAAAAACACATCCAATGCACAGAAACTAAACAGGAAGTCAATGTAGCTGACAAATTGGGCAGTCACAAGATGTAAAGGCGAAGCTCATGAAGCAAAAAAAAGGGGGATTTTTTTCACTTCCCTTTTCACAAAAAAACTCAACTTTTATACCTCACAACAGCATCAACTGCTAATCTTGTGGTAAAGCTCTGCATTAGTCAAAGGGAGTGTAAAGTTTCTAAACATTAAATGGAACATTTTGAAATAATAGTTAACATTACAAAAAAGAAATTTATCCGAAACGCTTAGATCACATCACTACATTATAACATTAATACTTTGCATTTATATAGCATCTTGAACATCGAAAACATCCCAATGCACCTCACAGAAACACAAGGAAAAATGACAAGCCAACAAAGGAAAGATGAGTAAGGTAACTAAAAACTTGGTCAAAAAGATGAGCCTTAAAAGGAACAGGGGGAATTCCAAAATATGGACCTAAGCAGCTGAAGACACTGACACAAAAGAAGAATTTAAACACATGGTTGGGACTTTAATTTGATCTGTTGGGCGAAATGGAGACAATGTACACTAGCAAGTGCAGGTGTGATGGGTGAGTGTGACTGGGTGTGGGCTAAGATACAGGCAGCAGGGTTTGGATGCACTGCAGGTTTTTTATTAGATCAGCTGCAAATTATGGAAGGTGGATGATGGAAGGCTGGTCTGGCGAGCATTGGTATAACCAAATCTGGCAATAAAAAAGGAAAAATGAGGGTTTCAGGAGCAGTTAAATTACAGTAAAGACAAAGGTTAACAATATTACCAATATGTTATTCGGCAAACCTTGTTCTGGAGAGAATGAGGTTGGAAGCTCTGGAACATATAATACAGCAATGTTGTACTGTAACCTGGCTATTAACTGTAGAGCTAATCACTGCACCATGCTAAGGGACTGCTCAGAAATCAGTTTAATTTAAAATACAATTTTGTGTAGCACAGAAAAGCTGTTTAGTTCATGATATTACACGGTACCAAGTTTTTGTACAATAAATTTCCTAATTAATATTCACAGAAACTAGGTATTGTGCAATTTGTGATCAAATAAATAAGCTTTCTTGCACTTTGCTTTGACTTAGATACAATGTTACTTATATAGTCCAGTTGTCACTGTATGTACTGTGCAAAAGGAGTTGTGAAATACTGTAGCAAATTAGTTTTGCACACAAATGAAAAAGATATTTCTTGCAAGTATATATCCTTGCCAGAATAGTGCTAACAGAAACACTCCATGTCAACATCTACTGCTCAGATAATTTATTGCACCTAATCACCACTTGCTCCAAGAGAGAAAAAACAAATGTACTCTTCCCCTGTAATGCAAGCAAATTTAACAGGCTTCAGACCCAATATACTATACAGAAAGACAGACATATCGTCAGGCAAAATGTACCCTTATGCTATTGCACAGAGAAGGTACAGTGACTGACATGCTACACACATTCTTTAGATGTACTTGGTAAGTTTGATTTGCACGTGCAGGACTGCAGAGAGCAGAAAGAAAACTGAAATTTGTCACACTTACATTAAAACACACCGCTGGCTAAGGGATCAAAAGAAGACAACATTAAAATAAAATTCCACATAGAGCATGGGGCAAACGGGTATAAAAGCTAAGTGAAGTGTCATTATAAAGTATCTACAGTTCGCACATGACAGCACCACCATATCCCAAACTTGCTTTTACAAAAATCTGCCTGACCTTTAAAAAGCAGATTTTGTAAACGAATAATCTTGAAAAAATGGAATGGAGTAAAAACTGGAGAGGAAAACTTCCAGGGTCCAGTCTGTGGTGTGAAATGTCAGATGTTGGACTGGACTGGACTGGTGGTAGATTCCCCTCCATCAGCAACACCAAGTGTGATAACCCCCTCCCAACCCCCCATCGCTACCACACTGCCCAACCCCCGCCTCCAACACACCTTCGGCGATGAGCTCCTCCACCGTAACCTGGTAACGGCCCACGCTAAACACTCTGCCCAGGTAGTTACTGGCACTTCCCGTCGAACCGCCGCCGCCCCCAGCACCGACATAACCCGCTCCCTCGGGCTTCGAGATGCGGGAGAATTTCTTCATGGTTCAAAAGCGTAAAAGCAACTTCCAACCGGAGCGGACCGCAACAGCAGCCTGTAACTTCCCGCTTCCAATCAGAGTGTCCGACTGAAATCGGCCGCGACGCCAATTGCCCAGCGGCTGAGAGAGCTACGCAGCAGCGGCGAAGACGCTGTCTCCAAGCGCCCTCCTCCCTCACAGTAACTCACACCCTAACGGCATGCCGTTCCACCGGGCAGTTCAAATGATTCTAAATTCCGCTTCCAAATTCCATCCTGTTAAACGTCACACCAAAATAAGCCGAGCGAGCAAAACAGCCCTGCCAAGAAGGGAGGGCTTCGCCCCGTGTGTTCTTCTATTTACCCAGCATACTCTGACCCCACTATCAACCCAACCGGCCGATCGCCCACCAACACTCCACACCCATTGGTCAGAATGCTGTCGCTCCTCCCCCGCTGCAAACATCCTTCGCGCTGATTGGTCAAACGCGCTTTTTCCGCTGTCAAGCTGGTCGTGACGCGGAAGAGCAGGATGGTGCTGAAGGCTGGGTGTGTTTGCAGGGGTTAAACGTAACAGTCTGAAAGTGCAAGTTTTGTGAAACGGAAACAAAAGTTAATTCGAACCAAACAAATAAATCGTTAAAGGCTCCTTAAGCACACGAAGTAATGGGTTTGGAAACATGGTGGGCGTTTATTACGCTAGACATTCATCGCCCAGCATAACTTTTTAATAACTTCTTTTAAGCTGTAACTTAAATCTGCCATGATTTATAAGAGTTTTAGTTTTAGAGATACAGCACTGAACTGAAATGTTATTTTAAATCCCATGATAACTTTGAAGTAGTGCATTCCAGTGGCTGAAAAATGTGAAGTTCTGATGCAAATCAAATTTATTTTAAATGTCATGCACGCTTACTTTGGGGAGGGAATATCTAGTTGTCACAATGTGTTAGGCATAAGAACATACATTCAGATACATATCTATCAGAGATACAGTTGCTGTTTTCCAAATTCTGCCGTGACATTTTTGTTTTTCTATTTGTAACAGGACAGTGCTATATGAATAACATCCCTACATTCCAGAAATCTGATGGAAAACACAGACCTCACTGGGGAAGATGGAGTGAGGTTGTCCATGTTTTCAGTTTTGGGCTGATGGTATGGTTTTTAAGTAGCCTGTCTGGGTATTTCTAAAGGATAAATCAGATGCCAAACAGGCCTACTTTTGAAATAAAGGGCTAAATTTTACAGATTGCCCGACACGACAGTTGTGGTGGGGGGTTGCTGGAAAATGCCTCTGGCAGAGGCCCACCACGGGCCTTGACGCCGAGAAGGCCTGGCCCAATATTGCCGGTGGTAACGAGGCCTCGTGGCAGCCCCTCCCCCTGCCGCCTATTGGCGACGGGAGCCAAATTTAAATATGTTAATTAATTTACATGAACAATCCCGCCGTCTGTCCTGGTACAATATTGGTGCCAGTGGCTGGAACTCACGTGCTTTCAGATCCCCATCCGGGCATCCAAGACGGAACACTGGTGGGGAGGGGGGAGCAGGTAAGTTTTTCAGTGCAGGGGTGGGGAGCAGGGTCAAGCTCATCTCACTGGAAGGGTTACAGTGCAAAGTTTATAAACTTTGGGGGGGCAAGGTCAGGTGGGCAGGCGAAGTGTTTCTGGGGAAGAGGGCAAATAAAGAATGTTATGGATATTGGGGGGATGAGAGAGGGGCTTATCTTTAAATATTTAAATTGAAAGTTCGGGCTCAAAACCCTTTTAAAATGGCATTAGTGCCTGCACAAAGCCAGCTAACGCCATTGCTAGGGACGTTCCGCCCACCCGCTCCATGTCACCTGGGGGGGGGGGGGTGCCAGTTAAATGAGCCACCACGTTTAATATCGCAGTGACTCCATGATATGCGGCCCACGTGGGCGGACCGCCATTGTTTACGTCTGCTGCCATGTTAATTTCGGCCCAAAATCTTTTTTCATTGTTTCACCTGAAGTGGGGCACTGTGGGGGAGACATTACATATTGGGGATTGGAACATGTTTTGAGTCTGCCTTAGATATTCTTTGGTTTACAATGGTGCTTATCGATGCCATAAGTGATCTAAGTACCTTGCCTTGCAGAAGGTGCCCTTACTGCCCAATGTCAAATTATACAACAGCCTAACTCAGGGGTGTAACAGGAGGACATGTGTGTGATTGGAACTGGATACCATGGGCCAGATTTTGCTGTACCAAGGTATCTAATGGCGTCTGCCATTAGTTAGATTTGCTATTTTCGGTTTGTTTTTAATTTTTTGCTTGGCCAGTTGTTAAAAGTGCATGCTGATAATGGTACATTGAGAAGGAATAGAGGCTGATTTTTTATGGGGCCTTTTGGGGACAGGCTCAGGGGTAGAAAGGCCGGCAGAATGGCATGAGAAGGCGTCAGGCTGTGTGCCTGATGCCTTCTCGCTGCCATGTCATTTTCCCAACCCAACCTACCTGCCCAGAACCCAATTGAGCCACTTAAGTGGCCAATTAAGGGCCTCTTCCCACCTGCGCTGGCATTTTACCAGCGGCAGGGGGGCCCTCCGCCACGTGTGGAGACAGGCAGGTAAATACTGGCGGCCTCGCAGCGGGCTTCGGGAGTGGGGGGGTGGGGTGCCCTTTTTGCACACTCTTTACCCTTCGAAGGGCCCCCTCCCCTGGGGCAGCAATGGCTGCCCCCAAGGCAATGGTGCCACCTGGCTTCACTAATGCCCCTCCCCCTCAACGGGACATGCCTTACGGACCTGGCACCTTCAGACTCCACTTACCTAGTTGTGAGGGCACACGTACATCAATGAGCCTTCATCCTCTAGCTGCAGCACTGACTGCCGGCCCTCTGATTGGGCCAGCAGCTCTTGGGGGCGGGCCACTGTCCTTAATAGCACAGCGGGCCTGGTGGCAGCCACTTAGTTGTCTACCACCCCAAAAATGTGGTGCTCGGTCCTGCTGCCTGCCAAGGATCCAAAAAAGCCCAGCCAGAGTGTCTGGGACTTGAGTGAACAGGGCAAGCAGCAGGGTTTCTCCTTAACCAATCAGATTGAATGACTGAGAATTAAAAAGCAGAAGGACTGAGTGAGAAGTGTAAATTAGAGTGGGTGAATTCAATGTCAAATCAGGCATAGAAGGAGAAGTAAAGAGAGGAAAAGAAAGGTTAGATTAAGAGATTGGGAAAAAGACAAAGGAACAAAAGAAAAATTCTTTTTAATTTTTTTTAAATCTTCAACAATAAATAATATTTGAAAGAATGTCTCTGCAGACTTGTAATAGAGCGTTTGGCAGTAATTATCATTTATTCCATTGTTAAAAGGTTCTTACATTTGAAATAAGCATTAATTTTAAGTGGTGAGTTCAGTTTGTATCTACCGCACAAATGCAACAACTTTATGCCATTCAATGCATGTCAATGGTGCAACGCTAACAGCAGAGGAGCACAACTCAGACAGAAAGTTTTGAATACTCGCATTTAATCGTGCACCTACACCTCACTTGAAGTTCCTGTACCATTTACACATAATTAACAGCAAGCGCCATTAGCTTCACCATTATCTTGGCAGCAAATATTGACCCAATTTGTGCTGCACATGCTCACGTGGACTTTTCCAATCCTTTCAAAGATGGACAGAAACAATCCATGGGACAAGGCAGATATGATTTGGTAGACTGCTTTATTTTACAGACAACAAGTGAATGTACAGATTAACCAATGGAATTAAATATCACTTTGAATCAATTAACCACAGAACCCTCCGTCACAGCAAATAAAATACTAAAAAAAAACATTTGGTCAGCCTTCTGATGCTGACCAGCTGTGTGCTTGAGTTGAGCAGGGTTCCCCTAACCAGGCCAAACTTCCTCTCAGAGCAAGATTTATGTCCCTCAGTCATTTGTTTTCTCAATGTTCCCAGCCAGTTGGAGGGAAGTCCCTGTGACTGATTCCCCATTCAGTGATCTGCCAGTAGACATATTAATAAAACAAGCTACTTTTCCTTTTCTCTCAAGGGAGTGGGTTTAAAGAAAACAACTGCTATTCTCAAGATGAATAGGGACCATCCTGGCTTCCTAGAAAATAGACCCTCATTGTCTCAGTTTGAAATAGACACTGAACGGCAACATTCTGACTCATTCTAGCTTCAATATATGTAGCCTATGGCTTTCTTTAAATCTTTGTCAATTCACTTTGTTTTCAAACACAGCACTTAAACATAATTCATTCCCAGATCCTTTTTTTGAAGAAATAAATGCTCAAAAATCCCAAGCATAACAGGTATATTATGGTTAAAAAAAAACAGAAAGTGCTGGAAATACTCAGTAGGTCTGGCAGCATCTGTGGAGAGAGAAACAGAGTTCATGTTTCTGGTCAATGATTTATGGTTTTTGATTAATTTTATGTATAATGCTCAAAACACAACCCATGATCTCATCCCTGCCCTGCCACCTGCACTGTTTTGAAGTCACTAAAAGGTGGAAGTTCTATATACTCAACAACTTGATCTCATCTAAATCACTTGATACAGCAATACATCTCAAAAATCTCACATAGTGGTGGAGGAATGAGCAAAAGTTAGAGAAGATAATCAAAGGTATGATCAAAGGGATTGGTTTTGAGGAGGCTTTTGAAAGTTGTGAAAATGAAGTAGCAAGATGGATAGGCTGAACAAAATAATTTCAGAATGCAGAGCCATAATCGTTGAATACTTTGCCGCTGATTGTGGATATTAGAAAGATGGAACTAGGGTTGTCAACCCTACAGGATTGTCCTGTTGAGGAATTAAAGATTAATCTCCTGGACACTGCTGTGAACTCAGGAGAAAAGTTATGGATAAGACTATTAAAAACATTGCATGTTTTTCATTTTCTTTGTACACTATTGTTTCTTAGTTATAAGAATATTTGAGATGGATGAAAAAGGCTGATGGACTGGGTGGGTGGGTTGGTTGGAGGCAATAGTTCCTGTGATGAAGCCTCCAGAAATGCATTCAACCAGCATTGGTGACCATAGGTGACCAGTATTAGAACAGAAGGGAATGTGCATTGGTTTACATGAAAAGCACATTGAAAAAATATGGTAAAGCAAGGTCACGAAACAATTTGTAAACAAGGACAAGGATTGTAAAACAATGTGTTGCTGGATATGAGGCATAGAGGTCAGTGAGCTTGCAGTGACTTAAAATGGAACTTAGTAGGGAATAGGATGCAGGGAGTGGCGTTTTTAATGAGTGAGAGTTTGTATAGGGTCAAGCTTTGGAGAAGGCAGGGGGAGTTTTGAAAAATTGAAGCTCAAGTCTCAATAATAAATGTTAGAGTGAAAGTAAAGTTCATTCACCTAGCTCACAATTTGATTACATTACTACACAAGATTTATACAGTAATCTCTATCTGAATGTTTGTCAGCTGACCACTGAGATTAAATTACATCCTTATCTTCAATGGTGTGTATTTTTTATTATGTGCAAAATAGATAAAGTAGTGAGTTTTCTTTAGTTCTTATCATTCCTTATATAGTGCTGCATCTCTATTGCCTTTACCGTGTGAAGCCAAGTGGCAGAGAACTAGAAGAGACTTTGGGATCATAAGGAATGAAGTTCAGTGTCAGTGGGATGAAAAATAGGCAGCAGTTGTTTGGGAAACAGTCAGATAACCTGCTTGATTTTCCTTTCCATTGACCTAGTGGGAAGGGAAAATGGTGGAGTATATTAAAGCTGTCCAATCCACTACTGCCTGTTCTGCGTCTATGCCAAGGTTGAATTTCACCCCCACTGAGTTTAAGAAAGGAAATTGGAAAAACTTACATTTATGTTGTCACACTCATGGGAAGTGCAGCAATGGAAATACAAAAATAAATCAAAGTTATAAAAAATGGAACAATTTAAAAAGGCTGGTACACTTGCCTTCAACAAGATGGAGGACAAAGTCACATGACACATACCTTCCCCTGCACTGCAATACGCATGCATGTTTGCTTGAACTGAAACTCATTAACTCTGTCTGCATTGAAATTAAACAGCTCATCACACATGGATATGCAATATCCACAAAGTGAGCTAAAACAAGGCATTAGCAGACACTAAGTCTCCAGCTACAATCACTACAATAAAGTGAGAACATCCAACATCTTATCAAAATGGGCTGAAATCAGAAGCTATTGTATAGCTCCTCAGGAACTGAAAGCCTAAAGTTACAAGGGCTAAACTAAAACTTTACAAATTTACTTTTAAAGGTAATCTTTTTGAAAAACAGAGGTAGTCATCAGAACATCAGATCTGTCTGAGATCTCCAGCAATAGTGAGAACATTGAAAGCCATCTTGAATTTCAGCACAAAGCTGAGAGAGAGAGATCAATTCCAGCTAAGATAGTTGAACCCTGCTGAGACGAGTTGGCAACCAACTGCAGCAGAGAAATAAGGGAATGCCTTTTGAACAACTACTCCACTTGTGAAAATTGAACTAAGAAATACCAGCACCATCTTCGAACTGAAGTTTTTTTCATTAATTCATGGGATGTGGGCTTGGTCAGCATTTATTGCCCATCCATAATTGCCCTTCAGAAGGTGGTGGTGAGCTGCCTTCTTAAACTACTGCAGTCCTTGGGGTATAGGTACACCCACTGTGCTGTTAGAAAGGGAGTTCCAGGATTTTGACCCAGCGACAGTGAAGGAACTGTGATATAGTTCCAAATCAGGATGGTGTGTGGTCTGGAGGAGAACTTGCAGGTGATGGTCTGCTGCCCTTGTCCTTCTAGGTGGTAGAGGTCAAGAGTTTGGAAGGTGCTGTTGAGGAGGCGTTGGTGAGTTGCTGCAGTGCATTTTGTAGATGGTGCACACTGCTGCCACTGTGTCGACGGTGAAGGCAGCGAATGTTGAAGATGGTGGATGGGGTGCCAGTCAAGCGGGCTGCTTTGTCTTGGATGGTGTCAAGCTTCTTGAGTGTTGTTGGAGCTACACTCATCCAGGCAAGTAGAGAATATTCCAACACGCTCCTGACTTGCGCCTTGTAGATGGTGAACAGGCATTGGGGAGTCAGGAAGTGAGTTACTCGCTGCAGGATTCCTAGCCTCTAACCTATTCTGTTAGTCACAGTATTTATGTGGCTGGTCCAGTTCAGTGTCTGGTCAATGGTAACCCCCAGGATGTTGATAATGTGAGATTCAGCAATGGTAATGCCATTGAAGATCAAGGGGAAATAGTTGGATTCTCTCTTGTTTGAGATGGTCATTGCCTGGCACTTGTTTGGCGCAAATGTTACTTGCCACTTATCAGCCCAAGCCTGGATGTTGTCCAGGTCTTGCTGCATCTGGACACTGACTGTTTCAGTATCAGAGGATTCGCGAACGGTGCTGAACATTGCGCAATCATCAGCGAATATCCCCACTTTTGACCTTATGATGGAGGGAAAGGTCATTGATGAAGCAGCTGAAGATAGTTGGGCCTAGGACACTACCCTGAGGAACTCCTGCTGCCTAGATTGTGATTAAATTCTGGAGGAGATCTTGAACCAACAACCTTCTGACACAGGCAAGAATGCTACAAATTGGGCAAGTTCAGTCCACTCTATATATTTGGCCTTCACATGCAATCTGATTTTTGTTTGCACACTAATTTATTCTGTTTCATTATTATTATTTTAGTCTGATCCAATTGTTTTTGTGGTACTTCCTGCTAAAGGGTAACACCAATGGAATATTGTAGCGTTATCATTCAGATAGAGTACCAATGAATTATCATCCAGCATATGTTATAAAACAGAATCTAAGTTAGCAATCATTATACCTTATAACTGTTTTAATTTATATTCTGATTTGCTTCCAAATTTTATTTGTGTTTAGTTTAATGGTGCAACCTGTTGAATGTGAGTTATCTCAGGATGTAGGGAAGGCAAAACAATGTTATCATTTTTATTGATGCACAAATTTTTGGTGCACTATACTTCCATTACTTTTTCAAACACAAAATGTTTTCACATAGGCTGAGTTTATCTTATCTTTTGTACATCATCTAATGAAAATGTTTCCCCCCCCACAAAAGTAAAATTTAATTTACACTGTACATTTTATCTAATGTATGTGCTCAGGGTATATTAAGAGTAGCAGTATATTGTACTAATCAGAGAAATCCACTTTTGAAGTTTCTCTATTTTTTGTAATGCGCATTAAAAATAGATTCATTGTTTTTGCCTATTAGCTGCTTGATAAGCAGCAATTCGGAAAACATGCATATTTAGTAAGAATCTCTTTCCTAGCATCATATTAATTTTGACCATTTAAAGTTGACATTAAGATACTGGAGGGAACAGGAGAGTTTGAGTGTTGAAAATAGGTGTGGATACTGCAAACTATACAGTGCTGTTTGTTCGGTATTTCAGAGGAGGAGCAGGAAGAACAGGAGACCTTGGCCTCAAGACTCATGACTGCCCAATGAACTGTCAGTACTGCCAGCTTTGTCGACCTTGTTTCATCAAGCAACAGTGTATAAGGAGGCTGCAGCTCAAAAGGAATTCAACCTCTGAAATATGTCGACTCTTGGATTCAAAGAGCAATATTGAATGGCAGCTTCAGTAGAATTCCAATGCCACTGGATCCTCCAGGTATCAATCAGATCAGAAGTATGGAACTCAACACTGGAACACAGAGTTCGACGATGCCTTCTCTTACCATGCATCTCCATGTATCAACTTGAGCAACATGCAGTTCTAGCTGGAGAACATTCCTAATTGTTTCACTGTGACATTCCTGGAATACGAGGCACCATTGAATGCATTCATCATCATTCATGCACATGTGAATAATGCTGTCCCTTTTCTTAACAGTAAGGGATGTGCTCCCTGAACATACGGATGGAATGCAATTACTGGCAAAAATGATGCAAGTAAATGCACATTTTTCAAGGACAATAACAATTTCCCCAATAGTTTGAGGAAGAAAATAGATTGCAAGGTTTCCTTTTGGATTTTCCACCTCAGATGTGACTGATAACGTTTCTGTACAACCCCAGTACCCATCAAGACATTTAGAATTATTAGATTAGAATTAGAATATTACAGCGCAGTATAGACAGGTGCATGTTTGCTGAAGATCCTCAGTACTGAGCTAGGCCCCAGAAAGATGGTGAGAGGGAGCATGAAATTAATGACTGACATACTGCAGATTTGGGGGGTATTCATCTCAGATCATTTTTGTTTATGGCCTGTCCATGGGCCCTTTTTGAAAACAAATAACATGATTTAAAACATTGTAAATACATTTTAGGAAAAGTTAATTTTGTTTTATTCGTTCTTGGGATGTGAATGTTGCTGGTGAGGCCAACATTTATTGCCCATTACTATTTGCCCTTGAGAAGGTGTGGCTAATCCCCTTCTTGAACCACTGTACTCCATGTGGTGTAGGCACATCCACAATGCTGTTAGGGAGGGATTTCCAAGAAATTGATGCAGCAACAGTAAGGGAATAGCAATGTACTTCCAAGCCAGGATGGTATGTGACTTGAAGGGGAACTTGCAGGTGGTGCTGTTCCCATGCGTCTGCTGCCCTTGTTCTTCTAGGTAGTAGTGGTCGGGGGTTTGGAAGGTGTCAAAGGAGCCTTGACGAGTTGCTGCAGTGCATCTTGTAGGTGGTGCACACTGCAGCCAGTATGTGCCGGTGATGGACAGAATGAATGTTTAAGGTGGTGGATGGGGTGCCAGTCAAGCAGGTTGCTTTGACTTATATGACGTGGAGCTACTTCAGTGTTGTTAGAAATGCACTCATCCAGGCAAGTGAGGTGTGTTCCATCACACTCCTGACTTGTAGATGGTGGATCGGCTTTGGGGAGCCAGGAGGTGAGTTACTTGCCGTAAAATTCACGCCTCTGACCTGTTCTTGCAGCTACCATATTTATATGGCTGGTCCAGTTAGGTTTCTGGTCAATGTTAATGTATGTACTGTTGTGCAGTGGTATTTCTTATGTACTTAATTATTGCCCTGTTGAAAGAGAAACATTTAAATGATTCTCAAGCAAATTCTAAAGGGCCTGCTGATGCTTCAACTTTCTGTCTACATTTATGGATGGCAACCATAGACAAAGCTATGTGTGGACTGAAATTATTCTGGCTGTGCAGCCTGAAGGCTTTGGACGGCTCTCCTATCATTTGCCCAGAGGCAGGTTCTAGCAAACTTGAGAGCCATTTGCATGCTTCTGCGTGCATTCCACTGTAAGCATGCCATTGTCCTGACGGCCTCTAATCTCTATAAGCAGAAATGTTGCAATTATTTAGTCTCCAAATCTTTCACGGATTCTTCTCCTAGTTTTATTTTCATGTGTCAAAACTGGCCTTCGTCAAATCCTGTAATGTACACCTTACTGTCTCAGCATTTTCAGTGAGAGCACTCTTGAGCTGCAAAAGCACCTGCCAGTTGTGTGTCTGATGTATGCATTACATATGTCTTAATGCAGTTGTGTGATGTTTAATGACAAATACCAGCACTTCACACTGTCGCTGGAATGCTTACTACCCACCAAAGCCTTAATGGGAAGCACCGATGCTGGCATTAATGAAGCTTGGAAGTCACTAAGCTCAATCATCTATGCAGCAATCATTTGGTAAAGGTGGAACCCGCAACAAGGGCTGGTTTGAGACCTACTCAGATGAGATGATATCTGTCATTGATGCAAAAAACAAAACCTAAATGATGCACAACATAAACCCAACAGCTAAGACACTGCATGACCTGAAAGTAGCCAAGACAGCCGTGCAAAGGAGAGGGAGATACTGTGCAAACAAACACTGGATCACCTTATGTCAAGAAAACCAAACTACATGTCACAAAGGAAATCTACGATCCATGTACGAAGGGATCAAAAGGCCGCTTGACCCTGCCATCACCAAAGTTGCTCCCCTGAAGTCAGCCGATGGTGAAGTACTCACTGACAGAAATAAACAGATGTCCCGATGGACTGAACACCACTGCGAGATGCGCTCCTGTGAGTCGGACATCTCCCAGCCTGCGCTCAATGCTCTCCCGCAACTTCCTATCATGGATGAGTTAGATCAGGGTTGTCCAACCTTTTCGGGTGGGAGGCCACATTACAATTTTTGTCTTACATAAGGGACCAGTGAGACAATTTCGGAAAGATAAAGGCATTAAACAAATGTGCATTTTTGTGAAGAAGCTTTCAATGAGAAGATTAATTTATTGACTTACTTTCTTGTCATTATGTTGGACACTGGTTTAGTGAGATGCCTGGCATTTTTTGTTTGCATAAGATGTCAATGTTTGCCCACACACTTGTAGCAATGTGGAGTAATCTGGATAGATGTCCATCTGTCAGGAGTAATCTCGATCACTCTCTCTCCCTCTCACTCTCTCGCTGTCTTCCCCAATGTGTGATTTCCCCCCCACCCCCGGTGTCATCCTCCCTCTCTCTGTCCCCCCCATTCTCTCTCTGTTCCAATTCTTTCTCTCTCTGTCCCCCCTCCCCCTTCTCTCTCTTTCCCTGTGTCTCCCCCCATCGGTGTCGCCCCCTCTCTGTGTTGTCATCCCATTCTCTGTTCACCCCTTTCTCTCTTTGTCCTCCACTTTGTCTCTCTGTTCCCCCTCTTTCTCTGTCCATCCCCTTCTCTGTTCCCCCTCTATCTCTGTTCCCGCTCTCTCTCTCTATCCCCCCACTCTCTTTCTCACTCTGTCCCCTCTCTCTCTGTCCCCCTCTCTTTCCCTCTGCACCCCCTCTCTGTCCGCCCTCTGACAGTTGCAGTGAACGGGAATGCTCAGCTACGCAGATTTTCGGTTAGTCAGTTTTGTTAAAAAAAAATTGCAAGTCAGTTTTACAGCTGACATGTGCTCCAAGCAGGAACAGCCATTTCCAAATTTCAGACTGATTTGGGGTTTTCCTACGGGTTCCGACTTTTTTTTTAAAAGCCCACCAGAAAACCCCAAATCAGTCTGAAATTTGGAAATGGCTGTTCCAGCTCCCAGCACCTGTCAGCTGTGAAACTGACTTGCAATTTTTTTAGAAAGCCAGTCTGGAAGAAGATGCCAACGGGAAATTTCTCATCTCTGAAATACATCCACAGGCAGGATGGAAACCTTTGGCGGGCTGGATCCTGGCCCACGGGCCATATGTTGGACAACCCTGAGTTAGATGAAGAACCCTCATCACTGGATCTCGAGAAGGCCATAGACCGCCTAGCGAACAGAAGGGCACAGGCAAGGACGGAATCCCAGCCAAGCTGCTCAAGCATAGAATGTCCCATCTATTGCCACACCTTTATGACTTTCTCCTTCTCTGCTGGAAAGTAGGCCCTGTTCCACAGGAGATGCGTGATGCCCAAATCATCACACTATGCAAAAACAAAGGCAACAGAGGAGACTGCAACAACTACAGGGGCATCTCATTCTTTAACATCACGGGGAAGGCCTTTGCTTGGGTCATACTTAAAAGACTCCATTTACTGGCAGACCGAGTGTGCCCAGAAGCACAGTGTGGTTTCCGTGCCGGCAGATCTCCTGTGGATATGATCTTCTCCATACACCAGCTATGACAGAAGTGTAGGGAGCAGCGTATACTCCTTTACCTTACTTTTGTAGATCTCACTAAGGCTTTCAACACTGTTAGCAGAGCAGTGCTGTACAAAAGTTTGGGGAAAATTGGCTGTCCACTAAAACTCCTCAGTCTCATCCATTCCTTCCATGACAGCATGCACTGCACTGTACAGTTTGATGGCTCCATTTCCGACTGTTTCAGCGTGAAGAATGGAGTGAAACAGAGATGTGTTCTAAGCCCTCACTCTGTTTGGCATTTTCTCCATGCTCCTAACCTTCACCTTTCCTGCAGATATGGAAGGAGTCTACTTGCAAACTAGGTCATATGGCAAGCTCTACACTCTGTCCAGGCTGAAAGTGAAGACAAAAACACATCACGTCCTGATCAGAGAACTCCTCTAGGCTGATGATGCTGCACTAGTTGCTCACATGGAAACTTAGCTACAAAGACTCATGGACTATCTCTCCCATGCCTGTAACTTGTTCTCCTTGACTATAAGCGTCAAGAAAACTGTGGTCATGGGACAAGGTGTTGCATCTCCGCCCCTGATTACACTAAATAACACCCCACTGGAAGTTGTTAGCAAGTTCTGCTACCTTGGGTCCACGGTGACAATCTATCCCTTGATGAAGAGCTTGATACATGCATAGGGAAAGCAGCTCCAACATTTGGCTGACTTGTGACACGTGCATGGGATAATACCAAGTTGACCCTTAGGAACAAGTGGATGATTTATAAGGCCTCTGTTCTCAGCATCTTGCTCTATGGCTGTGAAAATGGGCGACTTACAGCTACCAGGAAAAAAAGCTCAATAATTTCCATCTTCACTGTCTGTGACGCATAATGGGTATATCCTGGCAGGACAAACTCACAAAGGTGGCAGTCCTCTCAAAGGCAGAGCTCCCAAGTGTGTTGACACTAATTAAACAGAGGCGGCTTCAGTGGATCAGACACGTCCGCAGGATGGAAGACGGTCGCATACTCAAGGACCTTCTGTATGGTGAGTTAGCCGGGGCTAGGTGACCAATGGGGCGCCCAAAGCTTTGCTTCAAAGATGCTTGCAAGCGTGACATGAAGGCCCTAAATGTCGACTGTCACACTTGGGAGTCACTAGCTGACGAAAGAGGGAAATGGCGACACATCCTGTGGACTGGTATGCACTACCACAATGATCAGTTGCTACAGCAGCTTGGCAGCAAGCGCCAATATCAAAAACAACAATTCACAGTGTCACTTGGCAGCTTCACATGCAGCACTTGTGGCAGAAACTGCCTCTCAAGCATTGGCCTTCGCAGCCATCAGCAAAGGTGCACCAAGGGAAAACACCCCACTTAAATGGATTGTTTGCTGCATGTCCATCATCTTTCGTAGATGGAAGGATGCCAACTCAAGGGTGTTTAATGACAGTTAGCAGAACAGACAACACTTACTTTGTGGTATTATCCAACTGGTTGGTAGAATCTGTAATATCAATCAGATCAGGATAGAAGTTATTTGTTTACCGGTCCCTGCCCGTTAACTATCCTTCATTTCATCATAATCAGATCAGAATTACAAAGCAATTCAGCAGGGCCTAGGACTATACTGGACATGTACTCAGGAACAGGCAGCCACTCCTCAGCCACCAGATCTGCCTTCTCAAACTTGTTAAACCTCTCTGACGCATCTGTTTCTGCTTCCAGTGATGGTAATGACACAGAATTCTATGGTCCTTGTGCTGTGACAAAGAGACTGGAGCAATTCTTGCAGACTTTTCTATAAAGATGTACAGGTGTCACAGGATGTGCACATATGCATTGTTATGTGCATTGCTGTTTTGTGAGAGATTTCAAATATTGTTTTTAAACTATTGAGTCAAAATCACTGCTATGGTGCACCTGTATGATTACTGTGCACAAAACAATAAAATTCTCACTCCCATGCCTCTAGTATAGTTTCCCACCCTAGGATCTCCATTATAACCTCCTCGTAGAGGATTGGCTGAGATATCCATACTATGACCCATTGGCCATATTGCTGATCATGCACTTTGGTTTTCCATTCCAGTAAGTCCAGTGATTCATTATTTATTTGTGCTGATGTCTTGTATGTCGCTGGATTAGCCTTTTGGAACTTCACAGGTCAACACAACAAGTGTAACAAACAACAACACCTCTCAATTCTGCCATCCACTCTGCCAACTCCTGCAGGTGGCTGTTTGTTATCATTATCCCTCTGACTGATGCACAAGAAATCACATCTGGGAAATGTTTATGACATAAGATACACCCTGTGTGTCCAAAACAACTACTTTTGCGTACTTTGCTATAGCATGGCTAGAGTTCCATTCGAACTTGTCAGTTAATACGTAAAATATTAAGCTGCCGTTGTACCTTGGCTTGCTGGTACACACTATACAGAAATTGTATTCATTTACAAAGTAAGCTGTTAACAGCTTCTCCAAGACCAGTGGCTTCCATTAAGTGATTAGTAATGTAACTTTACTAACTTGCTGAGAGGATGTTTCCCTTCGTGGGGGAATCTAGAACTAGGGGCCACAGTTTCAAAATAAGGGGTCTCCCTTTTAAGACAGAGATAGGGGGGAATTTCTTCTCTCAGAGGGTCATTAACCTTTGAAATTCTCTTCCCCAGAGAGTAGAGGCTGGGTCATTGAATATATTCAGGGCTGAGTTAGACAGATTTTTGATCTACAAGGGAGTCAGGGGTTATGGGGGGCAGGCAGGAAAGTGGATTGAGGCCACAATCAGATCAGCCATGATCTTATTGAATGGTGGAGCAGGCTCGAGGGGCTGAATGGCCTACTCCTATTTCTTATGATCTTTACAAAAGAATTGTTACACAGAGAGATAAGTTTATGCTGAAGGTAGTAGTGAGTGAGATTTTCTAATACACTGATATGTTTTTGAACACTGTAAGTGTATAAGTATTTTATATTCACACAGTATAGAAGGAAACTTCACTGGGATTAGGGGGAGTTGAATATCAACATAGGGCTGGATTTTACAAACCTCAATGTCGGGGGTTGTGGCAGGGGGGCAGAAAAATGCCTCCAGCAGAGGCCCACCATGGGCCTCAATGCCGACAAGGCCCAGCCCGATATTGCCGGTGGCGCGCCCCCTCCCCCGCCACTCAGTGACGGGACCAAAATGTAAATATGTTAATGTACTAAAATAAATGAATTAATTACTTACCTGCTCCCGCCATCAGTTCATATTGGTGCCGGTGGCCGGCACTCCCGCACCTTCAGATCTCCGTCCAGTGATCTAAGGTGGAACACTGGTGGGGAGCAGGTATGTTTCTCAGTGCAGGGGGAGGGGGGGGGGGAGCGGTGAAGCGGCAAAGTGGGGTCAAACTAATTTCATTGGTCTAGGGGGTGGTAGGAAGGGGTAAAGTTTAAAATTAATGAACTTTGGTGGGAGAAGGTCGGGAGCACCAGGTAAGTGTTTTGGTGGGGAGAGGGCAGTTTTAAATTTCCAGGGTTATTGGTGGGGAGGGGTGGGAGGGGGTCAGGAGAAATTTATTTCATTTTTTTACAAATACTGTATCTTTAAAAATTTAAATTAAATGGAAGAGCTCGAAGCCCTTTAAAAATGGTGTCAGAGCCTACACAGCTGGAGACAGACCGCTCGCCCTCTCCATGTCATCGGCGGGGGGTGGGAGGGGTCCACCCCGGCCATTTAAATGAGCCACCACGCTGTATATTGCGGTGCCTCCGCGACCTGCAGTCCGCCCACTGAGATTGTCGACGGGCTTATAAAATCCAGCCCATAGTGTCTGTTTTAGCCTAATCTTAAATATGAAAAAAACTGGCCCAGTATCCATTCCAAATTGCTGAGAAACATCTATGAATGTGTTACTCAATATTTCTAAAATTGCTACTGTTTCCTTCCCTCTCAATTTTATTTAATTAGTTGCTGGAATGTTATCATGATTTAGCTAATTTTTTCTTGTGCCAGTCTGTTTTTCTAAAATAGTCAGTTACTATGCAAATTGTAAATGTAACTAAATTCAGCTAAAAGGTAGCATTTAGTTCCAGCATTTCTTGCATTTCTTAACACACGTCACATTTGACGTTTCCATAAACATGGCTGTGAAATTACTCCATGAGATACTGGGTCCTGAAATTTAACTTCCTTGCCCTTACTACTTCAATGGAGGCATTAAACCAATTAACTTAAACAGCTTAATACCTCTACTGAAATAGTGGAGAGAGAAATTTCAGACAAACATGTTAAGAATTCATATCTATCTCACGGTCTAATTTTTCAGGCGAAATGTTTACATTTTTGAACACTGAATTTTCTTCACAGTTTGCAGAACTTGAATCTGTTCATTATCACTTAATATTTACAACAGTACTGTCTGATAACTTTATAAATGCAAACACTGAAAAGTGTGACTGAAGCAAGAACAATAGGTGGAATCTTCCCAGTCGTTGAGAGGGGCTTGAAGGCAGGATGCGGAGCAAATGTGGAAATGAGGGTGCCGGGTCAGTAGCCCAACGCATTCTCACCTCCAGGCGATCTTGCCTGAGGTGGATCATCATCGGCAGAGGCTACCCACCTACCAATTTAAATATTTAAATACCCATTTGTAGGCAGATTGGAGACGCTGAGGGCAAAGCCCAGCAGGTGCCTGGAGGCAGCTTGCCGGCGGTGGGGGGTGCAGGGGGGGTGAGGCTTGTGAGGTATCTCATACTTACCACCCCACTGGAGCCACTTGTGCCGAGGGTCAAAGCTGCAGCCACAGGCCATCCTGTGAAGAGGATTCCCCTCCACAGTGATGGTTTGGTAGCTGTGGCCACAAATGTTTTTCTTTAATTCTCACATCTTCTGAGGGCACCTCCGTCTTGTGGTGCCCTCGTGTTCTCCTGCCTGCCACAGCAGCACCCATGCCTCCCAGTGGGGCTGATGGTAGGACATCGCTGCAGGCCTCCCATTGGCCCAGCCAGGTGCCTATTCCACCCATTGCCTTTAATTGGACGGTGGTCCTGGATACGGCCTCTTAATTGGCTTTTTCTGGTAAGATTGTGTTGGCGGGTGGCCAGGCATCACCAGTGGGATTGAGACCGACGGAGTTCCAACCTCAGAAAATCTTCAAAGGTGGTAAGACTCTGCCCAATGCATAAAGGATAGATAGATAAATAAGCAGAATTCGAAAGCTGCAAAATTGAGCTCTGTAACTGCCGTAATTTCAGCGCTACGGATGCCGTTTTGGTACCAAAATGGTGTCCATGCCGCGCACAAACATTTCCGCCCAGCTTGATCAAGATGCCATCTGAGTGAGGGCATTAGCATGGGTATTAGGAGCATGCACCAGAAATATGCAGAGAAGGCAGGTTGTGACATCAGTCAGTGTGTAATGCTGATCTGATGCCAGAGCTTCCATTTTTGCTCCCACCGCTCCAGCTACTGCCCTCTCTTAATCATGCACAGCTGAACATGCGTTCAGCAGCAGGAAGGACCCCCACCCTACCCACGCTATGGAAAGAGATCACCAACAACTGGTAGATTAATTGCTCATTAATTTCTACTGTCTCTGTTTGAGTTTATAGAAATGTTTGGTGGCTTGCAGGGTTGGCTAAAGTTGGTGAAGTTGATAGGTAGTAGTACTGCATGTGGAGAGGACCTTGTTTTCTGACGTCAAGTGTTCTGGTTAGGCCACTTGCTGCCGGTCATGGGTACTGTAGTTACCATCCCCCTTGGGCTGCAGCATAAGAGGGAGTTGGAGCAGAGACAGCAAAGAAGATGACAAGCAACTAACTCACAGAGGGACTGGTGGAGAAGGGCCTTCAGCAGGCGGCCTTGTTGACCTAGAGTCTGCTGGGAGCTTTTTACTTACATCCACCTAAGTCAGGAACAGTGGCAAGGATTTTACCGGCCCCCTTCAGGTGGGGTAGCACGGAGAATTGCGGCGGGTTGACGGGGGAGGGTGCGGGTGCCCTCCATTGTGGGCAATTTGTGCGGTTCCTCCTGCCTTTTTGGCCCAGCACCGGGATCCCTGCCTCCAGCACAAAATGCAGCCCAGTGTATGTATCATCTGTGCTTTATGAAGTATCTCGAACACCTCTTGCAGACAGGCCTGCAGCCTTAGAGTAGGGCAAGGATGGCGCTGCCAGTGGCTGTGAAGGTGACTGTAGCCCTGAATTTGTTTCTTATCGGGATCCTTTCAGGCTAGAGCAGGTACCATCTGTAGCACCTCCCAGTTCACTATCCACTCCTGCATTAGAGAGGTAACAGATGCTGCTTATGGTAGGAAAGGCGAGTTGTGTTCTCTTTGGTTAGAAAGAAGCAGCGGAGCGTGTACATGGCTTTGCCAGAATAGCAGACTTCCCCATGCTGCAGGGTGCCATCCACTGCACACATGGCTTTGCAGGTGCTGCGATTACCACAAATTACAAAGGTTTCCACTCCCTGAATGTGCAGTGCATGCTCATGCTCAGCACATCATGTACGTGAATGCCCTCTATCCTGGCAGCAGTCGTGATGCTTTTATTCTATTGCAGTCTGCTGTTCCGTTAGTAGTTGAGCCACCATGTCAAACTAGAGGGTGACTGCTGAGCGATAAAGCTCTCTGCTTAACACCTGGCTCAACACAACACATGTGGCCAGCATGCATACAATGTGTAGTATGCTGTCACATGAACCTCATCGAGCAGAAAAATGTGGTGCTGAAATAATGGTTCTGCTGCCTGGGCCGTTCTGGAGGAGCTCTCCAGTATTCATCAAAGTGTGTGTGTTGATTTGTGGTGGTCTGTTGCATCCTCCATAATCTCGCCATCTTGCCATGCCACCAGGGATATGGCGAGCACTTCAAGAGCAGGAGGCAGGGAGGAGGCAACCAGCACATCCCCTTTCTGGTCGGGCCATTGCTGATTGTCTCATTCAACTACAGTTCCAGGGAACACAACCCCAAACCCACACTGTACAACAGTCACACTCCTTACCATCCCTCTGTTATCCTCTTGGACACAATGCTGAAATAAAAAGCCACCACAAAGCAAACATTCCAAATCAACTTTATCCAACAAACTATTTAATATTCCATACAAAAGTCAACTGATCACCCTTGTGCATTACCTTAGTGCCTGTCTTCCATATACCTTTACCTGTCTAGTGCTCCTACACAGTGCTACCCTAGCATGGCTGGTGGAAGGCTGCTGACACCCAATGGGGGATACTGCAGATGGTCTTGGAGGATGACCTCAAGCAGCTCTAGGCCTAGAAGGCCTAGCTTCAGACTGCACCACCTTAACATGGGCAGCAGCAGTCTGGGCTGGCTGGCTGACAGGTAACACCAAGGGCACTGGTGGAGTGGCAGTAGTGAGAGCATGAATGCTGTCATCCTCAGAGTGGACAGCAGGATTGTGCTCCACAGAGCAGCTGCCACTCCACCGGGGGCGGCATCTCAGCAATCTGAGTAATCTGTTGAAGTACAGATTTTTGGACTCCATTGAGACTCTGAAAGTCTTTTTGAGCACAGGTATCCACAGCCATTATGGCAGCAGTTTGAGCCTACATGGACTAATCTGAGCTTCCATGGCAATAAGCTGAGATTTCATGACCTCAGTGTGAGCTTCCACTGCAGCACTCAGATGTTGGGTGGCTTCTGTCTTTGCTGCAATAAAAGCTGAGACATCAGCCATCAGACATTGCATCATGGTTGGAAGTGCACATATTCTCATGGAGTTAGCCACCGCTTCCACACTGGAATGGATGGGCTCCAGGGTGTGCTCAAAGTTCTGTGCCAAGTTGGAGTCAACTCTTCCATCCTCCTTGACAGTCATATCAAGCTTTCTGGCAGGCCAGCCAACGTACCAAGAATTTCTGTGTGCATGCTCGCTCATTTGCCTTTTTCTTTAGGTCATCTCATTGAGGTCCTCATTTGAGTCCTCTACAGCAGAACTCATAAGCGACCTCACCCTCCAGGGTGCTGGAGTCCTCAGCCTCGTGGATGCACAGAAGTGATGCTGCCTGCACATGTGGTTGTCCAGGAAACAAGACTTCTGAGACATATAGATAATAAAAGTTAAGTAAAACATTTAAGTTAATGCCTCTATATAATAAAGTGACCTGAGCACATGGGAGGGAGCTGATTGGTGAGTATTTCTTTAAATCTTAAGATTATTTCTCTTAATTTAGTTAATAGTCTAACAAATAGAAATATGACAGAGCGCCTCAGTCTCGTGGAATGCACATCCTGTTCCATGTGGGAATGCCAGGACACTTCTTGTGTCCTGGACAACCACATGTGCAGGCAATGTCATCAGCTGGAGGAGCTCAAGAGGTGGGTTTTGGAGCTTTAGAAACAGCTGGTGTCACTGCTGTACATCCACGAGGCTGAGGACATGTTTCTGGAGGTGGTCACCCTGCAACTTAAGATTGAGCAGGCAGAGAGGGAATAGGTGACCAACAGACAGTCCAGGAGGACCAGCCAGGTAGTGCAGGAGTCCCCTGGGTGCATCTTGCTCTCCAACTGGTATTCAATTCTGAATACTGGAGAAGATGATATTTCCTCTGGGGAGCGCAACCAGAGCCAAGTCCATGGCATCCTGGCTAGTTCAGTTGTACAAGGGGGATAGTGGAAGATTTGGAAAGCAATAATAATAAGGGATTCTACAATTAGGGGAACAGACAGGCATTTCTGTGGCTGCAGACATGATTCCAGGATTGTGTGTTGCCTCCCTGGTGCCAGGATCGAGGATATCACTGAGGGGCTGCAGAGCACTCTGAGGGTGGAGGGTGAACAGTCAGAGGTCGTGGTCCATATCAGCACCAACCACATAGGTAGAAAGAGGGATGAGGTCCTGCAGGTAGATTTTAGGGAGCTAGGAAGTAGACTAGCAACCATGACCTCAAAGTTAGAAATCTCCAGATTATTCCCAGTGCCAAATGATAGTGAGTATGGAAGTAAAAAGATAGAGTAGATTAATGCGTGACTGGAGAGATGGTGTCGGAGGGAGGGGTTTAGATTCCTGGGACATTGGATCAGTTCTGGGGGAGGTGGGCCTCGTACAGACTAGATGAGCCACACCTCAACAGAGGGTTGTTGGGAAGGGTTTCAACTAACTTGGCAGTGGAATGGGAACCAGGGTCTAGCATTAAAGAGAAACAAGGAGCACAAAGGATTGGGAGAGACAGATAGCACAAGAGTAAGAAACAGTAAGGTATTCGGTAGAGTCAGACTAAGAGGAAAGGCAATAAATGTGGTAAATAAGGTTGGTGAGCTGCAGATAGCCAGTTGGGAATATGATGTGGTGGTTCTAATGGAGACCTGGCTCAAAAAAAGGCAGACTGAGTACAAAATATTCCTGTATACAAGATGTTCAGGAAATATAAGGAAGGAAATAAAGGAGGAGGGAAGGCAGTATTGATTAAGGAGAATATTACAGTGCTGGAGAGAGAGTGTGTCCTGGAGGGGTCAAGAACAGAATCAATTTGATTAGAGTTAAGAAACAACAGAGGTACCATTACACTACTGGGTGTATTCTATAAATCACCAACTAGTGGGAAAGATATGGAGGAGAAAATTTGAAGGGAAATTAGAGAGGTGCAAAAACTATATTGTAGTTACAATGGGGAACTTTAATTATTCTAATAGCGATTGGTATAGTAGTAGAGTAAAGATCAGAGAGGGGGAAGAGTTTCTTGAGTATTTTCAGCAGAATTTTCTAGTTCAGTACATTTCCAGCCCAATGAGGAAGGAGGCATGGCCGGATCTGGTTCTGGAGAACGAGATGGGACAAGTGGATCAAGTGTCAGTAGGGGAACATTTATGGAACAAGTGATCATAGTATCATAAGGTTTAGGTTAGCTACGAAACATGACAAAGAGCAATCTGGAGTAAAAATATTTAATTGAAGGAGGGCTAATTTCAATGTGATGAGAACGGACCTGTCCCGGATAAATTGGAAACAAAGACTGGCAGGCAAAAATGTAAAGGAACAAAGAGGAGATGGTTTGAGTGCAGTCAAGGTACCTTCCCATGAGGTGGAAAGGAAGGGCTACCAAAGCCAGAGTTCCCTGGATGATGGAAGAGATTAAGAGTAAGATGAAGCAGAAAAAGGGTGTGTATGACAGACGTCAGCTATATAATAGAAGTGAGAACTAGCTGAAAATAGGAAGTTCAGAGGGGAAGTGATAAAGCAACTAAGACAGGCAAAGAGAGAGTATGAGAAGAGACAGGCAGCTAATATAAAAGGGAATCCAAAAGGCTTCTATTGGCATATAAGTAGCAAAAGGGTAGTAAGAGGGGGGGTGGGGCTGATTAGGGACCAAAAAGGGGATCTATACATGGAGGCAGAGGGCATGACTGAGTTACTAAATGTGTACTTTGCAAGTGTCATTACCAAGGAAGGCAATGCTGCCAAAGTCATAGTGAAAGAGGAAATGGTTGAAATACTGGATGGGCTAAAAATAATAAAGAGGAGGTTTTAGAAAGGCTGGCTGTTGATAAGAAAGTTGATAAGTCACTAGGACCCAGATGGGATATATCTGAGGATGCTGAGGGAAGTAAGAGTGGAAATTGCAGAGGTACTGGCCATAAACTTCCAATCCTTGATCTTTAGATACAGCGATGGTGCCAGAGGACTGGAGATTTGCAAATGTTACACCCTTGTTCAAAAAAGGGTGTAAAGATAAACAGGCCAGGCAGTTTAACCTCGGTGGTGGGAAAGCTTTTAGAAACGATAATATGGGACAAAATTAACAGTCACTTGGACAAGTGTGGATTAATTAAGTAAAGCCAGCATGAATTTGTTAGAGGCAAATTGAGTTTAACTAACTTGATTGAGTGTTTTTGATGAGGTAACAGAGAGGGTTGATGAGGGTAATGTTTATGTGTATATGGACTTCCAAAATGCGTTTGCTGAAGTGCCACAATTACAAGCTTGCCAGCAAAGTTGAAGCCCAGGGAATAAGAGGGACAGTGGCAGGATCGATGCAAAGTTGGCTGAGTGACGGGAAAGAGGGTAGTGATGAACAGTTGTTTTTCAGACTGGAGGAAGTTGGGGTTCCCCAGGAGTCGGTACTAGGATCATTACTTTTCTTGATCTATATTAATGACCTAGACTTGAGTGTACAAGGCACAATTTCAAAATTTGCTAATGACCCAAAGCTTGAAAGTATTGTGAACTGTGAGGAGGATATTGATAGACTTCATGAGGATGTAGACAGGCTGGCAGACTGAGTGGACATGTGGCAGGTGAAATTTAATGCTGAGAAGTGTGAAGTGATACATTGTGGTAGGAAGAACAAGCAGAGGCAAGAAATAATAAAGGATGGAATTCTAAAGTGGGTGAAGGAACAGAGAGACCTGGGGGTAGATATGCAGGATTCTGACTTCCATTCCCCCACCCAGGCCCTCAGTGTTCCCCCCACCCACCCCCAACCTCACCACCCCTAGGACTTCGACCTCCCCCCACCTAGGCCTACGATTCCCCACCACCACTACTGAGGCTTCCGACCTCACCCACCAGGACCATGGTATCGGCAAACCTTGGAATCGCACCCCCGCACCGCCCCCCCGCCATCTGCCAAGCAACCCCCTCACCCCTACCTTCACAATCCTCCATCTGTCGCCGATCAAACCCAACCCTGCCCAGAGCGACCCCTTCACTGAATTGTTCCCTGTCCCAACTGGAGACAGGGCAGGGAACCAATTGGCAGCGTCATGGGCGCACTATAAAGTTAAAACTCCAGAACATGTGGGGGAATCCCGACTTCTAGGTTGCAATAACTTTGTGACACACCTGCACATTTTCAATGCATCAGGTAAGTAAACATCCAGGCCTGTTTTTCCAGAAAGATTATTTTCATTTTTTCTGACTGTAATAAAACGATTCAACTGCCAGAGGAGCACTCGTTTTCACTTACTTGAATGAAAAATTGAGAGATAAGTTCCATTTTCAGAGTTGCAGTTTGTTTTTGGCTTGTGTTATCCATTGGATCTGCTCGTGTCTACAATTACATGCTGACAGAATGTCATCAGTTATTGTGTACTCTGTGTTTTTCAGTCCAGCTGCTGGATAATCTTATTGCTTTCTCTTTGATCCAGTTTATTGCATATCACATCTTGCTTTCTAACATTAAAGTGTTTTAATTATTTGTTCCATTCATTTGTAACATGTAATATGTCATTTGCCTACTCTCAGCCCCTGCTCTATACCACAACAAACTAAATCAACAACAAAAATAATCACACTATTTATCCAAGACACAAAGCATTTCTTTAGAACCTTTATCTTTATCTTTTCTAATGTTCACAGTTGCTTTTATTAGATAATTTTAAAAGTTATATTTTCCCTTTTATGTCATATATCATTATCTAACCAAGAGGGCAGGAGCCTACTAATGTCTTTTTGAATCAGTAACTTTGTAGATTGATCCATCCTATTTTACGCTGCCAGTTGTGCATTTCTTGAAACAAAGATCATTTGTGTTTTACCTGACCTTCATCCTTATCTTAATCTGATATTCTTTGTTTTGTATGGTTTTGTGTTGCTTAACGAAAAGTAAAATAAATAAATTGTTATCTCAAATAAACACAATGTCCTTCTTGAACATTACTTGTCATTAATTGCTATCCTCCAGAGACAATCTTAACACAAACAACTGGATGCCAGGCATTCTCCAAATGCTTTCCAATCCAATTATGTCATAAGCTACACAAAAGCCCACAGGTGGGATGAACTGGTTATTCAAACACATTCCTTTCTCATTGCTCTAGAAGGTACTTATTGCTGTAGCTGAGCTCATTGGGTCAGTGATAGCCCTCTTGCCTTGGAGTCATATGGTTATGGGTTCAAGTCTCCCTGCAGAGACCTGAGCACAAAATCTAGGTGGACACTCCAGTGCTGTTCTAAGCAAGTATTGCGCTGTTAGAGGTCTTTTGAATGAGATGTTAAACCAATGTCCCAGCTGCTCTCTCAGGGAGATGCAAAAGATGCCATGTGATATTTTGAAGAAGAGAAGGGAGTTCTCCCTGATGTCCCTCATCTGAAAGCATATGATCTGGTCATTTATTTCATTTCTATTTGTGGGGACCTTGTTTTGCGCAAATTGGCTGTTGCATTTCCTATATTGCAACAAAGATAACACTTCAAAATTACTTTATTTCCTGTTAAGACCTTTGGGGCTTCAAGATGTTGTGAAAGACGTTCTATAAATACAAGTCTTTCTCATTTGTAATTCTCAACTGAAACCCCACCAGAACTACACTATGGAACAACTGCAACCATTCCAGATTTTTGCCTATTGAGTGTTTCCTCAAGACAAGAACTGTGACTAACAATTCTGAGCTAAAGGCATGTCAGGATTTTCAGCAGTGCAAGGTTTAAGGTTGAGCAGAGGCAGGCAATATTGTGCAAGTAGACGTAGGCAGTCTTGTGATAGATAGCATGTAGAGATGTTGAAGCTTAGCTTATACTGAATAGAACAAGTTTCATGTGATCTGGTTCAGGCTAACTGAACAGCGAACATTCTTTGACATTTAAAGTGTCTTTACATCTGATAATTCAAAGAATTCCCCTCAGAAGGTAGAAAATAATTTTAAATTTTCATTGTGGACATAGAAACATAATTTTTCCAGTCAGAAACAGTATAGCCTATTTCATATGTGTAAAATAAACTGATCTTTTTTCTTCTCAATGTAATTTCTAGCGTCAAGCAGCTTAAGGGCGTAAAACTGGATAGTGCTGTTAATCAGGTGCAGGGACGTGATTTGCAACCTGCCTGCGCCGATTCTGGTGAATGTGAACAGCATGCAAAATTGGTGCTGTCACCTGGGGCAGAATGTTACTGGTCCGCCGGTGGCATGCTAGGAGGCAGTGGCACCAGTAAAATGTCAGTCCACGACACAATCCCGTCGCTGGGATATTTTATCAGCAGCAGGACCAGAATGTAGCAGCTGCCCACTGACTGGAGGAAGGCAGCTGTTTTAAATAAGGAAGGGCCACTTAAGGGGCCACATTTCCACAACCCCCACCCCCCAACCCCACTGCATGGGGAGGCTGCCAGCTGCCAGGAGGCGGCCTCCCAATGGCTTCCCAGGGGCCATTGAAGCCGGAGGTTTCATGGCCCAAGGAGGGGTGCCTCATGTCAAAGGCTGCCCCGTGGCTCCAACCCCGCCATTGGAGAGGTTACCCTTCTGATTACCAGGGCCTGCCTGCCTGGCGTCAGAAGAGGAAGAAGATTTCTGACTCCACTCACTAAAGATATTTAAAGGGATTATCAATCACTATCAGGTTAGATGCTGTTAGATTTCTATTGCCTGTTCATAGGATCATAGGAAATAGGAGCAGGAGTAGGCCATTCAGCTCCTTGACCCTGCTCCGCCATTCAATCAGATCATGGCTGATCATCTACCTCTTCGCCATTTTGCCTCACTATCCTCATATCCCTTGATGTTGTTAGTATTCAAAAATCTAGCGATTTCTGTCTTGAACATGCTCCATGATTGAACATCCACAGCCTTCTGGGATAGAGAATTCCACAGATTCACCACCCTCTGAGTAAAGAAATTCCTCCTCACCTCACTCTTAAATGGCCTGCCCTTATTCTGAGACTGTATCCCCTTGTTCTAGACTCACCAGCCAGAGGAAACATCCTATCCACATCTACCCTGTCACGTCCTGTACGAATTTTGTAAGTTTCAATGAGACCATCTCTCGTTCTTCGAAACTCAAGAGCATAAAGGCCCAGTTTTCGCAATCTCTTCTCATAAGACAATCCTGCCATCTGTCTGGTGAACCTCTGTTGCACCCCATCTATGGCAAGTATATCCTTTCTTAGGTAAGGAGACCAAAAGTGTACACAATACTACAGGTGCGGTCTCACCAAGTCTCTAAACAATTGAAGCAATACATCTTTAATCCTGTACTCAGATCCCCTTGCAATGAAGGCCAACATACCATTTGCCTTCTTAATTGCTTGCTGCACCTGCGTACTAGATTTCAGTGACTCATGAACAAGGACACCCAGATCTCTTTCGACATCAATATTTCCTAACCTCTCACCATTTAAGAAATACTCTGCCTTTCTGTTTTTTGTACCAAAGTGGATCACTTCACACTTATTCACATTATATTCCATCTGCCATGTTCTTGCCCATTCACTTAGCCTGTCCAAATCCCCTTAAAGCCTCCTTGCATCCTTCTCACAACTTACATTTCCTCCTGGTTTTGTGTCAAATGCAAATTTGGAAATATTACCATTGGTCCCCATATCCAAATCATTTATATAGATTGTAAACAGCTGTGGCCCAAGCACTGATCTTTGCGGTACCCCACTAGTAACAGCCTATCCCGAGAATGACCGATTTATTCCTACTCTCTGCTTTTTGTCTGTTAACCAATTCTCAATCCATTGCAATATATTACCTCCAATCCCATGTACTCTAATTTTGTTTACTAACCTCCTGTGTGGGACCTTATCAAAGGCCTTCTGAAAATCCAAATACACCACATCCACTGGTTCTCCTTTATCTATGCTACAAGTAACGTCCTCAAAAAACTCCAACAGGTTTGTTAAACATAATTTCCCTTTCACAAGTCCATATTGACTCTGCCTAATCATATCATTATTTTCTAAGTGTCCCATTATCTCATCCTTTATAATAGATTCTAACATTTTCTCTACTACTGACGTCAAACTAACAGTTCTATAGTTCTCTGTTTTCTCTCTCTCTCCTTTCTTAAATAGTGGGATTACATTTGCTACTTTCCAGTCTGCAGGAACCTTTCCAGAATCTATAGAATTTTGAAAAATAACCACCAGTGCATCCATTATCTCTATAGTCACTTCCTTCAATACTCTGGGATGTAGCTCATCTGGTCCAGGGGATTTATCAACTTTCAATCCAACTAATTTTTCGAGTACTACCTCTTTATTGATACTACTTTCAGTTCCTCATTTTTACAGATCCCTTGGTTCCCTAGTAATTCTGGGAGATTTTCTGTGTCTTCCTCTGTGAAGATAGACACAAAGTAATTGTTTAGTCTCTCCGCCATTTCCTCATTCTCAGTCACAAACGCTCCTGTCTGTGCCTGCAATGGATCCATATTCGTCCTCACTAGTCGTTTCCTTTTCACATACCTAAAGAAGCTTTTTCAGTCTGCCTTTATGTTTCTTTCTAGCATGCATTCATACTCTCTTTTGCCTTTCTTTATCAGTTTCTTGGTCCACCTTTGTTGGACTCTAAATTGCTCCCAATCCTCGGGCTTACCACCTTGTCTGGTGACTTTATAAGCCACTTCCTTTGACCTAATGCAATCCTTAACTTCTTTTGTTAGCCACGGTTGATTCATCATTCCTGTTGGGTTTTTGTGCCCTAGAGGAATGTATATTTGTTGTAAATCATGTAATACTTCTTTAAATACTAGCCATTGCCTGTCTACCATCAAATCTTTTCCTGTATTTTCACAATCCATGATAGCTAATTTGCCACTCATACCCTGATAGTTTCCTTTGTTCAGATTTAAGAACCCAGTTTCAGAATGAACTATATACCTCTCAAACTTAATGTAGAATTCTATCATATTGTAGTCACTAGTTCCTAATGACTCATTTACAGCAAGGTTATTAATTAGCCCTTTCTCATTGCATAATACTAAATCTAAAATAGCCCAATTCCTAGTTGGTTTCAACATATTCCTCCAGAAGCCCTTCTCTTACACACTCCAGGAATTCATCCTCCACAGCATTTGTGCTAATTAGGTTTACCCAATCTATATGTAGATTGAAGTGACCCATTATTACTGTATTGCCCATGCTACATGCAGCTCTAATTTCCTGATTTATACCATGCTCAACATTATCACGACTGTTTGGTGGCCTATAAACAACTCCCACCAATGTTGCTGCCCCTTGCTGTTTCTTAACTCCACCCAAACTGATTCTACATCTTGCTCCTTTGAACTAAGATCCTCTCTCACTAATGTACTGATCTCCTCCCTTATTAACAACACTACCCCACCTCTTTTTCCCCTCTGCTTACCCTTCCTAAATGATGAATATCCTTGAATATTCAGTTCCTAGTTCTGGTCACCCTGTAACCACATCTCTGTAATGGCAATTAAATCATACCCATTTACCTCTATTTGTGCTTTCAAATCATCTACCTTGTTGCGAATGCTGCGTGCATTCAGATAGAATGCCCTTAACTTTGTTTCAACATTATTCCTCATTCGATCCTATTTGATGCTTGCCTTTGTCTTGTCTGCCTTCTAATTTCACTTACTATTTCTCTACTTCCTGTTGCCAGCTTTGCTTCCCTCGAATCTGAGCTCCCTCTTAGGTTCCCAACTTCCTGACAATTTAGTTTAAACCCTCCCCAACAGCACTACCAAATCTCCCTGCGAGGATGTTGTCTCAGTCCTGCTATGGTGCAACCCGTCCATCTTGTACAGGTCCCACCTACCCCAGAAAAGATCTCAATGCCTCAGAAATCTGATGCCCTCCCTCCTGCACCAATTCTTCAGAGTACTCAGTCCAGGAGCAAACAGACTTTCTTCCCAAACTGTTTGTACAAATTCAAACAACTCAGATTGCCCATCAGGTTAGTCATATGACTAGCTGGTTTGACCATGTCTGTTTGTGTATTCAGCCATCTTAGCAGTCAATCTGGAATGTGTCCCCCACTTTCAACATCTGGTGATCAAAGGTCCATTGTGGGTTGAATGTATTAGGGAATGGCTGATCTGTCCTTCCAAACACTGTCTGTTAATATGCAACTGTCTTTTCCAGCCTCGGCTGATCTGTTTATCAAGTCCTTTCTGAACTCCAGTAACAGTTTAAAATCAATGTTCATGACAAAATTAATGTGCCTCATTCTTGGCAGGTGGGGACCTAGCATGACACCTCCACACCCAGCGGAATGAAATGTGATTTGAGTAAAGCACATTTCATTAAAAGGGTTGAGAGGAAAATGTAAGATACAGAAAAACCCATGCATTTCTCTCATTCATTCCCATTCATTCATAAATCCTAAAAGAGCCTGTCTTCTCTTGGTGCCAGTGTTGCTTCAATTGCCCCCTTTAGCATCCCAATAAACATGTGTTTTTTTGGGTGAAATTTGTCTTCCGTTTTCCCATTTCCATGGCTGCCTAGGGTCTTTGTTCCTGCTGACGTAATTTAAAAAAAAAAGAGATAATAGTGGGCGGGTCTATCCTGAACTCTCTTTCAATGCTTTGCTGATTTATGCAAAGGCTTTTGGCTTCAGGTGATGGGTTCTTTGCTTTTTTTCTGACTGTGGGGGAGGATTCTTTGCTAATCTCCCCTTTGTCCCAGAGGACACTCCTGCAAGTATTTGTGCAGAGTCCACTGCACTTCCCTGTGGCACTTCGACTACGTGAGGCATCACCCTCACGGTTTCTCTGCCCCCTTGAGGTCTTTCTTTGTCTCTGCAGATTCCTGTAAATCCTGTTAGCAACTCTGGTGGGGTGCTTCTAGAGTCTGCATTTACGCTAGAGGATGTGGGGTCTAATTTTTCACATTTGTCAGGGTTGGCTGACCGGACAGTAGGGGTTTTCATCTGGGATTCCTCCCGGACTTCCTTCAACCTGCCCACCTTGTCACTTTTTCCCCTTCTCTGTCTAACTTTTTGCTAGCCATGTGCCTGCCTCTCCCTTTTTGTTCTCAGCAGGGCTCCCTTACAGTACACCAGCCCTCTGCTGGAGGGTACTTCTAACACCAGTACAGGACTTAGGGGTGCAGATTTCACTGTAGGTTGGGGTTTCTCCTCAACCTGGCACATGTGGCAACTCCAGCAATACTCCACCACATCATTGTGGAGTAATGGCCAGTCAACCTGCTTTTATGTAGGCTTTGGTCTTTCGTATACTGGCATGTACAGCCACTGTAGTCTCGTGGGCCCTTCTTAATATTTCTCTCTGGTACCTCTGCAGCACCACTAACTGGTGAACAACTGTCCACTCTTTGCTCTCAGGTCTGTGAGGAGAACTCCATTTCCTCAGCAGTACCTCATTCTTTAAATAGTTGCAATCAGGGACTCCTCTGCTTCACTTTCAGACTGGGTAGCCTGTGCTAACTCTCGCAATACTGGGTCAGCTCGCTGAGCCTCAGCTAGGGAAAATCCATTTAATTGATTCCCTGGGTCTCCTAGTCTTCCAAAGAAAGTCTCAGACAGGCAGACCTCATGGTCATCTGCCAGCAGTGCCAATGCAGTCTCCTCTGGGGGAGCTGGTTTGATCATGGCCTGATCCACTACACATTCAGGGAAACTGCAGGGGTCCATCTCCCGCCACTGCTCTGTCTCTCTGACCTCATGCGGTCTTTCTTTCACTACTGATGGAGCTACCACCTTCACCCCCGCCAGATCATTACCTAGGAGCAGGTCAACCCCATACACAGGCAAACTAGGGACAATTCCTACAGTCACCGGTCCCGAAACTATGTCGCACTCCAAGTGCACCTGGTGTACAGGTACAGGCATACATTGCCCTCCAATACCATTCACCACCATTTTGGTGTTCACTGCACTCTCTGGGGGAAAGGTCAGGCCTTTTCCCAGTAAGAGGGATCTAGTGGCCACTGTGTCCCTGAGAATCACTATGGGCTTGCTTGCCCCACTCGAGGGGTATGGGGTTACTCTCCCTTCAGACACAAAACTCTGATGATCTCAGGAACCCTATTAAATTTTCCTGCACTTGCAGCGGTAGACCTCCTGGGTCTCACTCTTACTGCTGTTAAAGCCACAGCTTGTTCTGCTGTGCTTTCCATCAGGTTACCGTCTTCACTGAGTGGGTGTGTCCTGATTAACCTTACGCGTTTTCCCTTTAGTTTCCAGCAGTCAGCTCTTAAATGCCCTGATTTATTACAATGGAAGCACACAGGTCTCTGGGTCTCATTCTTGCTCACTGCAAGAAAGCACCTTCCTTTTTGGCTGGAGGAGGGCCCCCTTTGTCTCCTGCTTTCCTTTCCCTCCCAGGACTGCTTGGGCTCCTATCACCTTCCCACCTTTTGTCCCTTTCAGATTTGTGGAGGTGACTAGGAAAGGTTCTCCCTTGGGAAACCAACTTATAAATTAAAGCAGACTCATCAGCCAGGACAGCAGCTTACTGAGCTCTCTGGACATGCTGCTCCTCTACATGGATCTTTATGGAGAGTGGGAGAGAGATTTTAAATTCCTCTAACAGAATTACTTCCCTTTGATTCTCATAGCTGAGCTGTACTTTAAGAGCCCTCAGCCATTGGTCAAAAGCCAACTGTTTACTTCTTTCAAACTCCAGATAAGTTTGATTAGCTTGCTTCTTGAGGGTTCTAAACTTTTGGCGATAGGCTTCGGGTACTAATTCATATGCCCCGAGGATAGTATTTTTGGTCAGTTCATAATTTGATGAACTTTCATCTGGCAACAGGGAATAAACCTCAAGGGCCTTTCCAGTTAGCTTGCTTTGTAGTAAAAGAGGCCAGGTCTCAGCTGGCCATTTTAGCTGCCTTGCCAGTTTCTCAAAGGACACAGAAAAGGCTTCTACATCCTCCTCGTTGAATTTTGGAATTAGTTGAGCTAGTCTTAACAATTTTGTACCCAGCCCTGAATTACACTCCTCCAAATTGGCCATGCTTTCACTGGGGGTATTCTGTCACCTCCTAGTTAACTCAAGCCACTTCTACTGTCCCTCTTCGCATTCCTTCTGGAATATTCTTTCTCTCTCCCTCTACTCAAATTCAAGTTTCCTCTGTTCCAATTATATCTGTGCTAACAATACCCTGTCTGGGTCTGCTTCTGCTTCTAACCCTGTTTCTGCTTCTTCAGATTCAAGGGGAAAATGGTTGGCCACTAGCCTTATGAGTTCAGACTTCCGAGCGTTGCCACATACAGTGATCCCACACTGCTCAGCCATTTTCCTCAACTCCTGCATAGACAATGCTTTTAACTTATCACAAGTTACTTCATCCTGGCTTGGAGAGCTACTAGCTTCAGTTGCAGACATTCAATCACACACAACCACAAAAAACCTGTATTGAAATCTTGCTCTTTTTTTGCTTGGGAACAATGTGGCTTCCCACTTCCAATTTCACTTGTTTGTCTGTGGGTCAATTCCGGATGCTAGCACTCAAATTTCTGTTATGACCACGTGACAAAGAGGTCTAGGGTTCTCTTTCAGCTTCACCTGGTCTTACTGTAACAGGGTTTGATTTTTAAACACGCGGTGTTTACAGTTCCCCCTTGGTGAATCCTTTTTCACTGCTTTCCAATTATAAGGCAAAGAAACCAGCACAACAGGGTTTCTCAGGTTTAAAGAAGATAAGTGAAATTTTATTAAACTTAAATTTAAACTCTAATTTGGTTAATGCCTACGGATACACAACGTGCCCACTCTAGCATGCACACATGATACACACATGCAAATAGAGACAGAAAAGAACAGAAGAAAAATAAAGCGGAAAGGTTTGAGGCAATATCTGAAGAGTTGTTGTTACGGTTCTTTGAGCTCACTGTAGCGTCCTTGATTGTAGGTAGATCTTGCTTTTCATTGGGGCCCGGTATTCTTCTTAAACCTTGTTCGCTGTAGGAGACTTTTCTCTCGAAGTTCATGTAGCTTCAGTGGTTTCAAAGGCTTGTGAGAAAGAGATGGGAACAGACAGGAGAGAGATCTTCTCAGTCCAGAAGCAAATAGCTTTCTGCCCAAACTGTTTGTACAAATTCAAAACCTCAGGTTGCCCAGCAGGTTAGTCAGGTATCCAGCTGGTTTGACCATGTCCATTTGTGTATTCAGTCATCTTAGCAGTCAACCTGGAATGCAAGCTCTCCCACCTTCAATGTCTGGTGATCAAAAGTCCATTGTGAGTTGAATGTGTCAGGGAATGGCTGCTTAGTACTTCCAAGCACTGTCAGTTAATATGCAAATGTCTTTTCCAGCCATGGCTGATCTGTTTAACAAGTCCTTTCTTAACTCCAGTAATAGTTTAAAATCAATGTTCATGACAAAATTAATGTGCCTCATTCTTGGCAGGTGCGGGCCTAGCATGACAAACTACACTCTGTGTCAGCATCTGAGCTGGTGGCTGTGAGTGTGAGATCAAGTGACGGTGTTTCTTCATCTTCAGTTTCTTCTTCCTCTTCCACATCTTGTTCCTGCACTACTGCCTGACCAGGTGGCAGTTCTTGAGTTTCTGAAAGGAGAAAGCCTTAAGGGTGGCATTGTGGTGAGGCAGGGGGAGACAAGAGGTGCATGTTTAGATCAGCTGCACTTTGTATATCAGAAGGGAAGCTGCAATGATGGTGAGCACTGACTCCTTCATGGAGGTGAGGACATGCAGCTGTGCTTGTCCCCTGTTAGTTGGGTGCAGCTGTCTCCAGTATGCACCACCTTGTCCTGCAAGAGAGAGGCAAGTGTGTCAGTGAGTGCCATGCAATCTGTTTGGGTGATATGCTTATAATGGTTGAATCACTGGAAATATGTGCAAATTGTGAAATGTGGGTGTGAGGCTTGCACCACTGTTAGGGTTAGCTGAACCTATTAATTTTAGATATCAATCGTCATTGATAGAGATTGTTGGTAGGTAAGTGAAGGGATGGTGGTGCATTATGCAGTGTCTGAGGCTAGTTGGTCAGTTGTAAGAATATGTCATTTGAGCGTGCATTCACTCATCTTGACTACTTGCGTGAGGTCATTGAACTTCTTGCGGCACTGCATCCAGCTCCTCAGAGCTAGATTACTGGCATTGACTGGGACGACTATCTGCTCCCACTGCCATCTCAGTGTCTGTCTGGAGGGCCTCTCTCCTCCTGGCCATCTCCTGCACCAAGGCTTCCTGTGCTATATCAGAGAACCTTGGAGCCCTCTTTCTGCCATGTTGCGCCATTCTCGTTTCTTTCTTGGCGGAATCTCACTGCTAGAATTACTTTCAGCACCTGCTTCAGTCAAAATGTACTTCCTTTTTAAGAGGTGCAGGCTGGTTTTAAGAGGTGCGGGCTAGCTTGAACTTGTGTTAGCCTCTCACGAATCTGAACTCCCTGCACAGATGTCCAGCCACTCAACACCACTAGCTACACACTGCAATCGTAAATGAGCAGGCAGCATAAAAGCAACCGGCACAGGTTAATCGCTCATCATGATCTCAGTACCTGTTTTCAGGCCTTATCAAATTTTGCTGCCAATAGTACAAAAGGGGGAATGGATTTTTGTGAATGAGTAGCATTTGAACAATGCTGCCAGCCACCCATGTCCTCTAATTGTTAAATAACTGTTTGCAGATGCAATTTAACAGTGCTGATGTGGGTGATATGTTTGTTAATGTATTTTCACTATCATAATAAAGTAATGGATTGCTGCAAATTTCTTGCTTGATCACTAATGGCTGGGCTTTCCAATCCAGCTAGAATTGCATCTAAAATAAACTTCAGCAAAGTTTATTGTTGAATACCAATTGAAGGACATCAGATAAATCAAGAGCAACAAATTCAGAAGTTATATTGTCTTCTTCACTTAACAACTCCATATACACAATTTTCTATTTATACACTTTCTCAGTTCTGTTCTTCAAAGTTATTTCTTAAAAATAAACTCTAGTTGATCTCTCTTTCATTGTGTCTAACACAGTAATGTGTGAACAAGTATGGCAAAAGTAAAGGCAGTTATTAATGCCACACATGGCTAAAGCAGTTTTGTTTTGTTTTAAAGTGTAATGCCATAAAATTGTTAACTATATTAAAAGTACATATTACATGGCAACATGGAAACTAAGCCCAATGGAAGAAATGATTATGACCATAACAACTCTAATGGTACTGGAAAGTCAACAATAATGAGACAACCTAAAACTATAGGTAGAAATGAATTGGAAATTTTTAAAACAGTTACTGAAAACATTGATAATGTTTATTCTGCAATTAAAAGATTAGCAATTAAATTTTTGTTGCCCACTGGCAGATATTCTTTATCTGACAGTGCTGATTAATTAAGACTTGCATTTTTAGTATGAAATATACAATTGTATTTGAGATATCATTATTGTGAACTTAGAATATAGAGTTAAAGATAGTTATATGCTGAAATAAAAACAGAAAATGCTGGAAATACTCAGCAGTCAGACAGCATCTGTGGAGAGAAAAAAAAGTTAACGGTTCCGGTCTGTGATACGTAAGGTCACAGACATAGAAACATAGAAAATAGGAGCAGGAGTAGGCCATTCGGCCCTTCGAGCCTGCTCCGCCATTCATTATGATCATGGCTGATCATCCAACTCAGTAACCTGTTCCCGCTTTCGCCTCATACCCTTTGATCCCTTTAGATCCAAGAGCTATATCTAACTCCTTCTTGAAAACATACAATATTTGGGCCTCAACTGCTTTCTGTGGTAGCGAATTCCACAGGCTCACCACTCTCTGGGTAAAGAAATTTCTCCTCATCTCAGTCCTGAAAGGTTTACCCCGTATCCTTAGACGATGACCCCGATTCTGGAATCCCCCACCATCGGGAACATCCTTCCTGCATCTACCCTGTCAAGTCCTGTTAGAATTTAATAGGTTTCTATGAGATCCCACCCCCACACCCCACTCTTCTGAACTCCAGCGAATATAATCCGAACCGACTCAATCTCTCCTCATACGTCAGTCCTGACATCCCAGGAATCAGTCTGGTAAACCTTCGCTGCACTCCCTCTATAGCAAGAACATCCTTCTTCAGATAAGGAGACCAAAACTGCACACAATATTCTAGGTGTGGCCTCACCAAGGCCCTGTATAATTGCCAAGACATCCCTGCTCCTGTACTCAAATCCTCTCGCTATGAAGGCCAACATACAATTTGCCTTTTTTACCGCCTGTTGGACCTGCATGCTTACCTTCAGCGACTAGTGTATGAGAACACCCAGGTCTCTCTGAAACATTAACTCTCTTTTTCTCTCCATAAATACTGCCAGACCTACTGAGTATTACCAGCAATTTCTGTTTTTATTTCAGATTTCTAGCATCCTCAGTATTTTGCTTTTATATTTATACCCTCCCATTTTAACTTGTTCATCATTCAATTAATTGTTGTTGCTTTAAGTAAACCAATCACAATTAACAACAATGATAACTTGTCTTTATATAGCATCTTATAGGAGGGAAGAGAGGTCGCTTGACAGAGAGGTTTAGGGAGGGAATTCTAGACCTTTGGGCTTTAGCAGCTGAAGGCACGGCCGCCACAGGTGAAGCAATTAAAATCTGTGTTGCTCAAGAGGCCTGAATTGGAGGAGCGCAAATACTTCGGAGAGTTGCAGGGCTACACGAGATTACAAAGATCTACAGGAGCGAGGCTATGAAGGGTTTGAAAACAAAGATGAGAATTTTAAATTCAGGACATTGCTTAAATGGGAACCAATGGACAGCAGCAAGCACCGGGGTGATGGGTGAATGTGACTTGTTGCAAGTTCGGATACAGGCAGCAGAGTTTACGAACTGTAGAACATAGGCTGGCCAAGAGTGCATTGGAATAGTTAAGTCTCAAGGTAACAAGGGCATGGATAAGGTTTTCAGCAGCCAGTGAGCTGAGGCAGGGGCAGAATCAGGTGATGCTACGAGGTAGAAATAGGTGATCTTAGTGATGTTGTGATATGTGGTCATGGTCAGAAGCTCATCTCAGGGTTAAATATGACATCAAATATGGCATTAAGCCTACACATCATATCTTATCATCTGTTCTTTCATTTTCATTCGTATTAATTTTTTTAAAATTTGGGCATGGGATGAGAGCATCGCCGACAAGGCCAGCATTTATTGCCCATTCCGAATTGCTCTTGAGAAGGTAATGGTGAACCACCTTCTTGAACTGCAGCAGTCCTTATGATGAAGGAATTTCTACAGTTCCAGGATTTTGACCCAGAGATAGTGAAGGAACATCATCCTGATCTTAAATGTTGTAGATTAGGTATTAAATATTCGAGTTATTAGAATGGAAAGATCATGCTAATTTTACCCTGAAACAAAAGTAAAGTACTCCAAATGCTGGAAATCGGAAATAAAAACATAAAATACTGGAAACACTCAGCAGGTCAAGCAGCATCTGTGAAGAGAGAAACAGTTAACTTTTCCAAATGTTAAGTCTGTTTCTCTTTCCACGGACGCTGCCTGACCTACTGAATGTTTTTTCTGTTTTTAACTCTTATTTTACTTTTCTATTTTGGGCATCTGGAATCAGGCACTCTCAGGTCAGATAAAATACAAGTTATGTCAACATAAAACTTCATATGTAGAAATTCTGGTGGTGCTGTTGTACCTCATGAAGTGCGGCAAAGTCAATCCTGTTCCAAATCCCAGGAATGGGGTCATTTCCTTATTAGCTGCAGATGTTCATGCCAATAGCAACGCTAGAGGGACACCCATCCGGCACAAGTACCAAAATCTTGGAATGGCATCCTTCCCGTTCAAGAAAGGGAAACACAAGCCAGTCAAGCTGACGAGAGAAAGATGGTATTCTTTGTCTCTCCCTTGATGTTGGGCCCAAAAACCTTCTGGGTTTGATTGACATTCAGTTACTTCCTGATGGAACTCATCTACAGCCCAGAAGAGCACCTAAGCCTGCTTTCTGCAGGTGTAGGTATAACTGGATTTCACAGCAGTATATCTGGTGGGATTTCATAGAAAGCAAGCGAGTGACCCCAGGCAAACTGAAGTTGGGAGATTGTGGGCATGCATAAAGAGCAGGCACTCCCCCTTTCTTGGAATTTGCAGTTGCTGCACCCAGTGGAGATGAGTTCCACCTCAACTTCACTTCTGCCCTCACTGTCCATAAGGCAGAATTATACGCAGAGAAAGGGGTGCAATTTGTGGGCTCATATACTCACCCCTTGGGAATGTAACATACTCCAATCTCAGAAGAGCACTCTACAAGGAAAATATATACGGTGAGAAATTAGTTGCATTAGTCCTAGTTGCAGTCCGTTCAGGATTATTTTCTCAGTCGATGTGTTGCTGCTCCAGTAAGGAAAGAAGTTGAGAAACCAGCAAAGGGCAGCCAAAATGTTAATGAAAAGGGAAAAAGTAGAATGAGAGTAAACTCAACAGGAATATAAAAACTGATTGTAAGAGCTTTTACCAGTTTATAAAAATGAGGAGAGTAGTTAAAATAAACATTGGTCCCTTAGAGGCAGGTACAAGAGAAATTATCATGCGGAATGAGGAAATGGCAGAGACATTGAACAAATATTTTGGGTTGAATTTTTGAGCCCCCTCAAAGGCGTGTACGGAGCCGGGGGCCCTGAAAATACCAGTGCCAGCTGGTACGTCAGTTACAGAATGCTATTCTGGGCGCCGGCAGTGTTAACAGGGATCCTGCTCTCCTCCAAATTGAGGCCAATTAAAGCAGTTTAAAAGCTCTTTAAGAGCTTGTTAAAGTTGTAGGATGGAATTTTTAAAGGGGCGCACGGGTTCCATATGCCTTCTGTTGCAGATCAACTGAAGGGAGGCGGGTAAAGAGTGGGGAGCCCGTCATGGCTGCCCCAGGGCATTGTGGCCCCATAAGAGGATCAACGGGGTAAAGGGGGATCAGCACTTGGTAAGTAGGTGTGCTTGGCACTGCACAGGTGGCAGGGAGAGTGGGCATCAGCATTCGGGTTTCGAAGGTTGTTGTCACCCAATGGCATCTCAGGGGCAGAAGAGCTGATGGCAAGGCTGCCAACCACAATAGGATGGCCACCTGTCCAAAAGGATGGCTGCAGCTCATATTTTGGGCCCAGTGGCGATGGGCGGTGGGGCAACACCGTCCGCAGGAAGGAAGGAACCCCAGGCATCAGGAGGGCATGGGAGAGGTAAGAGCAGCAGGAAGGCAACGTAGGCCATACCCTCATCACAGCATCTAGCACTGAAGATGAAGTTACCTGGAGATGACCAGCAGCGCAGGAGCTGCGACTCTCCAGGAAGATGGTCACAGAGATCTGTGCCCTCATTGCTGAAGACCTCGCACATCGCAGCACTGGTCACCATGCCCTGCCAATGGCCTTCAAAGTCACTGCAACCTTGGCTTTCTTCACTTCTGGCTCCTTCCAAGGATCAGCTGCAGACCTTAGTGGCATCTCGCAAATGGTTGCACGCCACAGCATCTCGCTAGTTACTGCTGCCCTATTTTCCAGAGCTGGATAGCACATTCATTTAACAAAAGATATGGCCTCGCAGGGACGAGGGCAGTGGGTTTCACCGTAATCACTGGATTTTTCCAGATGCAGGTCATCATTGATTTCACATATGTGGCCGTCAAGGCATCGAGTGACCAGCCAGTGAGACCCATCAACGGGAAGGGCTTCTACTCCCTCAACGTCCAACTGGTCTGCAACCACAACAAGAGCGTCCTCCATGTGTGAGCTTGCTTTTCTGGCAACTGCCATGACTCCTTCATTGTCCACCAGTCCAGGCTTCCTCAGATCTTCATCTCAGCCCCCAAAACCTATAGATGGATCCTAGGGGACAAGGAATAACCCTTGAAGGCATGGCTACTACCCTTCTATGGGAGTCCCAGACAAAGGCATGGAGGCAACACAACAATGCCAACTGCTGAGTAGGACAACCATTGAACATGCTATCGGCTTTTGACGATGCGATTCCAGTGCCTGGACTGGTTGGTTCGCACCCTCCAGTAACCTCCTGAAAGAGGGTCATTGTGGTGGTCCGCTGCGTTCTCCATAACATGGCCCTCCAGAAAGGTGTAGACCTTGAGGACAGTGAGATCCTCGAAGGATACAACTCATTGGGGGAGAACAGGAGGTAAATGTATTTTGGCAGAACGAATAGGGAGAGGCAATACGTACTTAGTGGCACAGTTCTAAAGAGTATGCAGGAACAGAAGGACCTGAGGGTGCATGTGCATCAATCTTTGAAGGTGGCAGGACATATTGAGAGAGTGGTAAGTAAAGCATATGGATCTTGGGCTTCATAAACAGAGGCATTGAGTAGAAAAGCAGGGAAGTTATGCTGAACCTTTACAAAGCTCTGGTTCGGCCCCAACAGGAGTATTTCATCCAGTTATGGTCACCATACTTTAGGAAGGATGTGAAAGTCCTTAAGAGGGTGCAGAGGAGATGTACATATGAACATACGAATTAGGAGCAGGAATCGGCCACTCAGCCCTTCGAGCCTGCTCTGCCATTCAATAAGTTCATGGTTGAACTGATAACTCCATCTTTACACCTACTCCTGATAACTTTTCACCTCTTGCTTATCGAGAATCTATCTACTTCTGCTTTAAAAATATTCAAAGACTCTGTTTCCACCGCCTTTTGAGGAAGAGAATTCCAAAAACTCACGATCCTCTGACAGAAAAAAAATTCTCCTCATCTCCGTCTTAAGTGGGCGACCCCTTATTTTTAAACAGTGACCCCTAGTTCTAGATTCTCCCACAAGGGGAAACATCCTTTCCACATCCACCCTGTCAATACCCCTCAGGATCTTATATATTTCAATCAAGTCGCCTCTTACTCTTCTAAGTTCCAGTGGATACAAGCCTAGCCTGTCCAATCTTCCTTTGTAAGACAGCCCGCCCATTCCAAGTATTAGTCTAGTAAACCTTCTCTGTGTTGCCTCCTATGCGTACCAAAATGGTTCCAGGGATGGAGAATTTTAGTTACAAGGATAGGTTGGAAAAGCTGGGATTGTTCTCCTTAGGACAATGGAGAGTAAGAGGAGATTTAATAAAAGTGTACAAGATAATGACAGCCTTACCTACGTTAGACAAGGAAAGACCGTTCCCATTAACTAATGGTACAAGGACTAGGGGACACAGATTGAAGGTTTTGGGCAAGAGATGAGGAAGAACTTTTTTACGCAGTGGGTGGTAATGACCTGGAACTCGCTGCCCACAAGGTTTGTGGAAGCGGAGACAGTCAATGACTTCCAAAGGAAATTGGATGTTGTTATGATGGTGCTTCTCTATTTTTTTTAAGTATTTTTTTAGACTACTTATTTTTAAATTATGGAGATGGAATTGTGGAGAAGGCTGAAGATTTCATAGAAGCTGGACTTTGCTTTGTTGTTGACAGTCATTGAAAGGAGATTTGACTGAAAACACTCACTGGAAGAATCAAGGAGTGCTAAAAACAACCTCTACGGGAGGCTACCTGTCACCAATTAAGATAAGTAAACAACAGGAACCTTGGAATAAGGGGAGATGTTTACAGAGGAGTGACAGGTCAAGATTTATAGGGGTCAGGAGGCTTGACTCTTGAGACATTGTTTTTGGTTTCACTTTGGACAGTGTGTTGTGTTGTGAACTGTTTTGAAGACAGTTGGAGAAAACCAGCCAAGACAGCAGTCACCATCAGCAGCCTCTTCCATCTCTTTGAGAACTTCCTGAGAATCAAGTGTAAGAAATAGAGAAATTAATGCTGCATTTCTCCTGAAAAGCCTGGCAAACTGATCTTCAATGTCACCTGAAAAGAACTGTTCTAGAAAGATTCCAATGACAGCTGTCTACACGTACTTGGGATGCCAAACCAAAAAGGGATAACTGACATCTTTCCATATCTTCTCTTTTTTTCTTCAAGAATTAGCAAGTATTCTTTTTGTCTTTTTCTGTAATCGAGCTCTAAAGAGAAAATCTCTATTTTATCGGTTAACCGGTGTGTATGTGTATGTGCGTGAGAGGATAAGGAAAAATGGAACTTTCATATTTCACACTGTGTGTTAATGCTTTGCTTCATTACTGGTTATGTCTTGTTTTATAATAAACTGAAAATTTTGTTGTTGAGGAAACCTGGTTGGTGTATTTTATTCTGGGATAAAGAGTAGAGTCTATGATTGATCATATCAGTAACTGGGTAAACATTTAAATATATGTTGTGACCTGTGGAGAAGTGGAACTAGAAAAAACAGTCGTAACAACGTCCACTTGAAGGAAATAGACATGAAGGGCTATGGAGTCAAGCAGGGGAGTGGGACTGACCAGTTATCTCCATGGAGGGCCAGCATGGATTCGATGGGCCAAATGGCCTCCTTCTGTGGATCCCACCACCTTCCTGCCTCCACCAAAATTAAGTCCGGGGTGGGAAGGCCTGTGAACGGCCTACCGACCCCACCGCCAATTCAGGCCCTTAACTGGGCAATTAATGCCCAATTAAGGGCATCATCCGGCCGCCACTGCAATTAGCATGTGGCAGTCAGCCCTGTTGACACCCAGGAAGCACAACACAAAAAACCATGCAGATTGCGTGCTGACTGCAGCGGGGGCGGGGTGGTCCCTTGTCCTGGTGCCTTAACAAGGGACCCGGCATTGGGTGGCGGGGGGAAGCTCACTGACAGCCACCCCCTGTCCTTGCTGCCGACCCCCCGCAACACCTCACCTGCGACCTCAACCCCGCAAGACCCCTCCCCCCTGGCCTACCTGTGGTCTGGGTTCAGCAATACTCTTGGGCCTCAGGTGGTTGCTCCACCGGCAGCAGACACCGTCTCCGCACTGGCGCCACTCAGTGGAAGAGCTGCCAGCCTCCTATTGGCTGGCAGGTCTCTGAGGGCAGGACTTCTGGCACCGGGGTCCTTGATCCCATGGAAGACCCGCCACTGTCCACTTAAGTGGCTAACTGGCACTAGATTCGGCAGGTCTGCCACAGAAGAGGCAACGGAGGGAACTTGGCATCACTTTCTCCGGACGCCAAGACCCCCATCGCAAGCATAAAATTCTGGCCTATGACTCTAAGAGAAGAGGAGGAATTGGAGGTGGAGAGACATGACACTGAACAGACAGGTGCTCCTGCTGCCATGACAAGGTGGCCTCCTGCTGCCATGTTCCGGAAAGAGGTCCTCCCTTCTATCCCTCATGACCTACAACATTAGATCAAGGTCAGCATCAATGAAGTGAAGGGCTTCCCTACGCTGGGTGCCGGGCCTAAGGCTCTCCTGTGACATCTCACTTCCCTCTGGTGCTGTGAAAGGCTTTGGCACAATCAGCAGATTCTCTGTGAGGACAACCAGCAGCCTCAGTGATGGCTGCCGTGGGCGTCTAAATCAGTCCCACACTTAGAACATAGAACATAGAACAGTACAGCACAGTACTGGCCCTTCGGCCCACGATGTTGTGCCAAACCTTTAACCTACTCTAAGATCTAAGTAACTACGTACCCTTCATTCTACTATCATCCATGTACCTATCCAAGAGTCGCTTAAATGCCCCTAATGTATCTGCTTCTACTACCACCGCTGGCAGCGCATTCCACGCACCCACCACTCTCTGTGTAAAGAACCTACCTCTGACATCGCCCCGAAACCTTCCTCCAATCACCTTAAAATTATGCCCCCTGGTGATAGCCCTTTCCACCCTGGGAAAAAGTCTCTGACTATCCACTCTATCTATGCCTCTCATCATCTTGTACCCCTCTATCAAGTCACCTCTCATCCTTCTTCGTTCCAATGAGAAAAGCCCTAGCTCCCTCAATCTTTCTTCGTAGGACATGCCCTCCAGTCCAGGCAGCATCCTGGTAAATCTCCTCTGCACCCTCTCTAAAGCTTCCACATCCTTCCTATAATGAGGCGACCAGAACTGAACACAATATTCCAAGTGTGGTCGAACCAGGGCCTTATAGAGCTGCAGCATAACCTCGCGGCTCGTAAACTCAATCCCCCTGTTAATGAAAGCCAACACACCATACGCCTTCTTAACAACCCTATCAACTTGGGTGGCAACTTTGAGCGATCTATGGACATGGACCCCAAGATCCCTCTGTTCCTCCACACTACCAAGAATCCTGTCTTTAAGCCTGTATTCTGCATTCAAATTCGACCTTCCAAAATGAATCACTTCACACTTTTCCCGGTTGAACTCCATCTGCCACTTCTCAGCCCAGCTCTGCATCCTGTCAATGTCCCGTTGCAACCTACAACAGCCTTCCACACTATCCACAACTCCAGCAACCTTCGTGTCATCGGCAAACTTGCTAACCCAGCCTTCCACTTCCTCATCCAAGTCATTTATAAAAATCACAAAGAGCAGAGGTCCCAGAACAGATCCTTGTGGAACACCACTGGCCACCGAGCTCCATGCTGAATACTTTCCATCTACTACCACCCTCTGTCTTCTATGGGCCAGCCAATTTTGCATCCAGTCAGCCAACTTCCCCTGTATCCCATGCCTCCTCACTTTCTGAATGAGCATACCATGGGGAACCTTATCAAACGCCTTGCTAAAATCCATATACACCACATCCACTGCTCTTCCTTCATCAATGTGTTTTGTCACATCTTTAAAGAATTCAATAAGGCTACCACATCTCCACACTAGGGGCAATTTACAATGGCCAATTTACCTATCAACCTGCAAGCGGCACAGTGGCGCAGTGGTTAGCACCGCAGCCTCACAGCTCCAGCGACCCGGGTTCAGTTCTGGGCACTGCCTGTGTGGAGTTTGCAAATTCTCCCTGTGTTTGCATGGGTTTCTGCTGGGTGCTCCGGTTTCCTCCCACCTCCAAAAGACTTGCAGGTTGATGGTAAATTGGCCATTGTAAATTGCCCCTAGTGTAGGTACGTGATAGGAGAATGGTGGGGATGTGGTAGAGAATATGGGATTAATGTAGGATTAGTATAAATGGGTGGTTGTTGGTCGGCACAGACTCGGTGGGCCGAAGGGCCTGTTTCAGTGCTGTATCTCTAAATAAATAAAAAAAATAAAGTCTTGGGTTGTGGGAGGAAACTGGAACACCCAGCAGAAACCCATGCAGTCGCAGGGAGAGCTTGCAAACTCCACATAGGCAGTACCCAAAATTGAACCCAGGTTGCTGGAGCTGTGAGGCTGCAGTGCTAACCACTGCACCACTACACTGCTGATAGTGAAGAGGATAGCCATAGACTCCACAACGATATCAATGGTTTGGTTGAATGAGCTGAAAAGTGGCAAATGGAATTCAATCCAGACAAGTGTGAGGTAATGCATTTGCAAAGGGCAAATAAAGCTAGGGAATGCACAATAAACAGGAGGATATTGAGAGGGGTAGAAGAAGTGAGAGACCTTGGAGTGCATGTCCACAAATCCCTGAAGGTGGCAGGACAGGTAGACAGAGTGGTGAAGAAGGCATACGGAATGCTTTCCTTTATTGGCCAAGGTATAGAATTAAAAAGCAGGGATGTAATGCTGGAACTGTATAAAACGCTGGTTAGGCCACAGCTGGAGTATTGTGTACATTTCTGGTCACCACATTAGAGAAAGGACATAAATTCTCTGGAGAGAGTGCAGAGGAGATTTACAAGAATGTTGCCAGGGCTTAAATGTTGCAGGTATGAAGAAAGATTGGATCGGCTAGGGTTGTTTTCCTTAGAACAGAGGAGGCTGAGGGGTGACTAAATTGAGGTGTACAAAATTATGAGGGGCCTAGATAAAGTAGACAGGAAGGACCTGTTTCCCCTAGCGGAGAGGTCAATTACCAGGGGGCATAGATTTAAGGTGATTGGTAGAAGGATTAGAGGGGACATGAGGAAAAACCTTTTCACCCAGAGGGTGATTCACTGCGAGGAACGGTGGTGGAGGCAGAAACCCTCAATTCTTTTAAAAGGTACCTGGACATGCACTTGAAGTACTGTAGCCGGCAAGGTTATGGACCAAGTGCTGGAAAGTGGGATTAGATTGGGCGGCTAGTATTTTCAGCCGGCGCAGACATGACGAGCTGAATGGCCTCCTTCAGTGCCATAATTTTTCTATGATTCTGTGCTAGAGAAACTTAAGGGTCTAAAAACCAACAAATTCCCAGGACATGATAGCCTATATCCTTGGATCAAGATCAGCGCAGGCCTGGAGGGCCAAATGGCCTGTTCCTGTGCAGTACTGTTCTTTGTTCTTTGTCCTTTGATTCGAAAAGAGGTAACTATAGAGATAGTGGACGCAATGGTTATCATTTTCCAAAATTCCTACATTCTAGAACAATCCCAGTGGATTGGAAATTAGCAAATTTAACATGGCTATTCAAGAAAGGAGGGAGAGAGAAAATAGGGAAGTACAGGCCATTTAGCCTGACATCAGTCAAATGGGAAAATACTGCAATTTTCTAAGGAAGTCCTAACAATGCATTAAGAAAATCACAGTATGATCAGACAGAGTCAACATGGTTTTATGAAAGGAAAGTCGTGTTTGACAAATTTATTAGAGTTTTTTGAGGATGTAACTAGTAGGGTAGATAAATGGGAACCATCAGATGTAGTATACTTGAATTTCCAAAAGGCATTCAATAAGGTGCCACACAAAAGGTTAATATGCAAGATAAATGCTCATAGATTTGGGGTAATATATTAGTGTGCATGTAGGATTGGTTAACAGACTGGAAGCAGAGAGTAGGGAAAAATGAGGTATTTTCAAGTTGGCAGGCTGTAACTAGTGGAGCACTGCAAGGATCAGTGCTGGGGCCTCAGCTATTTGCAATCTATATTAATGGCTTAGATGAAGAGACTGAGAGTAATGTATCTAAGTTTGCTAACAATTCAAAGCTAGGTGGGAATGTTAGCTGTGAGGAGGACACAAAGAGTCTGTAAAGCGATATAGACAGGTTAAGTGAGTGGGCAACAAGGTGGCAGATGGAGTATAATGTGGGGAAGTATGAAGTTATTCACTTTGATCGTAAGTATTGAAAAGCAGATTTTTTTTTTAAAGGTGTGAAAAACTTGGGAATTGTGATGTTCAGAGCATCTTGGGTGTGCTTGTACAAGAAGCACAGAAAGTTAGAATGCAGGTACAGCAAACAATCAGGAAGGCAAATGGCATGTTGGCCTTTATTGCAAGGGGATTCGAGTACAAGAATAAAGAAGCCTTGCTACAATTTTATGGAGCTTTGGTGAGACCACACCTGAAGTGCTGTGTGCAGTCTTGGTCTGCATATCTAACGAAGGGTGTACTTGCTTTGGAGACAGTTCTGTGAAGGTTCACTAGGTTGGTTCATGAGATGAGGTGTTTGTCCTCTGATGAGAGGCTGAATAAATTAGGCCTATACTCTCTGGAGTTTAGAAGAATGAGGGGTGATCTCATTGAAACATACACGATTTGGAAGGGGCGCGACAGGGTAGACACTGAGAGATTGCTTCCCCTGGCTGGGCAATCTAGAACACAGGCACACAGTCTAAGGATAAGGGGTCGATCATTTAGGACTGAGATGAAGAGAAATTTCTTCACTCAGAAGGTTCACTCAGAAGGTTGTGAATATTTAGAATTCTTTACCGCAGAGGGTTATGGATGCTCCATCATTGAATATATTTAAGGCTGAGATATACAGATTTTTGTTCTCTCAGGAAATCAAGGGATATGGACAGTGGGCAGGAAATTGGAGTTGTGGCAGAAGATCAGCGATGATTGTATTGAATGGCAGAGCAGACTCGAGGGGCCGGGCATCTACTCCTGCTCCTATTTTCTCATGTTCTTATGAGGTATTAATTGACCTGATTCGGAAGTGGACCAAGTAGTTGACATAAAAATGGGAATTATTTTGGGAAACAGTGAGCACAATATAATTAGGTACAGTGTAAGAATAGAAAAGTAAAAGAAAAGTTCAGGTCAAAAGTGCTAAACTAGAAGAAAGCATAATATAGTGACTAAAAAAGAGACCTTACTCAGATCAAATGGAAGGAAAAATTGGCAAACAGAACTGTACATCAGCAATGGAAAATATTTAAGCTGGAGATGGAAAAGATCACAAATAAGTATATCCTAATAAGGAAAAAAGTATCAAATTCCAGGACACAGTTGATGAATTGGGAGATTACAAAAGCTTCAATGCACTTTTATAGCTCTTTCAGTATATAAAAACATCCTAAGGCAATTCACGGAGGTGTAAAGAAATAAAAAGGGCACCAAGCCAAAGAAGGAGATATTAGGCAGGATGCTGAAAGCTTTCTCAATGGCTTGTATTTCAATGAAGATCTTAAAGGACAGGAGGCAGGTGGTGGCGGAGGGGCTTCTGGAGAGAATTCCAGAATGTGGGGCCCAGGTAGCGAAAGCATGACTACCAAAGGTGCAGTGAAGGGGGAGGGGATGCAGAAAAGGCCAGAATCAGAGGAATGGAGAGTTCAGGAGGTGTTACAGAGATAGAGAACAGTTAGGCCATCAAAAGACTTACACTCAAGGATCAGACTTTTAAGTTTGAGGCACTGAGAGATCAGGAGCCAGTGTAAGTCAGTGAGGATAATGGTGATGGCTGAGAAGGACTTGATGCACGAGAGGTTCTGTGCAGCAGCGTTTTGGATGAGCTGATGTTTATGGAGGGTGGAGAATGGAAGACCATCCATGAAATTGTTGGAGTTAATTGAGTCTGGAGGTGTTACAGGCATGGATGAAGGTTTCAGCAGCAAATGGGCTAAGGTATGGGTGAAGGCATACACGGAGGTGATGGTAGGCAGCCCTCATGGAGATTGATATGGAGTCAGGACCTCTGGCTTGAATAGGGCACCAAGGTTGTAAAAGTCTGGTTCAGCCTAAGACAGTGGCCAGGGATAGGAATTGAATTAATAATGAGGGTAAGTAGTTTGTGGCAGGTGCTGTAGAATTTGGCTTCAATCTTCCCAAATTTAACCTGGAGCAAGTTGAAGCTCATTCAACACCAAATGTCAGACAAGTTATCTGACAGCACAGAGGAAGTGGTTAAACTGGAAATACTCAGCAAGTCAGGCAGCATCTGTGAAGAGAAAAACAGAGTTAATGTTTCACGTCGATGAACTTTCATCAAGCATTTAGTGCTTGTGGGCAAATAATAAAAAAAGAGAACCAGAATAGAAAGCTACATAAATTAAGATTAGAAAGACCAAGGCGAGTAATAAGAAAAAATTTGCAAAAACCATAAAGAGCAATAGAAATGCTTTTAAAGGCTCACTAATAGTAAGAGGATCATCAAAGTAGGGATAGAGGTGCTAAAAATTGAAAGAGGCAAGCTTATAGTGGAGAATGAGGAAATGGCAGGAATAGAGCGGTACAGTGGTTAGCACTGCAGCCTCACAGCTCCAGCAACCCAGGTTCAGTTCTGAGTACTGCCTGTATGGAGTTTGCAAGTTCTCCCTATGACTGTGTGGGTTTCTGCCAGGTGTTCTGGTTTCCTCCCACAGCCAAAGACTTGCAGGTAGATAGGTAAATTGGCCATTGTAAATTGCCGCTAGTCTAGGTAGGTGGTGGGGATGTGGTAGAGAATATGGGATTAATGTAGGATTAGTATAAATGGGTGGTTGGTGGTTGGCACAGACTCAGTGGGCCAAAGGGCCTGTTTCAGTGCTGTATCTCTGGATTTGATAGAGGCTCTAAAAGTAACTTTCTAATAATGTGGAAAGAATAGACATATTTAAGGAGATGTTAGATAAACACATGAGGAAGAAAGGAATGGAAGGATATGCTAATGAAGTTAGATTTAGAGGGGAGGAGGCTTAGACCCGATGGGATGAATGCCTTGTTTTTTTTGTGCTTTACATTCTGTGTAATTCAATGTAAGAATAATTGTGCCAGAGGACTGGAAAATCTTAAATCTTAAAAATGGAGATAGAGAAAAACTAGCAAAGTCGAGGCTAAATTGCTGGTAAACCATGAAGGCAAGATTTTTCACTTTGGTGTCAATTGACATGCTGGGCTTTTTACCTGCCCAACTTCCCTATGGCCGACCCTGGTGTATTTTCTGAGGTCAGCCTCATTAGCTTAATTTTGGCAGTTGGGGTGTTGAAATAAGGGAAGAGAAAGGGACAAGAAAATGGCTTGTGTAAAACTTAGGGGTTTGCAGCAGCACATTGGTGCAGTTACCTCGAAAGCAGCTGATAGGAAGGATCAAACTAAAAAGAAAATTCAAACATTACCGAGTGCTGGTTAACCTTGCAATTGATTGGACTCCTTTAGGGGCATTTTTTAAATTTTAAGTCTCTTCCCACTTGCCATAGCAATAAGCACACCAGAATTATTAAAGTTCATGACTGCTGTGAAGTAATGACAGAAACTGTGATGTTTGATGTATTTCTTTCATCATCACACAACATGAATATACCTGCTCAGGCATACTCACTGAGGGCTGTCACTTCTAGAGGACAATCCTGGGAATGATGGTTATCGGCGGATAAGGTGGCTTAATGTCCAATTTTATGCCCCACCTACAAATGATCTGCCAAAAACTGAAAGGAAACACTGTAAAATCTTGCCCTTAGATTTCTGTCTATCATACGTGGTAAAATTACTTAATACTTGGAGAAATCCAAGTTAATCAGCGCCCAGTAGAATGGATTTAGAAGCATAAAATACCAAAGCAACGAGGTAATGTTGAACGTGTACAAGACCTTAGGTCTGTTGGATTAAAGTGCACACTCTTGGGAACCCTATTATAGGAAGGATATAAAAACAATGGAAAAGCTGCAGCATAGATTCATTAGGATGTTACCAGGAATGAGGAGTTAAACTCATGAATTGTGACATGAGAAGTTAGCGCTTTTTTCACTGGAGCCAAGAAAATTAAGCAGTGAAAATGAATACTGCAGGTGCTGGAAATCTGAAACAAAAACAGGAAATGTTGGAATCACTCTGCAGGTCAGGCCAACATCCGTGGAGAGAACGCTAGACAAGTTGACATTTCATAAGAATTGCATCAGAACGTTAAGGGGTAACCTGAAAGGGGTTTACAGATTAAGAAAGCTTATAATTACTTTAAAAGTAAACAGCTATTGATTGTTTCCATTGATTGGCAAGGTGGTAACAAGATGGCACAAATCTAAAATGTTTGTAAACAAGGATTAAAGTGGTGGGTAGAAAAAATTCTGTACACAGATAGGAGTTAGAATTTAGGAGTTCTGTACCACAAACTTGTTAAACAAGAGTCCATAAATTCTTTTTTTTTAATTTGGATCGTTGTTTTAGGAAGAGGAACATCAAACGCTTTAGAGAACAAGCTGGAGAATGGGATTAAACTAAGTGGCTTGCAGAGAAAAGCACTGGCACAGACTTAATGGGCCAGATGTGTCCCTGTCTTGTAACGTTCCAAGATTCTAGTGCAACAATGTGGCATTTCTCATTTCCCTCACAAGCCTTACTGTGCTGCCTGAGTGAGATTGTTAACGGTGCCAATTTCTGGTTCAATGCCCACTAGAAACTAGCTTGTGCTTGCCCAACCTCTTCCTACAGAGGAACATATGCAACCAGCTTCTGTTGAAAATTTCAGACAACTTTTCATCATAAAGCTTATGTAAACTTGCATTTGAGGTTTCATTTGGTTTAGCTTGAATTTATCTGAATGGAACCAGCTATAAAATACTATTGAACAACTGTTATCTTACTAGTTGATTTCCTATGGTATTGCTTACAAACTGAATTGGTTTTAAATCTCCTCTAACTGTCCTAGGACTTGTCTCCCACTCTCCTTCTCTTCTGCTTTCTCTTTCTTGGATCTGATTTGTGAAAGGAAAGATATTTGCCAACATTTTCGTATATGGTATTACCTCCATGTAAACACAGGTTTTTAATAATGTTAGTGGATAAATTTCAGCAGTGAAGTCATGTCCTAAACAGGGTAATGTGAATTGTGGCAGTTATCCGACATAAGTTTCTGTGGTTGCAATCAACACACTGGTATTAAGACCTCTTCACTGTTTGAACTGAATTTCAACTGCTGATGGCTCATGGGAAAGCGCTGCAGGCTTTATTGTTATCTCATTTAGACAAGGAACATGTTCCATACTCCACATACATGAGATCATTTTATTGTTCTTTTCTATTGTTACCTTGCATATTCCTGCTGAAGCTGTGCAGTATATACAAAAATGAAGCAGTAAATTTAAAAATACCCTAAAATTGCAGAGCTTTTAATTTTCTGCTATGTCAGTTGGCAACATTGTTCCACTGAATGTTAACAAAGTATAAGCAGAGTTTAATCCGGCACAGCTCTGCAAACAATTCATTTTAAAGCACATTAGACCGCCCCAAAATGATTAATTTTTTGTTCTGTATTGTTATAAAAACTACAGCCATCCTTCCTGGTGACCTGCATCCTGCCATTTGCAGCCATACTTCCTTTTTAAGTCCACAGTGTATATGAAAGCAGCAAACTTGCCATGTTCCCTATTTTAACCATATTAATGGTTATTAATAAGTGTAATGTTTCATTTCTTGATTAGTTGTAATAAACCATATGGCATAATAAATGAAGTTTCGACTTTCAACTCTTTAGAAGCAAGGATCTCTACAAATTCATATCTCTTTAGAGACTGAAAATCTACTTTATAATATTTTCGCACCACACCAAAATAGTTTTTAGGCCGCTTAAAGATAAAGAAGAAAGAGGTCTTTCCATCCATTCTGTCGAAACAATTATTTCACAAGCTATTCATAAGGGGAAATTGCCATCTCTCCTTCCCAGTATAGTAACAATTGCCCAGAACATGCTGGAATAATAAGGGTGAATGAACGGCACCCTCCATTATTAGTTTGCAAAAAATTCAGCAATTTATAGCAAAGAAGAGATACACGATGAGTTCTGATTCTCCACAAATTGCTGGATGATTTGCTCCACTGTTAGCTTCAACAGGACAGAAAAAACTGCAACCTCACCTGAGCCTGCCCATCGAAATCAATTCTGCATCATGAAATTGTTGGATTTGCACTGTAAATACAAATTAATCTTGCTGCTGCCATTTAGGGCTGATAATTCATGTTGTAAGGACATTGTTAATGAGTTGATTTATAGTTCTGGCATTAAACTCAATTTACAGGCCCAGAAAGGGAACAATGAAGTTGTGGGCTCTCACTCCAGCAGGTGGTGAATTGATCTGAGAGGTTTCTTAAACCTTTATTTGTATTCGCAGTATTTTTGTGCCAGTCTTGCCATCCACACTCCTGTCAGTGCAGAAAGACAATAATTTTTGGGGTGCAAAGCTGTTCTGACACACAGAAATGAAAATTAGATTATTTTTCAGAAAATAATTTTGGAATACAGTTTAAGATTATGAATGTTTGCACCTGTCACACACCTACCCTGACATTCACTTATCATTAATTTCTCAAGGACCAATACAACAAACACAACTGGGTTGCATTGTCCTCTTCTATTTGTTCTTTTAAATGTTTTTCTTACTTTACCTTTCTGCCTTTTTTTCTTTCTCTTAATCCATTCTCCTTTACCGTCCCTTTATTTCACTTTCTGTATTTCATTTGACTCTATTTCACCAATTTTCCTTCTCTTTGCTCTGTTTCATTCTTCATCCTTTTCTTTCATTGGTTAAGAAGATAGACCATTGGGCATGATATTCCTGAGATGCCAATACGACAGTGTCATAGCTGCACTATTATCAATTTGTATTTCCAGCAATTTATAGTGCAAATATAGTGCAACCTGAATGGTGAGGTAAAATGTTCATTTCAAGCCATTCACCATGAGATGTGCCATTCTGGCAATTTCTGGGCCAATATTGGCCAGGATTTTGGGGTCAGTGGCGAAAAAATGGAGCTCGCTGTTCACTACATTTACAATGCCCACAAAATTTTTGCAAGCTTTTGAGCAGTAACTTGTCGTCATTGGGCATCTGCGGTGTATGTGAATAGGGAAAGTAAGAGTGTGGCTCTTCAACCAATCAGATGAAGAATCCTCAGAGACATACCTGGCGCAAAATTGGGCTTAGTAGCATCCATTGCATGGGTGCTGTGGTTGCAATTGGGGACCAAAATGACATCAGTGCATACTTTTGGGCAAGCTGCAGTGGATGCCATATTAGTGAGGGCGATAATGCATGCTCAGTGAACAGCTGCTGGAAATATGCAGAACAGACAGATAATGATGTCAATCAGTATGCAACTGATTTGACACCAGTGGTGCAATTTTGAAGCTTAACACTCCAACTTAATGCCCTCTCTTAACCTCGCACAGTTGAACACGTGTTCAGGAGCAGGATGGACCCCAAACCCCCAACCAGCACTATTGAAAGGGATGATGAACTGCTTACAGGTTAGTTATTGGTTTATTTCTTCTGGCTGTTGCTTCAATTCTACAAATGTTGGATGCTTTCTATAGTTGTTCCAAGTTGCAAAAGTCTATAGGAAGTGATGTGGTGGGACTTCAAGAAGCTTTTACTGACTTCAAGGCTTCTGCACAACCCAGTTGCTCCCAGACATAGGTGCACTAGTAGCAATTCTCCTTGGAATACAGTGTGACTTGGAGAGTGAACAGAGGCCACAAAGGGTAGAACAAGCTGCTGAAAGATGGAGTGAGAGGAGGGGGTTGAAGAACTCTCAGCACGAGACCATATCTGCCCAGGGTGTTCAGGGAGCAATTTCACTAGCTGAACCTCAGTGAGGAATAATGTATGCAAGGTCTGCACTTCAGTAAGAAAGTCCTCACTGAAATCTGTCACTGCTGCAGCCACAACTGCAACCTCAGGTCAGGATAAGGACCACATTGCCAGTGACTGTGAAGGTGACTGTGACCATGAACATTTATGCATCTGGATCCTTCCAAGCTGGAACTGGAGATATTTGTAACATCTCACATTTTGCCATCCACTGATGCTGTCTATTTATTGAGGGCTAACTATACTTCACTCTCTCTTGCCAGAGATGCAGGTAGAGCAAGCACACGGCTTTGCTAGCATTGCAGGCTTTGCCATGCTGCAGGGTGCGACTGAGTACCCACAGATTGTTTTGTGGGTGCAGCATGTCAACCTTGCCTTATACCAGAAGTGAAAGAGGTTCCACTCCTTCAATGTCCAGTTGATGTATAACCATACACAGAGAATCATGCAGATTAATGCTCGGAATCCAGTCAGTGGGACCTCTAGTGGTTTGGGAACCCATTGGAATCTCCAGTGGACTTTGCTGTGCCTCTTTAACTGAAGCATGGAGTTAGCACCTCTCTTCTGGGTTTCCGAACCAGTCGGGTCGGGATGACACTTTGAATCTGTCAAAGGAAGGATTTCTAATTAAAGGGACCCTGTCATGGGTTGGAACGGCTCATCTGGACATCGATTTCTGAGGCTGCAGCAACAGCAGGCGCGGAGAGGAGACCTAGGAAGGCTGCTCCAGCCCAGCACCCACCAGGTCTCTCACTCTTAGCTGCAGGCCCTGCTGTGGGATCTGAAGGACTGAATTGAGGTGATCTTTCCCAAGGACCGGAGGCAGAGACCAGCATGGAAGAGGCCAAGGAACTTAATAGCAGGAGTCTGGTCCTTCCAACCTGGAGACAATGCATCGAGAGGATCAAGGACCTCAGGAGGGTGGGAAAGGTGAGTGGCATAACACTTTCAGGCACCAAGGACTGCACTCTGAGTTTCCCAGCATTCTCCTGCACAGCACTCCTCAGACCAACACACCTCGCAGCTCCACTGATTCCTCTCTCTCTAGGCACCTCATATCCCAATCTGAACAGCTAACACTCACGCTCATCCTCATCCTATTGCCCTCACACCCATGCCTCACAGTCATCCTCCACAAATGTTGTCCTTCCCTCCTCTCTACACAAGCCATTACTAACACTCCTTACTCTGTGCTTTCTCTTCTTGCAGGAGAGGAAAGCACACAACTTCGGGGAGAGATGGAGACCCAGTGTTGGGGGAATGGTCCTCCAGTGACAGGAACCTTGACAGGCACAAGCAATGCATGCCCATTTGGTCCACAGGGAGCAGTGGCTACTGCCAGTACTGCAGCAGTCCTGGCCCAGACCCAAGTTTAATGAGGTGGGGGACACGGGGGCAGACTGGCAGGCCCCGGTGAGGGGGGTGGGGGAGGGTGGGCATTTAATACTGTGGAAGATGGGTTCAGGGAGATGGGTGGTTTCCCAGTGGATGCCCTCTACGGGCCACAGATTATGCACGGAGAAGGACCCCCCCATCCCCAAGCCTGCAAGGAGGTTGCCTCGTTTTATTGGTTAAATCACAGCAGTGGGAGGAAGAGGCCCTTGTGGCCACTTAAGGGCTTCAATTTGCTCTGGGCGGGAAGACCATCGTCCGCCTATCCTACCCCAGACAAAATTGTATTGCGACAGGGAGGCAACAGGCCTTCCGTCCCCACCTCCCATTAAAGACCGGCTCGGGTCTGCAAATGAAACCCAACCAGAGCCTGACAGAACCACATCTGACTCCGTGCCCGACCCAGCCCGAGTCCTTTCATTTTTTCCCGCACCCGGCCCAACCCAACCCAACCATCAGTTAACCTACCTTCCATTTTTCACTTTGTTGTTTATCTGCACAAGCTTAAAATAACTAACAAAACCACCTTTCAAGTCCAAAAAGTACATTAACATTGGAGCCACTTACTGGAGGTGGTGATAGAGCGTGTCCGACCCGGCCCGACCCGACCTGACCCGAGCCCGAATACTGGACCCGGAAGTACGACCCGAACCGGACACATGTCTTTGGGTCCTGTCGGGTTCAGGTCGGGTAGCCGGCCTTTGCAAATCTATGAGCACCCCTGCCTCTGAACCTGTCTCAGGGTGGCACGTAAAATTCAACTCTGAATATCTATTATTTATTTGGAGCCTGGAGAATTTTGCATATCATATTAAAACACCTGCTCTGCCCTTACACCTTTAGAACCTGAGATCAACACTTCCCAAGACAGAGGGGATAACAGTTTATTCTGTTCAATAGAACAAGAGGGGTCTTCAAGTACTAAGCTTGTGAAATCTCAATCCATTTCCCAGTGGATGTGAAATCACAGCTTTAAATTACTTTCAGATTTTGCATTCCTGGGAGTTGACAATCTCCCACTTAGCATCCATTTGGACAATGAGTGAGTGTGGGAATGGAAATGTTATATTAAAGCTCCTCTTCCAAAGTTGAAGTTAAAGTGTGTTGACAATGTAATGTTTTGCACCTGACTCAAGCCATGTCTGGCATGGGAATGCCCAATATTGGCATCAAATGTAAAGTGGAAAATATTCCAATTACTGGCATTGCCATTTTTCACATTCCTAATGGCAAATTGCATATTGTGAGTTTAAACTTCAGCATTATTCTACAAAATGTTCCTTTGGTCTTAATTTAATGGTCTTTAATGGTTTAAGCATTTGCCTTTGAGTATTAAGATAAACAATGATACTTGCAGTAGATTTCTGTTTGCCATGTATCTAGTTTGTCAATGTTTTTAACAAAATTAATGTTGTCTTCTGTATAAGCTGAACCTTTCGAATTAAAGATAGAGACAATGAGGAAATCATTCATAGAGCTTTGATTTTAAATGTATTTGTTATATATTTCTTTATTAAGATAAAACAGAGATGTTACAAAGTATAATATGAAAAATCCAGTTAAACAGATCTAAAGCAGGCACAACTCTGAAGTAAAAACATCTCCAAACAAAGCAAATCTTTTGAATGTTAATGGATTTGATTCTGAGTAAGCAAACTGGCTACAATTAGTTTAGCAGTTTAACTAAAGAAATGCTGTTGCAGACTAATTATTAAGGATTTAATTTTTATTTCAAAATGAAGGCTAGAATATCTATGAATCATTATAATCAAAATGGTCAATGCCATTCAGTAACTGTATACATGACTATGGTTAAACTGCTTTATATATAATCTTTACCCTTTTTGAGATGGCTAAATATGACAGGTCATGTAAAATTTTATCAGCATTAGTATACTGTAATCCCATTGTATATAATTTATTGCTTTCCAAAACTCTCGGATGGTCTGGAGATTCACTGAAATGGATATATTTCTTCCACTCTACAAGTAGACTGTATGCATCTCAGGTCTTCTTTCCATTTTTAAAAAATCAGTGACAAAAATCTTTAAAGTATGTGGCACAGATCAGTTGAACCCCCTAAAATAATTCACAAAAAAGCAACTGCAACAGAATTTTCATGTTTTGTACACAAGTGAGACCACCATATAGAACGCACAAGATATTACAGGTTCTCCAAAGAAAAAACTTCTGGAAAATACATATTTTTTTAAAGCCAATGTTTTGTGTGACTTGAATGTATATATAAGCAGTGTAGGTAGAAAATTATTATATTTGTTTGCAACTATTTAGAGTAGTGATTCTTAGGACAAAAACAAAATGAACAGCTCTTCAACTTCTAGTTTAATTTATACAGTTATCTCACTGTCATATTCTTTTCAGGGTTTACTGGTATTTGTATATCAGTTTGTCATCAGTATAGAGCCCCATACTGACTTCATTATCTTAAAATGATCATTAGGGTACTCATAATATGAGGCTAAATATATTAGATAAAGACATAAAATTCTGCAATGACAATGATCAGCCTTAACTGACATAGGGATTAAATGAAAAATTGGAGAGAAGATTATTTGACTATCCATTGCAAATATATGGTGAAAATGGCAAGATTATAGAAAGCAAAATCAAATCAAACAATTAAACAACATATAATGTAATTGAATAAAATTTTGTTAATCTGAGAAGAATAACTGGCACACATAACACTAGCTGTGGTTTATATCTAATTCCAGGCAAGAATCTCAACACTATCCTATTTAGATCAATCATAAAATGTGAATCCTTTACAGTGGGACTCCCATCAACAATAGCAGAGTCAGAGATTAGAGTAAATCCAGGACTATTAACTTGTTGAGTGGTTTTACAGAATGGGAGCTGGAAATAACATCATACTCCCTTCTTCTCTCTCTGATCTGGTTTAACATCCTTCAGAGGAGGCAGAAACCAACCTGTCTGTTATGACATAGTTAAAACTGAGCAATTAAGATGCAATATTGCGGATTATTACTAGTCAATCAAATTGCTATTATTTTCACTCTAATTAAACAGTTCACAAACACAAGCTCATCTATTCTCTACATTAAAATCTAAATAGCACCACTGATTTGTTCATTTGTTTAATGGCTGTCTAATTTCCTGTTCCACAGAGTTTAAGCAATGTAGTCCTGTAATCTCCAGAAGTTTCTTCCTAAAACCAGAAATAAATAGACAGTAAAATACACTTAGATATAAATTTAAAGACACAATGTTGAAACACTCAAAATATGCTTGCCTAACCATATTTAATAGTCAAGTGCAAAACTAAAACTGCACATGAAAACCTTTCCCTTTCTGTTTTTCTTTTGTAAGAGTATGTTATTCTCCTTCTAAATCACAATTCAATTTTTTTGTGGTCAAGGTATTACCTCTATAAGTCAAGAGAGAGCAAGTTCAAGGCTCGAGTGGGCAGATGCAGAGCCCGACAATGAGGAGAGAATGGAACTGGAGGTGAACATTTAGGATGCTTGATGGAAAGAGAGAAGGAAGAGCTGAACCTGGGAGGTGAGCCCAGCATGACAGTATTGGCTGGCGTGGGAGTACTGCAAAGTGGGCCACAATGCTCCTTAAATGACTTTTATTTTTAGTGTAAGTCAAGGCATCTCTGCATTAGCATGCTGGAAATGGAGCTGCAGGTTTGTGCAGATAATTTCACTGTAAGTTTATTCCTCAGAGCAAATCACAATCCACAACATTTAAAATGACACGATTATTAAAAGCTTTCCTCTCAATCTAAGCTTTAGGATGGCAGCTGTGTCTCAAAGAAGGTTTATTATGCTGCATGAAATTTGGTATAATTTCTTTCTGCAATGTGATTGGGGAGAAACTTGAAACTGGAAGGAAAGCTTTGCATAATATGATTGCCTATTTTCACCTTTTCCTTATTCATCGATTGGAAAAGCACAATGACATACCAATGAAGAAGAAAACAGACTGAGTCTCAATGGTCATAACACATATGCCAGACCCAATTTACATGCCAGGTAAAAGAAATTTCACTATGAAGACATAAGGATAATTCAGATATCCTGCACTCTCAACAGACAGGCTCACTGAGTGGAGATCAAAGGTAGGGCTACAAAACATTAAGCCAATTCTCTGATCTGCACTCCTGTCGAGTGAAACTCTTCACTGGGAGAATATGAACATGGAATAATTCTATACTATGAATTTTGGTTGATTTTTGGCCCATGTGATGGCAATCATTGCTGGTAACTGCCTGTGTGAAATTCAATGAGGTCTTTTTTCTGAATAAGCTCTGATGGCAGACCAAGTTCCTTAATACTGGTGCTTCAAAAGGTTTAGGCCAATATGTAGGATTGATGATGTTTACATTGAGGGTTCAACAATTAAGAAGTCATTGTCTATAGTCATTATGAAACAATTTCTAGCCGATTTCCAGGAAATCAATGGCAAGTACATGGTATATGAATCTATAAATAAAAAAATAATAAAACAAAATCTATCCAGAGTTATATTGCTCAGTTTATTCAGAAACTATTTAACATCAGCCAAGGGAGGATAAAAGAGAAAAGGCGGGGGTGGGGGCTGGGGGGTGGGGAACGGGGCGTGTGGGTGGTGGAATTCAGAGCAGACCCACTGCATTCAAAAAATATCGAAAAGTGTGATGTCAAAGGAAAGCAGATAAATGATTGGATGGTCAGTATTTTTCTTTTTCTCTCTCTAAACATTAGTTCACTTTCGGAACAGAGAAATTAATAACCTCAATCAGGGTGAGTATAACAGTGAGTGAATTAATAAGAGTAGTAGCATAGAGCAGGTCCAGAGGCTCTAATTAAAATTAATAGTTTAAACAAGAAACCAGATACATTCAAAAAGAGGGAATAGAGTTTTTTTTAGATCATGGTCTCAGCTGTGACCTGTCGGGGTGTGTGCCATTCCCAAACCTATACTCAACTTTGGTGACTGCTGGGAGTGACAATACTTTGAAGGACTGCAGTTCAGACTGTGGAACCAATGGGCAAGAGACTGCACAGGAGGGAACAGCAAAATGTAGGACCTCGAACTTAGTAATCTCTGGATTACTCCCAGTGCTGTGCACAAGCAAGAGTAGAAATCGGGAAGATAGAGAGGCTCAATGCATGGCTTGAGGCATGGTGCAGGAGGAAGGCCTGCAGATTCTTGGGGCATTGGGACGAGTTCTTAGGCAGGAGGCACCTATTCAAAAGGGATGGGTTGCACCTCAACAGGATTGGGACCAATGTCTTCGCAGTGAGGTACCCTAGTGTGGTTCGCGAGGGTTTAAACAAAATTGGTGAGGGGATGGGCACCAGTATATAGAAGTAGAAAAGAAGAATAATGTGCACAAATGGATAGTACTAGGGAAGGGAGTAGTACCATATTGGATAGGTGCAGACTAAGAAAGGACTTCTAACAATACAAAGACAGGTTTATAATGCATGTATGTCAACACACAAAGTGTGATGAATAAGATTGGTGAGCGACAAGCTCAAATAGCCATGTGGGAATATGATGTAGTGGCAATAGTGGACATGTGGCTTAAAAATGGTGAGGATTTTCACTGGGCCACGACAGATGAGCTCCAGTCTTAAAGGGTGGGATCAGTCAGCGCAAACTGTACACCTTAAAGCACCACTGTGCAGGCAACTATAACTCAACAAGTAAGTCCTGTAGTGATGGGAAAGGGGCGAAAACGGCAGGTGCAGGATGGCACTGGCAGCCACAGTTCCAATCCTCGATGCAGGCAACTCAGGATATTGTTCGTTTTGATCATGACCTAGAGACGACATCATCACCTGGTAGCACCCTGAGCAACCAAGCAGCCTTTTTGAAGGACAGCACTGCTTGCTCCGAAATTGTAGCAGGGCCTAGAAAAGGTGACTAAACAAATGCTCGTCTCCCTACCACCCTGTTGGCTTGCCACCGTCAATGGCATCTCAATGTAGTGAAATTACAACAGAGAAGGAAATGCAAACTCCTAACCTCGCTTCAAAAGGTGGGAAAAGAAGAAAAATTCTGAAACTTGCCTGTTGGAACATGAAAACAATGCTCGACTCTGGTTACAACAGCTGCCTCCAATGACGCTCAGCCCTGGTGGCCCATGAGCTAGCCAGACTAGACATTGATATAGCGGCCCTGAGTGAGGTCATCTTCTCAGACCAAGGCAGCCTAACAGGACACAATGCTGGCTACGCCCTCTATTGGTCAGGTAGGCGTCAAGGTGAACAGCGCCTCTTCGGTGTTGGCTTCATGGTGAAGAAGACTATCGCCACTAAACTTTCAAGCGTGCCATTCGACCATTCCAAACGCATCATGTCCCTGTGCCTGCCCCTCCAAGACCAGCAACATGCAACCCTCAGCAGTGTTTATGCTCCAACCCCAAAGGCTAACCCAGCTGACAACGTTCAGTTCTACACAGACCTCCGTGAACTCATCCAGAATGCCTCTCCCAAGGACAAAATCGTCATCCTTGGCAATTTCAACGCCAGAGTGGGCCGTGACAGCCTAGCATGAAGGGAGTGCTCGGAAACCATGGAATTGTAAACTATAATGAAAACAGATGTTTACCCTTGGAACTCTGTGCAGAAAAGCAGCTGTCCATAACCTTCTTTCAACAAAAAGAAAGATCGCTTCAACACCATATGGATGCATCCCTGCTCTAAACACTGATAGATTACATCTTGGTGCGCCAGTGTGACCTGTGAGAAGTGCACCCAACTCCAGCTCCTCATAGACTGCGTTAGGGAACTGGAGCTGGAGCTGGATTAACTTCAGATCATTCAGGAGGCTGAGGGGGTGATAGAGAGCAGTTATAGGGAAGTAGTGACACCTAAGTTACAGGATAAAGGTAGCTGGGTAACCGTCAGGGGAGGGAAAGGGAATAGGCGCACAGTGCAGGGATCCCCTGTGGCCGTTCCCCTCAATAATAAGTATACCGTTTTGGATACGGTTGGGGGGTACGACCTACCAGGGGAAAGCCACAGCGGCCAGGTCTCTGGCACTCAGCCTGGCTCTGTGGCTCAGAAGGGAAGGGGGGAGAATAGGAGAGCGATAGTGATAGGAGATTCAATGGTTAGAGGAACAGACAGGAGGGTCTGTGGTCTCGAACGAGACTCCCGGATGGTATGTTGCCTCCCGGGTGCCAGGGTCAGGGATGTCTCGGATCGAGTCTACAGGATTCTTAAGGGGGAGGGGGAGCAGCCAGAAGTCGTGGTACACATTGGTACCAATGACATAGCAAGGAAAAGGGATGAGGACCTGAAAAGCGAATATAGGGAGTTAGGTTGGAAGCTAAAAGGCAGGACGAGCAGAGTAGTAATCTCAGAATTGTTACCGGTGCCACATGCTAGTGAGGCTAGAAACAGAGAGCGAGTGCAGCTGAACACGTGGCTACAGAGCTGGTGTAGGAGGGAGGGCTTCAGATATGTGGACCATTGGGATACCTTCTGGGGAAGGTGGGACCTATACAAGAAGGACGGGTTGCATCTGAACTGGAGGGGCACCAATATCCTGGGCGGGAGGTTTGCTAGAGCTCTTCGGGAAGGTTTAAACTAGTTTGGCAGGGGGATGGGAACCGGAGCTACGGATCAGTGGATGGGGTAGATGTTAAACAGGCAGGTACAGAGTGCAGAGAGTCTGTGAGGTAGGTTAGACAGTTGACAGGGCAAAGTTGCAGCCAGTATGATGTGTTGAACTGTGTCTATTTTAATGCAAGAAGTGTCAGGAATAAGGGTGATGAACTTAGAGCATGGATCAGTACTTGGAGCTACGACGTTGTGGCCATGACGGAGACTTGGATATCACAGGGGCAGGAATGGATGTTGGATGTTCCAGGGTTTAGATGTTTCAAAAGGAATAGGGAGGGAGGTCAAAGAGGTGGGGGAGTGGCATTGCTAATCAGGTACAGTATCACAGCTGCAGAAAGGGAGGTCGTCGAGGAGGGTTTGTCTACTGAGTCAGTATGGGTGGAAGTCAGAAACAGGAAAGGAGCAGTCACTTTATTGGGAGTTTTCTATAGACCCCCCAATAGCAACAGAGACATGGAGGAACAGATTAGGAGGCAGATTTTGGAAAGGTGCAGAAGTAACAGGGTTGTTGTCATGGGTGACTTCAACTTCCCTAATATTGATTGGAACCTCCTTCGTGCAAATAGTTTGGATGGAGCAGATTTTGTCAGGTGTGTCCAGGAAGGTTTCCTGACTCAATATGTAGATAGGCTGACTAGAGGGGAGGTATGTTGGATTTGGTGCTTGGCAACGAACCAGGCCAGGTGGCAGATCTCTCGGTGGGAGAGCATTTCGGTGATAGTGATCACAACTCCCTGACCTTTATATTAATCATGGAGAGGGATAGGAGCAGACGGTATGGGAAAATATTTAATTGGGGGAGGGGGAATTACAATGCTATTAGGCAGAAACTGGGGAGCTTAAATTGGATACAGATGTTCTCAGGGAAATGCATGACAGAAATGCGGAGGTTGTTTAGGGAGCACTTGCTGCGACTGCTGGATAGGTTTGTCCCGATGAGGCAAGGAAGGGATGGTAGGGTGAAGGAACCTTGGATGACAAGAGATGTGGAACAGCTAGTCAAGAGGAAGAAGGAAGCTTACTTAAGGTTGAGGAAGCAAGGATCAGACAGGGCTCTAGAGGGTTACAAGTTAGCCAGGAAGGAACTGAAGAATGGACTTAGGAGAGCTAGAAGGGGACATGAAAAAGTCTTGGTGGGTAGGATTAAGGAAAATCCCAAGGCGTTCTACACTTATGTGAGGAACAAGAGGATGGCCAGAGTGAGGGTAGGGCCGATCACGGATAGTGGAGGGAACTTGTGCCTGGAGTCGGAGGAGGTAGGGGAGGTCCTTAATGAATATTTTGCTTCAGTATTCACTAGTGAGAGGGACCTTGTCGTTTGTGAGGACAGCGTGAAACAGGCTGATACGCTCGAACAGGTTGATGTTAAGAAGGAGGATTTGCTGGAAATTTTGAAAGGCATGAGGATAGATAAGTCCCCGGGGCCAGACGGGATATACCCAAGGTTATTACGGGAAGCGAGGGAAGAGATTGCCGCGCCTTTGGCGATGATCTTTGCGTCCTCACTGTCCACTGGAGTAGTACCAGATGAATGGAGGGTGGCAAATGTTATTCCCTTGTTCAAGAAAGGAACTAGGGATAACCCTGGGAATTATAGACCAGTCAGTCCTACGTCGGTAGTGGGCAAATTATTGGAGAGGATTCTGAGGGACAGGATTTATGATTATTTGGAAAAGCATAGTTTGATTAGAGATAGTCAGCATGGCTTTGTGAGGGGCAGGTCATGCCTCACAAGCCTTATTGAATTCTTTGAGGATGTGACAAAACACATTGATGAAGGAAGAGCAGTGGATGTGGTGTATATTGATTTTAGCAAGGCGTTTGATAAGGTTCCCCATGGTAGGCTCATTCAGAAAGTAAGGAGGCATGGGATACAGGGAAATTTGGCTGTCTGGATACAAAATTGGCTGGCCCATAGAAGACAGAGGGTGGTAGTAGATGGAAAGTATTCAGCCTGGAGCTCGGTGACCAGTGGTGTTCCGCAGGGATCCGTTCTGGGACCTCTGCTCTTTGTGATTTTTATAAATGACTTGGATGAGGAAGTGGAAGGCTGGGTTAGCAAGTTTGCCGATGACACGAAGGTTGCTGGAGTTGTGGATAGTGTGGAAGGCTGTTGTAGGTTGCAACGGGACATTGACAGGATGCAGAGCTGGGCTGAGAAGTGGCAGATGGAGTTCAACCTGGAAAAGTGTGAAGTGATTCATTTTGGAAGGTCAAATTTGAATGCAGAATACAGGCTTAAAGACAGGATTCTTGGCAGTGTGGAGGAACAGAGGGATCTTGGGGTCCACGTCCATAGATCCCTCAAAGTTGCCACCCAAGTTGATAGGGTTATTAAGAAGGCGTATGGGTTTTTGGCTTTCATTAACAGGGGGATTGAGTTTAAGAGCCGCGAGGTTATGCTGCAGCTCTATAAAGCCCTGGTTAGACCACACTTGGAATATTGTGTTCAGTTCTGGTCGCCTCATTATAGGAAGGATGTGGAAGCTTTAGAGAGGGTGCAGAGGAGATTTACCAGGATGCTGCCTGGACTGGACGGCATGTCTTATGAAGAAAGGTTGAGGGAGCTAGGGCTTTTCTCATTGGAGCGAAGAAGGATGAGAGGTGACTTGGTAGAGGGGTACAAGATGATGAGAGGCATAGATAGAGTGGATAGTCAGAGACTTTTTCCCAGGGTGGAAAGGGCTATCACCAGGGGGCATAATTTTAAGGTGATTGGAGGAAGGTTTAGGGGAGATGTCAGAGGTTGGTTCTTTACACAGAGAGTGGTGGGTGCGTGGAATGCACTGCCAGCGGTGGTAGTAGAATCAGATACTTTAGGGAAATTTAAGCGACTCTTGGATAGGTACATGGATGATAGTAGAATGAAGGGTATGTAGGTAGTTTGATCTTAGAGTAGGTCAAAGGGTCGGCACAACATCGTGGGCCGAAGGGCCTGTACTGTACAGTTCTATAAAGGATGTCCTGCATACTAGAATCATGCCCAGTGCTGACTGTCATACAGACCACCAGCTCATTTATTCAAAGCTGAACTTCCACTTCAAGCCTAAACCCAAAAATAGGCCTAGAGACAACTCAAAGAAATTTCGAGCCAGCAACCTGCAAACCTCATCTTGCAGAGATAGACATCAAGCAACCTTACAAACTAGACTGGAACATCCTGATCTCACTGCTGATTCCACTCCAGAAGAACTCTGGGAACACATCAAAGCTGCAGTACTGGATACTTCCAACGAGGTCATCGGACCCAGCACCAAGAAGAATAGGGACTGGTTTGGTGAAAATCACAAGGAAATTCAAGATCTGCTAAAAATAAAAAAGGTCAGCTCACCAGGCTCACCCGGCCAGCCAAGAGGAAAAGACAGCCTATCGCCAAGCATGCAGCACCCTTCAATGTAAACTGAAGAACATCTAAAATGACTGATGGATTGCACTTGCAAAAAAAAAAACTCAACTGTACCCTGATACTGGAGACATAAGAAGTTTCTATGAAGCACTAAAATCTGTCTATGGACCAGCACATCAAACCCCAAACCCCTTGAGGAGCACTGATGGTAAAGACCCTACACACCGACAAGGAGTCAGTCCTGGATCACTGGTCGGAGCACTTTGTAACTCTCATCAGTGCCGTGCACAGTGAATGATACTGCCATCAATCACATCCAACAACAGCCTGTCAAAGAAGAATTGGATGAGAGCCCAACTCTGGGGAAACTGTGATCACCATCAACTAGATGAAGAACAACAAAGCCCCCGGAGCCGATGGAATTGCACCCAAAGCCTTGAAGCATGGTGACCCTGCCCTATACACCAAGCTCCATGAATTTTTCATGTCCTGCTGGAAACAGGGCAAGATTCCATGAGATATTCATGATGCCGTTATCATCACCTTGTACAAAAACAAAGGAGAAAAATCAGACTGCTCCAACTACTGTGAGATCATCCTCCTTTCTATTGCTGGGAAGATCCTGGTTAGAATACTTTTGAACTGGCTTGTGCCTACCATTGCAGAAGAAAAGCTCCCAGAGAGCCAGTGTGGTTTCAGAGCAAACAGAGACACCACAGACAAGGTATTTGCACTCAAACAATTACAAGAAAAGTGTTGTGAGCAAAACAAAGACCTGTACATCACTTTCGTAGACCTCACCAAAGCATTCGACACTGCGAGCAGAGATGGACTTTGGAAAATCCTTGAAAAACTTGGATGCCCACCCAGGTTCCTGGCCGTGGTGAAGCAGTTTCATGAAAACCAGTGCAGACAAGTCAAGCAAAACAGCAACGTCTCAAGTCCCTTCCATATCTCCAATGGTGAAGCAGGGATGTGTGCTGGCCCTGACCCTATTCACCATCTTTTGCAGCACGATGCTACAGCAGGCAACAAAAGACCTTAAAGAGGGAGTTTATATATGCTTCAGGACTGAGGGAGGCCTTTTCAACCTCAGGCGTCTTCAGGCTCACACAAAGACACAAGAAAAACTCATCCGTGAACTTCCTTTCGCCGACGACTGTGCTCTCCTGGCCCACAGTCAGTCAGACTTGCAACGTATAACAACACATTTTTCCGAGGTGGCATAACTTGTCAGACTAAAAATCAGTTTAAAGAAAACTGAAGTCCTGCATCAGCCTGCACCCCAAGAAGAATATAGACCACTAAACATCGTCATCGAGGGAACCGAGCTGAATGCCATCAAGCAATTTACTTATTTGGGGAGTGTCATAACGTTTGATGCCACCATAGACAAAGAAGTGGACAACAGGCGCTCAAAAGCAACCAGTACATTTGGCAGACTCTACAAACGTGTGTGGAGCAACCACAGCCTCAGAGCACAGACCAAACTCAAAGTGTACAAAGCTTTAGTCCTCACCACCCTCTGTATAGCACCGAGTCAGGGGTCCTATACCACCGTCATGTACGCCTTCTAGAGTGCTTCCATCAGTGCTGCCTCTGCAGCATCCTCAAGATCCGCTGGCAGGACTGCATCACAAACATTGAAGTCCTGGAAACAGCCAACATCACCAGCATCGAGGCCATCCTCCTGCAAAGCCAACTGTGTTGGGCGGGTCACGTTGCCCTGATAGTCGACAATCACCTGCTCAAGATTGTGTTGTATGGGGAGCTGACCATGAGTAAAAGGAACAGAGGGGTCCCATGCAAATGTTTCAAGGACTCCCTGAAGAAGTCTCTCTCTGTGTGCCACATTGACCATCGCCAATGGGTATCGCAGGCCATAGATCGTGATGCCTGGAGATGCTATATCAGGAGGGCTACAGATACCTTTGAGACGGAGCGAAGAACCAGCATGAAAGAGAAAAGGAGGAGAAGGATAGATCCAATTGCCCCCAGCAGCGATTACAGCTTCACTTGTACCCGCTGTGGGAGAATCTGCTGGTCACGGATAGGCCTGATTGCCTCCAGCGGGCCTGCAATCGATGACTACAACCTTCCCAAAATCTTCGTCCGCAAAGAAATGCCAAGAGAAAGAGTGAGCAGGGATAGAGGGTCCTGGGGTGCATGTGCACAGATCTTTGAAAGTGTCAGGATAAAATAGAAACATAGAAAAATAGGAGCAGGAGTAGACCATTCGGCCCTGCTCCGCCATTCAAAAAGGATCACGGCTGATCGTCTAATTCAGTACACTTTCCCGCATTTTCCCTATATCCCTTGATCCCTTTGGCATTAAGAAATATACCTATCTCCTTCTTGAATATATTTAATGACTTGGCCTCCACTGCTGTTTGCAGTAGAGAATTCCACAGGTTCACCACCCTCTGAGTGAAGAAATTTCTCCTCATCTCGGTTCTAAATGGCATACCCCGTATCCTGAGACTGTGACCCCCGGTTCTGGACTCCCCAGCCATAGGGAACATCCTCCCTGCATCTAGCCTGTCGAGTTCTGTTAAAATTTTATAGGTTTCTATGAGATCCCCTCTCATTCTTCTAAACTCTAGTGAATATAGGCCTAGTCGATCCAATCTCTCCTCATACATCAATCCTGCCATCCCAGAAATCAGCCTAGTAAATCTTCTTTGCACTCCCTCCATGGCAAGAACATCCTTTCTCAGATAAGGAGACCAAAACTGCACACAATACTCCAGATGTGGTCTCACCAAGGCCCTGTATAACTGCAGTAAGACATCCTTGCTCCTGTACTCAAATGTTCTTGGAATGAAGTCCAACATACCACTCACCTTCCTAACTGTTTGCAGCACCTGAATACTTGCTTTCAGCGACTGGTGTACAAGGACACCCAGGTCTCATTGCACCTCCCCCTTTCCCAATCTATTACCATTCAGATAATTATCTGCCTTTCTGTTTTACAACCAAAGTGGATTACCTCACATTTATCCATGTTATACTGCATTTGCCATGCATTGCCCACTCACCCAACTTGTCCAAATCACATTGGAGCCTCTTCGCATCCTCCTCACAGTTCACTTTCCTCCCCAGCTCTGTGTTGTCTGCAAACTTGGTAATGTTACATTTAGTTCCCTCACCCAAGTCATTAATATATATTGTGAATAGCTGGGGCCCAAGCACTGATCCCTATGGTACCCCACTAGTCACTGCCTGCCACCCGGAAAAAGACCTGTTTATTCCTAATCTGTTTCCTGTCTGTCAACCAATTCTCAATCCATGCCAGTATATTACCCCCAATCCCATCTGCTTTAATTTTGCACATTAACCTCTTATGTGGGACCTTTTCAAAAGCCTTCTGAAAATCCAAATACACCACATCCACTGGTTCTCCCTTATTTATTCTACTAGTTCCATCCTCAAAAAACTCCAGTAGATTTGTTAAGCATGATTTCCCTTTCGTAAACCCATGCTGACTTTGCCCAATCCCGTTTATGCTTTCTAGGTGTTCTGCTATCACATCCTTTATAATAGACTCTAGCATTTTCCCCACTACTGATGTAAGGCTAACTGATCTGTAATTCCCTTTTTATTCTCTCCCTTTTTTAAAATAGTGGGGTTACATTTGCCACCCTCCAATCTGTAGGAACTGCTCCAGAGTCTATAGAATTTTGGAAGATGACCACCAATGCAGAGACAATTAATGATTTCAACAGGAAACTGGATGGACACTTGAAGGAAATAAACTCGCAGAGCTATGGGGATTGATCAGGGGAATGAGACTGACTGGATTGCTCTACAAAGAGCCAGCATGGACCTGATGGGCCAAATGGTCTCCTTCTGTGTCATAAATGGCTCTTTGACTCATTTTACATGATCATAAACAAATAAATTACATGTTACTCATAAGAGAGCAAGGAAGTGAAAATGAACATTAGCAACAGCAGATCTTACCCAAATATAGTGTATGTGTAAGCCTTACAGAGTAGCTTTAATTAACGTGAGCAGTAACAAATGTTGTTCTAAACTTTTAATAGGAAGTACTTCCCTTGTTCATGTAGTGTGAAAATTCTAAGCAAAAAAATGCTCCCTGTTAAAAGATATGCATATTTATCGACTCAACTCCTTCATCAGAGTACCACCATTATCTCCACTCTCTGCACAAAGTGGCTCATCAACACCAACAAGAAACTCATCAATGAGCAGCTCTACGGGATCCATGGGGTTTCCTGTAGAATTACTCATTGATCAGCCTCAGTGGTATTTTTTTTTTTTTAAGTGCAGTGACTTCTTGTAAAGAGTGGAAATTGAAATAGCAGGTCTTCAGGAGGTGGGAAGAAAAGATGGAAATTTGTGAATACAACTTACCAGATTTTCTTTATCACAGTGTTTAAATGAGGAAATATTTTTATACTGAAAGTAATTACCCTCACAAACACAAACACTTTGCTTCTCTTCTTAAGGATGAACTAAAAGCGGAGGAACGCCTACAGGGTTGAATCATGCAAGGGGATAAAGAAAGGAAAAAAGAAAAAAGCAATTAAAGGAAAGAATGAAGTCATTTGCTATCAACTATTTGAAGCAAACAAATGCTTGAAATACTACATAATGGGGATAGATATTTGCAGTTAAATGATCGTCACGGTGACAGTGATCTTGTGTGTTTTGTGTGTCATGGAGGTAAGAGGAGAGGCATATAATTGGGCAAGCAAACCTTAGGAGAGGGAGTTTCATTCTGCAGCCAGGTCATGTTTTAAGAGCAGAGGACTTTTACCCATTTTATGCATTAAGAAGAAGCATTACTGTGGAATAGGTAGGAAAGGATGCTGAGGTCCAGCGGAAGGCATGCCGACTGAATCCCAGTTGCAGACAGAAAGCGTCTTAAGGCAGGTTCTAATATGAGACCATCACTCAGGTAGCTATTCTGCTCATTGCACCCTGTCGAAGTGCACCTAATAAAGTGGATTAATATAGTATCTCCCACCATTGTCCCATATTAATACTATTTTATCTTCCCCAATCCTGTGAGGTACTTGAGTGCTCATTGGGGTAGATCATAGTGTACAATCGATGGTTGGTAATCTGGCAGAGCAAATTGCATTCCAGTTATACAACCTATCAAAGTTTCATCAGTAAAGATGAAACTTTACTCCATTGTGTCTTACCTCAATATTTCCCCCTTGTGAAAGTCTATAATACATGTCTTCTACTTAATCTAGTGTTCCAGTTAAGTAATTCCTCAGTGGAAGAAGGAAATCTGGTAGCATTTTGAATGGTACTCTTGAATGATGAATGCTGTTAGCTGTAAAAAGGGCAACCTTCCTTTGCAGCAGTTCCTTGATTTGCATCTCTACAGTTGTATTCTCAAAAGGATCAGTTCTGCTCTTGTTCCTTCTTGTTGCCATCCTGAACTTCTATTAGCAAATGTTTCAAATTGACAATGTGCTGCTCAGTATTAATTGTGAACTGCAGTCCTTTGAAAGCTGACAATTTGCCAAAATTGCAGTACACTGTGTGAAACACTTCTAGGGCGGCACAGTGGCGCAATGGTTAGCATCGCAGCCGCACAGCTCCAGTGACCCGGGTTCAATTCTGGGTACTGCCTGTGTGGAGTTTGCAAGTTCTCCCTGTGTCTGCGTGGGTTTCCTCCGGGTGCTCCAGTTTCCTCCCACATGCCAAAAGACTTGCAGGTTGATAGGTTAATTGGCCATTATAAATTGCCCCTAGTATAGGTGGTAGGGAAATATAGGGACAGGTGGGGATGTGGTAGGAATGTGGAATTAGTGTAGGATTAGTATAAATGGGTGGTTGATGGTCAGCACAGACTCGGTGGGCCGAAGGGCCTGTTTCAGTGCTGTATCTCTAAACTAAACTAAAAATTATGTCCACACACTCAATGCACCCCCTATTCATCAAACATTTTACACTTGCAGTATGTCCTTAATACAATGAGCAACCTTGCAACAGCATGCACGGCCATCTCACCCTGTTTGCCTGCTGTATGTAAAATGCATGGAATCCTAATTATCCCCAATATGAATGTATCTGTGTCATTGGCAAGTCTTTTTAAAAAAGCTATCAACCATATGATTATGTAAAAAGAAATCAGATTTTAAGCCCGACTAGAATCCTTCGTCAAACACTGAACTGAATGAAATCATGTTAGGAACTGCACATCTCAGTAAAGCAATATATAGGATTTGACTCTGAAGTAAATTAATCCTGGTATGCACTTTCTGCAGTTTACTGTTGGCTATCTAAAGCACTCATTGTGAACTATGAAAGACCCAATGCTGATTTACAGTTTAAACAGAAAGGACAAAACATTGTACCATATTTACATTCATGTCCCAGAATTATTTAGAGTGATAATGAATTCATTCTGAAGTTTTATCCGCTTCATTTGTTGCAGATCTTAGAGAATTCTAAAGCCCCATTGTATCAGCTGAAGTACATGGAAATGAACCAAGAGGCTTCAATGGCAGTGATTGAGGAGAAAAATAGTTGCCAAAAAGCTATATTTACCAACAAAGATTTCAGACCTACCTTGATTGTAGCATACAAAGATTTGCCATGCAGTTTCATATACTCATCTTGAATGTCCAGAAGGTCAATTTCTGACCTGCTGACCATGATTCTTGAGAGAGTATTCTCATCAGTGCCAAGACCCTGTAAAACAATCCCATGCTGTTATCATATCAGTACCACTGATTGCATTACATTGTGAATGACAGTTAGTTAGATATGCAGGATATCTGCATGTACTGCTTTTGTATGCGAGCCATTATGAATCCTCTGTTGATCACCACTGATCTGGTCTGAATGCTGGTGTGTACAATTGTAGATTCACCACATTAAAATCAGAGGGTCTTTTAGTTCAATATCATTGCAGTATTTGTTAGTGCAGTCATATATTCTGTGCGGAAGATTTTGAATGGACTTTTACTGGCCCTCGGGTGGCAGGAATGGAGGTGGGGAGGGGGGCAGCTGTCAGTAAAATGCTGGGGAACTGCAGCGGGACAGCTCCCCGATGCAGTCCCGCCACTGGGGAGGTTTCCCAGTGGCGGAAATGGCAGTAGCTTGACTACCTGCCGGACAGAGGCAGGCAGTTTGAATGATTAATGACTCAATTAATTTTTCTGGACCGCTGGCATTTTGTCAGTAGCAGAGTGGCCCCCTGCTGCATGGGGATGCCTCCCAACAGCTGAGTTAGAGGTTCCATGGCGCAGAGAGGAAGTTGCTGGCAGCAAATGACGTCCCCGCGGCCTCAATACTGATGCTGGAGCCCACGTAAGAATTTATTTAATGCTCACCCTTCCGCAGGCAACTCAAAATGGATGGGGCCCTCGCGTTCGCCTTGCTGCCTTAGCAGCAGCCACCTCTCTCAGTGGCGTTGCTAAGGCTCAAGAGCTGCAGGTAACGGGAGGTTGTTCCACCCACCCCCACCCCCCATCTGCCGGCTCTTAATTGCCTCCTCCTGGTAATATCGCGTGGGAAGTCCTCTCTCCCACTGAGCATGCCACCCACCTGAAAACTAGCCTGATAATGAGACCTCTTCCACTTTAAGTCACCTTTGAGTCATTCAGCATGGTATGAATGGAAACATGGTGCACCAAAATTGTGGGGATTGACTGACCGCCCCATTCCCACTAACTGCCCAGGCATCTGTTTCTCCCCCAGAATCCACTGCTGATCACCAGAGTGTCTGCCTGAGTTAGGCATTGGCTGGTGCTAATTTAAGTCAGTATTGCGGGACTGTGCACAGTGCATGCTCCTGTGTCAGTTGGCAGCCCAGCTGAAGGTGAGCCCAGTAGGTAAGTTTTCATTTATTTTTCTGGGGCTGGGCGAGCAGGAGTGCTCCTTTTGGTTCCACAAAAACAATCTGGGCCATTGCCACAATGGGTCCACCCTTTCCGAAGAACAGAATCCTCTCCCACCTCTCTTCCCGGACCTACCCTTTTTTGACTTCAGTCAGCCTCCAGGCCTCTGATTTTTGCATGTACAGCCCACCAGCTGTATGGAAGTGAGGCCCGTCCTCAAAACAGACTGGGCCTCCTGTTGCAGTACAATATCTACCCCCATGTCCTGCCTTACTGCAAAGCAGTTTTCATGTTGCAGTGACACAAGATAAACAGCATAGACATTTTGTGGAGGAAGTAGTCTTACACCATTCTCGTCTCCAATTTGAAACAGTGTGAAGCCAATTTTTTAAACTTTAAGATGAAAGCATCTTTAATGTGCAGCATTAGTGAATAGGTACTTGCATTTTTGGTTCTTCTTTTTACAAACGTTTGGAGTTGAAGTTGGTCTTGGGCTTTACTGCAAAATGGGCACTAGCAAATCAGACATTCGTTTTGCACTCGGACGATACTTGTTCCTTTTTTTATGAAAACCAATGGAAAATAAAATTCAGCAGGGCGTAAAACCAGCTGCTGATTCACTTTTGTCCATTGCTCAAGAACAACTTTACCCCTTTATCTTTGGAATTTTTGAATTAGATAGCAATAATGCAACACACGAGCATAAAAATAATTAGCAAAAATAGAAATAAATTAAACTAAATTATAAAACGGAGATTAATATGACACTATTGTAGTAATTTTCCAACTTGATGCTCTTGGTAGGGTTCACACTGGCAGCAAGTATGATACACTTCGGCACACACCCCACACTATTTTCAAACGACTACTAATATACTGAAAATTGCTGTTGGCATCTTTCTGAATGAACACTTAATGGGCTGCTGTCAAATTCCTCTCTCCTCAACTAAATGGAGGCAGTAACCCATTTTAAATAAACAGATTTTAATATCTCTGTTCAATTGTGAAGAAAAGAATTTTGTGTACATGTTAACATCCAAAAAGATAACATTGCCAACAGCAGAATAGCAGTAATGCAATAGTAACAAACTTAATTATACGTGCCTAACAGTCAATGCTTGATGCAGGATTAAGCCAATCAACAGTAATATCGAAAAATCATTTAAGCTAAACCAAAGGCACTGAGTTAAGAGTCTGAACAACGACTAAACCCAAGAATCTTAGAAGTCCTATTTAGGATTTGTATTCCTAGGGTGGGCCAGAACAGAAAATCATGCAATTTACACTCCAAAAAAAATGGAACAAGAATTTAGGACAGAGAATGAACATTGTACTGGAAGGGAGAAAAGAGTAAAACACAGAGAAAAATGGCCAAGCAACAATATGGGGAGAAGGAGGAAAGGGTCATGTGCAGCTAGATGAGAGCTTGGGACAAGTACGAGAATGCACGAAGCATTCAAAAAAGGATTGATGAACTAGTGGCACAAATAGAGATGAATGGTTGAGATCTAAACGCCATTAAGAAAGATGGTTACAAGGTGACCAAGGTTGGGAAATAATATTTCAGGATACACATTTTGAAAATACAGAATGGAAAAGGAGGTGGTGTAGCCCTGATAGTAAGGGTGAGATAAGGACAATAGTGAGAAAGGATCTTGGCTCAGAAGATCATCTGTCATCTTAAAATTTTAAAAATTGCCTTCACACTGTTTAAAACTGTAGACAAGAAGTGGTGTGTAAGACTATCTCCTCCACAAAATGTCTATGCTGTTTACCTTGTGTCACTGCAACATGAAAACTTATTTGCAGTAAGACAGGACATGGGGGTAGATATTGCACTCCAGTCTGTTTTGAGGATGAGCCTCACTTCCATATGGCTGGCAGGCTGTACAAGCAAAAATTAGATGGCCTGGACGCTGACTGGAGTCAAAAAAAGGTAGGAATGGGTGGAGGTTGGAATAACAAGGGTCAGAAAACACTGGTGGGAGTAGTTTATAGGCCCCTACTAGTAGTTATACCATTTTACAGAGCATTAAGCAAGAAATACTTAGAGCTTATAACAAAGGCAACATTATAATCATGGGACACTTTAATCTTCATATAGACTGGACAAATCAAATTGGTAATGGTAGTCTAAAAGATGGGTGTTTTCATGACTGTTTCCTGGAACAATATATTGTGGAACCAACTAGGGATAAAGTTATTTTAGTTCTAGTATTGTGTAATAAGGCAGGGTTAATTAGTAATCTCATAGTAAAAGATCCTCTAGGAAAAAGTGATCATAATACAATTGAACTCCTATTAAGTTTGAAAGCGACATACTGCATTCCCAAACAAGCATCTTAAACTTAAACAGAGCCAATTAGATAGGTATGAGGGGAGAGCTGTAAAAGGTTAATTGCTTAAATAGAATAAAAGGTTTGGTTTTTATTCTAACTCGTGGAAATTAAATGTTCACCAAAAATACATTTATTAAAAAACAAAAACTCAGCAAGAAAATCCATCTGTAGCTTACTAGGGAAATTAAGGATAGTATTAGATTAAAAGAAGAGGCTTATAATGTGGCAAAGTATGTGACTGAGGATTGGGAGTTTTTTAGAAGCGAGCAAAGGGTGACCAAAAAGTCGATAAAAGAGAAAAATAGAATATGAGTTAACTAGCCAGGAATAGAAAAAACAGATTGTAAGAGATTTTACAATATATAAAAAGGAGAGTAGACAGAAACAAGAGAAATTTTCATGGGGAATGGGGAAATGGCAAAGACGTTGAACAAATATTTTGTGTCTGTCTTCACAGTAGAAGACACAAATTAGATAACAGGAATAGAGGGTAACCAAGGGTTAATAAGAGTGAGAAACTTAAGGTAAATAATATCAGCAAAGAAAAAGTATTGGTGAAACTTAAGGGACTAAAAGCCAACAAATTCCTAGGCCCTGATGGCCTACACCTTAGGGTTCTAAATGAGGTAGCTGCAGAGATAGTGGTCTGGATTTTAAGAGCCCGCCGGGGCAGGAAAAATGGCAGCCTGCATTTGCGAGCCGCACGCCGCAGAGCTGCCATGATCGCCCGCACAGCAGCTTATTTAAATAGCCGGGGTGGTCCGCAGCCCCCCAATCATATGGAGGGGCGAGCTGACCAATGCCAGCAATGGCGTCAGCTGCTTGTGTGCAGGCGTTGGCACCATTTCTAAAGGGCAGCCAGCCCTGCCGGTCAATTTGAAGTTTTAAAGTAGTATCCCCCCCAAAATCTACCAAATAAAATTGTAATACCCCTTTCCCACCCGCCCAATAACAATTACATTAACTATTTGCCCTTTCCCCCCAAAAACACTTAGCTTTGAAATCTGACCTTTGCCCTGCACCCCCCCCCCCCCAGATTGTACAAAGTTTAAAGTTCACGCCTTCCCACCATCCCCCGCCCAGCACTAAAAATCTTAACTTGCTCCCCACCCCCACCACCAGTGTCACGCCGGCGTTCCCCAAATCAGGAAATGAAGGCACGGGAGTGCCCACTGCCACACTGAAGATTGTGGTGGGCCTGGAAGATTTCAAGGTGAGTGTATTTAAATTTATTAATTGTATTGATTTACATATTGAAATTTGGGTCCCGTTGCCTAGGAGCGGGGGGCCGCTATGGAGCCTCGCCGCCACTGGGAGGATCGGGCTGGGCCCTCCTGGTGTCGAGCTCCGTGGTGGGCCTCTGCCGGAACCATCTTCAGCCACCCCACCCCCATGGAGCCCAACGTCGTGGCCTGGTAAAATCCAGCCCAGTGGATGCAATAGTTATAATTTTCCAAAATTCCCTAGATTCTAGAACGGTTCCAGCAGATTGGAAGTTAGCAAAAGTAACACCACTATTCAAGAAAGGAGGGAGAGAGAAAACGGAACTACAGGCCAGTTCGCCTGATACCAGTCATTGGGAAAATGCTAGAATATATTATTAAGTAAGTCTTAACACTGAACTTAGCAAATCATAGTATGATCAGACAGAGTCAACATGGTTTTACGAAAGGGAAGTTATGTTTGACAAATTTATTAGAGTTTTTTGAGGATGCAACTAGTAGGGTAGATAAAGCGGGAACCAGTAGATGTAGTATACTTGGATTTCCAAAAGGCATTCGATAAATTGCCACACAAAAGGTTAAATTGCAAGATAAGGGCTCAAGCAGTTGGGGATAATATAATAGCATGGATGAAGGATTAGTTGTTGGACAGGAAGCAGAGAGTAAGGATAACTGGGGATTTTCAAGTTGGCAGGCTGTAACTAGTGGAGTGCCACTAGGATCAGTGCTGGGGCCTTAGTTATTTACAATCTATATTAAAGATTAGACGAAGAGACCAAGAGTAATGTGCAGTAAGTTTGCTGGTGATACAAAACTAGCCGGGAAAGTAAGCTGTGGGGAGGGCACAAAGAGGCTGCAAAGAGATATAGACAGGTTCACTGAGTAGGCAACAAGGTGGCAGTTGGAGTACAATGTGGGGAAGTGTGAGGTTATTCACTTCGGTAGTAAGAATAGAAAAGCAGAATATTTTTTAAAAGGCGTGAAACCTCTAAATGTTGATGTACAGGGAGACTTTGGTGAACTCTGACAAGATACACTGAAAGTTAGCATGCAGGTACAGCAAGGAATTAGGAAAACAAATGACATTTCAGCCTTTATTGCAGGGGAATTGGATTACAAGGATAAGGAAGTCATGTTACAATTATATAGGGCTTTGGTGAGACCACACCTGGCGTACTCTGCGTAGTATTAGTGTCCATATTTAAGGAAGGACATACTTGTAATGGAGGTGGTACTGTAAAGGTTCGCTAGATTGTTTCCTGAGATGAGAGGGTTGTTCTATGATGACAGATTGAGTAAATTGGGCCTATATTCTCTGAAATTTAGAAGAAGGAAGTGTGATCTCATTGAAACATACACGATTCGGAAGGGGCTTGGCAGGGTAGATGCTGAGAGGATGTTTCCCCAGGCTCGGGAATCTAGAAATTGGGGGCACAGTTTCAGGATAAGGCGGCAATCATTTAGGACTGCCATCAGGTGAAATTTCTTCACTCAGAGTTGTGAATCTTTGGAATTCTCTGCTCCAGAGGATTGTGGATGCTCCATCATTGAATATATTTAAGGCTGCGATAGACAGATTTTTAGTGTCTCCAGAAACCAAGGGATATGAACAGTGGCGGGAAAGTGGAGTTGAGGCAGAAGATCAGTCATGATCATATTGAATGGCAGAACAGGCTTGAGAGATCATATGGTCTGGTCCAGCTCCTATTTCTTATGTTTCTGATAGGGGAAAGCCCAACCCCAACTCCACAGTACTTACAGCCAGGGGAGAGGGAGAAATAGAGAACTTGCCAGAACCCACGCATCATCAAGTTTAACATTAGAGCAAGCTCACTAGTCGACTGAGAACATTACGACTGACATACCTTATCCCTCCTTTTGCATTATAATTCAAAAAGAAATATGATATGCAAATAAATTTAGTTTGAAATAGATGCAGGAAATATATAATTCTCTCTGAGTGAGTCATCTTCCATCATCACCCCTTCTCCGCTGAGTGAGATGGCATCACCATCTTTCTCGAGAGAGAGCTGGAGGAAGCATCATGCTACTAACGACAGAAGGTGGATTAATATCCCCCGTTCTATTTCTGGTGGGATCTCCACAGGAAGCCATAAGTTTGTTTCCCACTTAGATATTTTAATCAGTGAGTAGAGCTCTGTGCATGTGCTTGCTTATACACTCAAGAGCTCTGCTTTGGTTGATTAAAGGAAGATATGAGGGTGACAGGCTGTCCATTCACAAGGGTCTTAATTTTGATTTTGAGTGGTCAACTGATGTGGTGCATCAGCAACCTATGAAGAGGGTTCAGTAGTGGAAGGCAGAGGCATTTTAAGGCCAGATCTTCATTTAAATAGAACCAGTGAGCTGGCAGACCAAATATCAGAGGAGCAGCATAACTGTACCACTATTATATTTCCATTTCCCAATCAGGCTATCCTGTAGCCTCTGAGTGACATGGCCAATATAGAGCTAATTAATGCCAAATTAGAGGCAGTTTGTGCTATAGATCAATGCAAACTAGAAACTGAATTAACTCTGTCCAAACTCATTTTATTCAGTGAGACCCTTACATGCTATAGCGAGAGGTAGAATTTCCATGGGAGTTTGCCTTATCTCCCGCCACAACTTAGGAAGATTGACAGAAACCCAGGAGAAATGGTGTTAATGGCTAGGAGATTGAGAATCATTGGTGAGATAGAAGACTTTCATCCCATCAGTTTGGACTGGATCAGCATCCAGGCCTCAGACATTAAGTGACTGTAACATACCAATGATACGATCTATACCGCTTATTAAAATCACCTAAAGTGAAGATTATTATTAAAAGCCTATATTCCTTTTAAATTGAGGGATTAGATTCTAATATTGTTGTGTTGCCTCGAAATATCATGATTACTGTGTCTAATTTTTTTGCAGGGCTCAGCAAAGAGCTATGTTTCTTTGTCTTCCTTAGTGATGCTACAGAATTGCTATGATGTGCTGCTATAGCAAGAGCAGGGATAATGCAGCAAGGAAAATAATGGCAGCCAAACTTTGACCCTTTTCTCAGTGGTGCACATTCCTCGCTCTGCACTGTTAACATGAGACAGCAGCATGTATATTCCCTTCTGTGGGGTGTAGCACTGCATTTATCTCCACCCTACTCCAAATGGGATGGTGTAGCACCTTATCCTCTGGGAGGCTGAAAATGTGGAACTCATTTAATTCCCTGAGGGGCTGCAGCACTGTTCCTCACCTCCACCTGTGAGAGGGTGCAACTGTGGTGTTCGCCTCAGCCACTGAAAGGATGTGATTTACCTTCAATTACTCTCAGGGCATAAAAAAGCTGCAACCACCTCTGAATGGCCTAACAGTCATGACTATCCTCGAACCCTTACTTTGTGGGATGGGTAGCAATGGCAATTGTCATGGCCACCTCTGCAATGGTGTCACAGTGCTACTGCCTTTTACTTCGACTGAAAGTTAAGATAAAAAGCAGAATAATGTTACTTATTTGTTCATATTTGGGATTAGTACTGTAATCCCCCTCTCCTGCTATGCTTTGTTAGGCAACTTAATCTTTAGCTTGTAAGTGTGAAAAAATAATTTTTCTGTTCAGTGCCCTCTCAAATGTTTTCATTAGTGTGAGGCAGATATCAAATAGCTTAAATAAAATTCAGCCCGAAGTTTATAGATTTTATCAGATTTTTGATTAAAAAGTTCACATGAGCAAACATAATGAATATTGGGTCCATAAAGAAGCCCAAATAAAAAACAGTGTAATAGTGATGAGTAAATTAGCTGAACAAAAGGTTTCTTTAACCCATTTTGCAATTCTAACAACAGCTTGTATTTATAATGTAGTAAAACATCCCAAGTCGCTTCAAAGGAGCGTTATAAAACAAAATTTGACACTGTGTCACATAGGAGATATTCGGGTTGATGGCCAAAAGCTTGGTCAGAATGGTTTGTTTTAAGGAGTGTCTTAAAGAAAGAAAGAGAGATAGAGAAGCAGAGAGGTTCAGGGAGGGTATTTGAGAACATAGGGCCCAACCAACTGAAGGCATGGCCACCAATGGTAGAGTGATTAAAATCGGGGATGCTCAAGCATTCAGGATTAGAAGAGCGCAGATGTCTCAGAGGGGTGTTAGGCTGGAGGAGATTACAGAGAAGAGGGGTAAGGCCATGCAGGGATTTAAAAATACAGATGAGAATTTCAATATTGAGGTGTTGCTTAATCGACAGTCATTGTAGGTCAGAGAGCACAGGGGAGATGGGTAAACTTTGTGTGAGTTACAATATGGGTAGCAGAGTTTTGGATGATGTCAAGATTACAGCAGGGTTAACAATTCCAACATACCTTTACACTTTTGTGGATTCTTTCAGCAAAGTAGGCAGGCATAGACTTTGAACAACTAACTAAAACAAAGTAAACAAAAATATTCATTTAACAAAATATCAAAACCTGCCTGTTTAGAGATCCCCTTCTCCCTCCCCGCCCTGCTCCATCTATCAGCCCAGCCAAAAACTAATTAAACAATGAGGCATGTACAAGAAAATATAACCAAATTCTTCTGATGGAGAACCAAACTTTCTATTACTTGTGCTTCTGTGCTCAAGAGAATAAATAAATTGCCCTGAACTTCCAGGGTCCCATCTCCACTGGTGGAAGAACAGTGGAGCAGGACTCCCATACATCCATAATTGAAGATGCAAACCTTGACCCAGATCCTTGAAACTGGATTATCAGAGTCAAAGTGCATTTCCTGTGCCTGTAAAAATGCACAAGAGGTGATCATTCAGACAGCAGTATGGGAAAGTTACTGAGAGGTGTCATGCCATTCTGCTGGGAAAAGAAGAGGCCATTGAAGGACTAAATAAAAGAATTAACAAAATAAGAGGTTATAACATTAGGAAAGATTGAACAGGCTAGGGTTTTTTTATCGAGAAAAGAAAAGGCTGAAAGGTGACCTAATAGAGGTATTTAAAATGATGAAACTTTGATAGGGTAGGTATAGAGAAAATGTTTCCACTTGTGGATAAATCCAAAAACTATGGGTTATAAATATAAGATAACCACTAATAAACCCAATAGAGAATTCAAAAGAATCTTCTTTATCCAGAGAGTGGTTAGAATATGGAATTCACTACCTCAAGAAGTAGTTGAAGTGAATAGCATAGATGCATTTAAAGGGAAGCTAGTTAAACACATGAGGGATGTAGAAAGATATGTTGGTAAGGTTAGATGAAATAGGGTGGGAGGAGGCACCAGTTGGGCAGAATGGCCCAGTTCTGTGTTGTATATTCTGTGTAATGCTATGTAATTAATCCGCTCCAGGATTAGTACTAACAGTTTCTGGAGCATTCCCAAGAACCTCGCTGGCAATTGTTTCATATAGGGAAGTAGTGGGCAGAAGTCTTGGTTGTGGCCTAGGATCTCTATTGGACACAACAAATTGATGTGTGGGATATGGATAGAAGACTTTCAGCAGGTTTTCACAGAAGGTCATTGACCTCTGGGACAGATTGTGTAGTGTATGTGAATTGGTTGAACACGTCATGTGCCTCATGGTCACTGTGATCTCGTGGAACTCATTTGGATTGCCTTTGTGGGGGGGGTCAGACAGAGTTCCCTCAAATTCTTTTCTTCTGCTGAATTGACTCTTTTAAAAATCTGCTTTTCTACCTCCGAGAAGATTTCTTACTGCTGGGTGGGAGCATGGCAATATTAATAATAGAAATATTACTGTCTGGGTCAGGCTTGATGAACCAGTCGTATGTTTATATGTTCAATTTTCCCGTGCACCAACCCCGTCCCCCAACAGGAATTTACTGGCAAGGATACAGGGGTTGGAACTCCAGCAAAACAGAGTTCCACTCCCAATACCAGGCCCCTGGTGGGCAACGGGACCTTTCTACACATTCTCTGACTACCAGAACTCCAGGTCCTGTATTTCCCTTTGCCCCTTAAAAATTTACAACATTCGTCATAAGCACACAGCTTTTTAAGTTCTTCAGATGAGAGGGACTTATTTTCGTACACAAAAAATTAAAATTATTGTGCCGCAATGAATCATTCATTCATCGCAACCGGCCCCATGTTCTTTATTTTCAGACTTGCATGTAAAACAATAGATGGCAATATACAATACATGGTGATATTGGTTAAATGTTTTTTTATATTTTAATAAAATTAGAGAAACATCTACTCAGGGTCTCCTTTCATTACCTCATCGTAATTGATAAATGTCCAGAAAAGACCCCAATGTACCTTTAGTTGAGAATTCTTTTTTACTATTCGTTTATAGGGATATGGGTATCGCTGGCTAGGACAACATTTATTGCCCATCCCTAATTGCCCTCGAGAAGGTGGTGGTGAGCTGCCTTCTTGAACTGCTGCAGCCCATGTGGGGTAGGTACACCCACAATGCTGTTAGGAAGGGAGTTCCAGGACTTTGACCCAGCGACAATGAAGGAATGTGATATCGTTCCAAGTCAGGATGCTGTGTGACTTGGAGGGGAACTTGCAGATGTGATGTTCCCATGCATCTGCTGCCCTTGTCCTTCTAGGTGGTAGAGGTCGCGGGCTTGGAAGGTGCAGTCTAAGGAACCTTGGTGCATTGCTGCAGTGCATCTTGTAGACGGTACACACTGCTGCCACTGTGCATCAGTGGTGGAGTGAGTGAATGTTTGTTGATGGGGTGCCAATCAAGCAGTCTGCTTTGTCCTGGATGGTGTCGAGCTTCTTGAGTGTTGTTGGAGCTGCACCCATCCAGGCAAGTGGAGAGTATTCCATTCACACTCCTGACTAGTGCCTTGTAGATGGTGAACAGGCTTTGTGGAGTCAGGAGGCGAGTTACTCGCCGTTGGATTCCTAGCCTCTGTCCTGCTCTTGTAGCCATGGTATTTCTATGACTACTCCAATTCAGTTTCTGGTCAGTGGTGACCCCCAGGATGTTGTTACAGTGTTTTAAATATTAAGGAAGAATGCAGAACAGAGAATTTGGGTCAAATCATTGAAAGTTAGACTAAATAATCTTTGCAAATTACTCCTGCCTTCTCACCCTACCCATCTCAGGAAAAATGCACAGCATGGTGTGACACTGACCACTTGAAGGTTTCTCAACACTGGCAAAACTGGCTTCAGTGTTCTTGGCTTTACAGGGGAGGGAAAAAATTATCCTGTGAGCTTCTAATCACTATCCAGCAATCTGTTTGAGGTGCGTGGGGACACTCAATAAATACATCATTGGATTCTGCTGCGATGTCTCCAATGGTCATTACTTATTGTCCAGGCTCAGATATGAAACGTAATCACTTCAGGGAGGTAATACAACCAAGCAACAACAACAACTGGAATTCACATAAGCACCTGTAACAGTGAAAAGCATCCAAAGATACTTCAAAGAGGTAGCTTCAACTTCAGGACAAGAAAGTAAAGAAAATCAGAGGGAAAAGTGGATGAGAAATATATAAACTCAATCCTTTTGAATTTGGTCTTCCTTTAGTATTTGAGGTATTGAACATTTCAATCGACTTACCCATTGTCAACATCAAATCCTTCAGATCCCCAGACATTTCGTTTTTAATGCTCTCATCAATGGTTTTGTTGGTAACTGCTTTGTACTCATCAAATGCTAACAAAAAAAAATGCAAATACATTCATTCTTTCTGTTCAAATTTTGGAGGAAATAAAACAGTTTTAAACAATCATCTTACTTATTTGTAGCTGACTAGGGCTCCTTAAGCACAAGACTTCTATAAATTTAGCTTCATCAGTCCCCAGTCTCTTCTCACCAGCCTTGTAAAGAGCCTATAGGATACAATAGAACAGTTACATGAACAATTTCAATTGCAGTAGCTATAGTGACAGAGAATCATTGGTACGAATCCAACCCCTGTGCACTTTGTATATGGTCTGTTGCAACAGCAGACGTTGTGGACTGCATGGCTTCTGGTCATTTATCATTAAAAGAGCAGCAAGAGTACTTATTTGGATTGCATACTAAGGGCAAATTAGCTTCTGACGAAAACTGTGACATTGCATGTTTTAATTATATAATTAATGACTAATGAAATCGTGGGAAGAAATGCGTTTGAAGGATGAAATTTCTGAGAATGAAATTGCATTAAGTCATTAATTACAGACAGAAAAATGCATCTAGTATCTAAGTATACCAGTACATCTCCTATGATGTTATTTGTGTGCAAAATGTAAGGACAAATAAATTGGGGTGGTTGCAGAGATCTGAAAATGATCAGGAGAGCAAGGCTGAGGCAAAACTTAAATATTTTAGATTTTGTATGGCTGTTTTTGCTATATTGCCATCCACTAGCTGAAGATATCACCCATAGTAATTCAGTGTATGCATTCTATCGACATTCTACTTCTCTTATTTGAGAACTAATTGGAAAGAATGGGTACATATTAGCTTTGATAAATCAAATGTGATTAGCTTAGGAGAATGATCAACAGTCTGAGAAGATGATTGACGTGAGCATTCCCTGCTGTTGACATCGTCATCTTCATATCATAAAAGTGCAAAACTTGTCCCTCTGTTTCTTAATTTCATGTCAGATGCCAAGATTGTACTTCTGAAGTGAGGAGAGTTATGCATTCCTGAAAGTTCAATGAGTGCAACAGCAGCTGTCTGCATATGTTATGGAATTTAGCAATTAACGTAGTGATAGAGGGATATATAATCAAAGGATGATTTGAAATCAACATTCAGATTTTTAAAAATGAGTGTTTTTGGATTCTAACATTTCAAATAAGCCTTTTTAATTTGTGAACTGGACTTAAAGGGTTAAAGTTGAAACTAAATTATAAGAATCAATGCCATGGAAACATAGGAGTTGATCTGCTTTCCAGAAGACGATATGGGTATATTTTCTTGGTCTTAGATATTGATGCATTATAGAAACTGGTATCAATTCCATTACAATTTCATTGAAAACTGTGGCTGATGGTTTATGGTCCAGTTTACGAACAATATACAAATCAGGGCTTGATAGGTATTGCACCTACCTCTAATTAATTAATAATTAATTGGCATAATTGCAAAACTGCCCAATTCCAATCTCAGTTTAAATGAAATTGCATACCAGCCTTTAAAATTTACTTTTGTTTAACTGTTAACTTAAGTGCTGTTTTTCCATGGTCTTATTTGCAATATCGTGTACAGCAAAAAATACCTGCAAAAAGGTCAGTTTGTGTGTAACAGAGGTGTAGCATGGCTCTAACCACATTTCAGAACTAACTGCTGGGAAGCTCCATTGCCTATGCATTAGTTTAGTAAATGTACCAATACAGCTTGTGTAATTTTTTTTTTTTAAGTGGCCCTGGGGAGCACTCCAGCAGCATTTTCAATAATAATTACCCATCACAAAATCAGGCTTCTTAATTTGAAAAAAACATACCTGGGCATCACTCTTAAAAAGTCTTTCATCCACAACCTGACAGTTTTCATCCCTCCTAGCCTGGTAAACAAAATAATTAAATGTTCACAGGACATGTGCATGACACATAAGGCTAGACATTATAATTAGAGCTGGTCACATATCAATGCTACTAGACTCATACCAAATTCCTCTTCATGCTATTTTAATGCAGGCATTTAACTCTCTCGTTCTCTAGCCCAGTCCTATAAAGTGCTTTGGTTATCTTTCAATGCTGATCCTAAGCCCAAAAAATTAACCTGCCTTTTTTTCAGATGCTGATAGACTGGCTGTATTTTTCCAGGATTGATGTATTTTTAGTTTAGGAATCAATTATCTCAAGAAAGCAAGCTGAGAATCCAAAGTACTAAAATAAGTCTAGCATTTGACCACAGGTTTCCTAGCCCATGGCACAGTATATTGTCATGCTGTAAAAACTGGATTACCATGCTCTGCCTTTAAAATAACAAAGTATGACTGCACAATGCCCTCAAGATAGCATAACAGTGATTGCACTTCAAAGTAATCCAAATTTGTAAGGTACTTTTAACATCCGGAGGACAAGCTAAAGTGATACATAAATGCAATCTTATTTGTTCTTAAGTAGATTGTCCATTTTCAATAAAATTACATTACATAATATTACATATTACATACTTAAAAGGAAAAATATGTTTCATAGCTACACCTGTGATAATGACACAAGATAGATTTAAATGTACCAAAATAATTATTTGATGAAATACCTCTAGCAAGATGAGTAAAGCCCTTCTAAAATCCCCAGATGTTTCTGCAGCAATATCCTTTGCCAAGTCTCTTTTATATTCTAGGAAGAGATTATTTATGATGAAAAATGTGAATGTTTTGTCCTAACAATTACAAGAAGTACAGAAAAAGAATAATGCATCTTAAATTGAGCTTTGGTTCTAATGATGAGAACAGCTTGAAATTACAAGAGAACACTAAATCAAAATACAATTAAATTATTTTTAAATGAAAACTTTGAATCAATTAAGAAAAATAATAAACTAAAGGAGAATTAAAATTATATATCTAACAGATATCAAGCTGATTACCATTTAAACGTTAATAACTAACAACTAAATGGGTCTCATGAGCAATATGCACTTCTTTTAAGAAAAGAGAATTACAAGTGATTTTGCCTTTTTTTTTAAGCTATCACCTAGGTGAAAGCATCTAGTGCAGGACACGCCTGAGGTTGAAAAAAGTACAAGACAAAATAAAAAAATAGTGACAGGTGATGTCAAGTTTGGGAGTTAAAAACTTGAAGATTACAGCTGGAGAGACTGAGAAAGGTAGCATGTTAGTGGTCCTGGGAAAGACAGAGTGGAGACTACCGTAGTTTTAATACAGTGAGGATAGAGCGGGGGAAGGGAAAGTAGAATGGCGTACTTTCAGTTTAGGAAGAACAAGAGAAGAAAGTTAAAAGGGGTTGCAGCTTAAACATAGCGAGGTTGGAGGCTGGAAATGAGCAACGTAGAAATATTGAATTAGGAGCAAGCTAAATCAACCTCTTGAGCCTGTTCCACCACTCTATTAGATCTTGGCTGATTTGTACCTCAACTCCACTCATCTCCCTTTTCTCCATATCCCTTGATACCCTTACCTAATAAAAATCTATTGATCTCAGTGTTGAAAATTTCAATTATCCCAGTATCTGCAGCCTTTTGGAGATGGGAGTTCCATATTTCCACTACTCTTTGAGTGAGGGTAAGATAAATTATCAGATAACATGCTTCTCACATCCTGTCTAGTGATGTGAAATGTATCTGTTTAGGAATGTGAGAATAACATATCTGGAAAAAATATGGGAGCAGTATTCAAATCTTGGATGGATTTGGGCTGCTAAAATGTTGTTGCAAGGAATGAGGCATTTGGGCAGAAAAGGAAACTGAGATTCTTCTAGGTAACTTTACCAATGGAAATGTGGGAGTTTTATTTCAGATAAAATGAGATAGGGAAGCCAAGATTGTAAATAGAGGAAGGATGTAGAGAACAGTTATAGGGTTATTTTTGCCTCACAGATACAGCTGGTCAACCATATAAAAGTAACAGTATAACTCTAAGTCACATTCAAATTTGAACATACAGCATAACTGTGCAAAACTTCTGGGACAGAAGAAGTTTGGGTTTGCCACCACCTGGAGTAAAGTACAGTCTGATGCTGTTTTTAAAAATATTTTGAGAAATGGACATTCTCGCCTGTGGTCTCAAGCTATTTAAAATTTATCAATTGGCAGTGGGAATCTGCACATTTGTGTAAGTATATGTGTGTAAGTACTTGTGTGGAATTCTCTCATGGGCAGCAGGCATGTGAAACTGCAGCCCATAGTATGCTAAACTAGTGGGTATAACTGCAGGCTAATTGAAGCTAAATGAGACTACCTATTGGCTGGGCTTATGACACCGTAAGGTAGATTTTGCAAGCTTCCGCTCCGAGCATGGAGGCTCACTTGATGTTAGCACAGATCTGAGAATCAAGCATGGTGCTGAACACGCCTAATTCAAGACCCTCCTGATCTTCCGGTCATTAATTTTAATTACTGGAAAATCGGGAGTGCTGTGAATCGGACACACTGACCTCTGTACTCAATTGTCCAGGCAGTGCTAATGTCAAGTGAGGCTCCACAATGGAAGCCTTGCCTCATAAAATTTAATCTTGCGGCGTTAAGCAATTGAAAGAAATAAGATCATAGAGAATGGGTGAAATCACTCAAAGTGTGCCCATCAATTCAATGGTTTGTATAGTCCCTCACAGTCACAATTACCCGTAGATTTATGACTTTCTCAATTGTTTCGGAAGTTAAGGCAGTAAAGAAAAGGGGAAAGTTAGAGCAGAGATTAGTACTATGACGATTAAATGTTTACAGTTTGATGATCTGATGAAAACTGATAACAGTGATGTGTCAATGAAAATATGTAAATGACAGACATGCTAAACAATTACTTTGCATCAATATTTATGCCAATGGAGGAGAAATAACATGCTGGACATCCCAAGGAAATACATGGGATCAGGATGGGACTCAGCAAAATTAAAATAAGGAAATAATAGTAATGAAGAGGAACAAATCCTCAGGACCAAATGGTTTTCATCTAGGGTTTTAAAGGAAATAGGTGTGAACACTGCAGTTAACCTAACTATAATCTTTTAACATTCTCTGAATTCAGGAACTGTTCCTTTAGATTGGAAAATTGCACATGTCACTCCACTATTTAAGAAAGATGAGAGAGGGAAACCAGCGAATTACAGTCCAGTTAGTCTAACATATGTTGTCTCCAACACTTTCTGTTCTTATTTCAGATTTCCAGCACCCGCAGTATTTTGCTTTTATTTTATATGTTGTCAGGAAATTACTGGACTCTATAATTAAGAATAGGGTGACTGAACACTTTGAAAATGATCAACTGATCAGAGAGACAGCATGGATTTGTAAAGTTTAGGCCATGCCTGACAAATCTGATTGAATTCTTTTGAAGCGATGACTGAAGTAGTGAACCTGGGGAATGTCTATCGATACCATTTATATAGAAAGTATATGAAAAAAATTCTCATAAGAGACTGTTAGCAAAAGTTGAAGCTTATGTACGTAAAGCTATATTATTGATCTGGTTAGGAAATTGGCTGAGTGACAGGAGACAGAGAGTAGAGATAATGGGCAGGTTTCTCTAATTAGCAGGTGTGACTAGTGGTGCGCCACAGTGATCTGTATTGGGCCTCAACTATTCACCATGTTTATTAGGCACTAGATAATGGGATAGAAAGCTAATATCCAAGTTTGCCAATAACACAAAGATAGGTGGCATTGTAAGTGGTGTAGATGGAAACAAAAACTGGTAAGAGATATTAATAGATTAAGTGAATGGGAAAAACTGTAGGAAATGGATTTCAATATAGGCAAGTTTGAGGTCATCCACTTTGAACTTATAAAGTATGGATCAAAGTATTTCTAATGGTGAAAAGATATGAACAGGGGAGGTCCTAAGAAACTTCGGGGTCCGTGTAAATGGATTAAAATTTCATGAACAGGTACTGAAAATAATCAAAAAGACTAATGGAATGCTGGGCTTTATGCCTAGAGGACTAGAATACAAGGGGATAGAAGTCATGCTTCAGCTATAAAAACTCTGGAGTACAGTATATAGTTCTGGGCACCACACCTTAGGAAGAATATATTGGCCTGGGAGTGAATGCAGCATAGATTTACCAGAGTGACATCTAGATTCTATGGTGAAATTATGAGGCAGGATTACACAAATTAGGATTGTATTCCTTGGCATTTAGAAAATTAATGGGTGATTACATCAAAGTTTAAAAGATATTAAGGGGAACTGATTTGGTGGTTAGAAACTATTTCTGCTGGATGGGAAGTCTAGGACTAGGGGATGTAGCATAAGAATTAGAGCCAGGCCTTACAGGAGTGAAGTTAGGAAACACTTGTACACACAAAGGACGGCAGAAGTTTGGAACCTCTTTTCCACAAATAGCAATTGATATTTGGTCAATTGTTAAATTTAAAACTGAGATTGATCATTTTTTGTTAACCAAAGGTCTAAGGGATATGGGACAAAAGGTAGGTAAATGTAGTTAAGTCACAGATCAGCCATGATTTAATTGACTGGCGGTGAATGAGGCTCAAGGGGCTAAATGGTCTACTCCTGTTGCTATGTTAGTTTTGGGCAGGGTAGAGTTTTTTGTTAATGATCCCAGAGCTCTGAAGAACGCTCATTTTGCCTGCTAACCTGTAAAGTTATAACCTGTTGGAGCTCCATAAGTTAACATTACACCTTTTAACACTGTTGTCAGATTGAAGTCTGCTCACAGGCCCCTTTTTAAGCAACCTGCACTGATTAGTTTAGAGATACAGCACTGAAACAGGCCCTTCAGCCCACCAAGTCTGTGCCGACCATCAACCACCCATTTATACTAATCCTACACTAATTCCATATTCCTACCACATCCCCACCAGTCCCTATATTTCCCTACCACCTACCTATACTAGGGGCAATTTATAATGGCCAATTTACCTACCAACCTGCAAGTCTTTTGGCTGTGGGAGGAAACCAGAGCACCCGGAGAAAACCCACACAGACACAGGCAGTACCCAGAATTGAACCCAGGTCGCTGGAGCTGTGAGGCTGCGGTGCTAACCACTGCGCCACTGTGCCGCCCATTCTTTCTGCTTTCACGATCTTAGCAAATAATGTTAAAAAACCAACGTGCCCACAATACTCCAGCACATTTTCCAACTAAATAAAACTAAAAGCTCTAAATTCATTTTTGAGAACTAAATTGGACCAAGGGTGTCAGAAAGAACAGCTCTCTAGCAATAAGTGAAAGACTCCCTGTAAAAAGAAATATGTACCTGAATGGTAGGCTTCCTTTATTTCTTTTAGTTGTTGGTTGCTTCTTGTAGCAAGAATTTCCATCAGCACACTTTCATTTGTGCCAGGGCCCTAAGAGATCAAATTAAAGGAAATTTCAGAACAAAAGTAATATTAAAGTAAGATTTATTTTTATTTCTGAATGTCCTTTCCCCGATTGTCCCCACTGTCTAGATGAGAAAGTTTACAAGGGTCTGCAGAATTTTCCACTGTTGTGTAATCTTGTCTGGAAGACTGACCAAAGCAGGCAGAAAACCAAGCAATAATACTAGACTACTGTTATATACGTTTCTCCTCAGCAGCAGCATTCCATTTTTATGTTGATTTTTTATGACCAATGAAATTCAGGTGCTCTAAATAACAAAGCTAAAATTAAACAGCATTGGAAGGGGAAGGAGCGAGATAATTCAATGGGTTAGCACGATGTGCTTTCATTTCTGAGACGAGACAAGACTTCAAATACAACCCAGACTGACATTTTCAATAAAAATCAAAAAATGCTAGAAATCTTAACTTCATAATGAAGCAACATTTTAAAAATATGTAGCAAGAACATTTGGACTGGAGTCCAAGCTAGCAAATGCAGAAAGAGTGGCCGGGATTTTACGAGGGAAAAGCGGATGGCTATGGAGGCAGTGGGGGCTGTAAGATTGCGTGAGGTGGCATCAGGTCAGACCCGGGATGTCATCATGCCAGGATGCAATTTCATGAGCGGCAGATGGCAAGTCATGTGGGAGCGCCGCTCGCATTTCTAAAATAAACGATTAAAAGGCAACTTAGAGGATTAAGGAGGCAATCAAAACTAATTTTACGGGCCTCTGAATTTTTTTGATTAGCGCATGGGCGCCACAGGGGGTCAGAGCCTTGGCAGCTTTTAAAGGTTGGCAACTGAGTGGCAGCTGTTGGTTTTGCTGCACTCGGCAGCCATGCAGTGAGGAATTTCACTTTCATTGCAAGGAAGGAGTATGGCAACCATTTATTTGGGGTCAAGGACCCCTTGAAGAGTTTTTCCTCCTGTCGGGCTCGCTGGAGACGGGACTGAGAGGGGGGTGGGCTTTCCGTGTGGAGTGAGTGAACCAAATTGGCTGGAGACTCGCATCTGTGATGGTGGGGAGGAAGCGGAGACTGAAATGGATCATCCACTTGGCACTTCTAGCTGAAGATGGTTGCAAAAGCTTCAGCCTTGTCTTTTGCACTCATGTGCTGGACTGCACTAATATTAAGATTGGGGATGTTCCTGGAAACTCCTCCTCCCCTTAGTGGATGAAGGGAACAAGTTGGATGTGGAGGACTGCAGAGCTTAGATCTGAACCATTGGATGTGGGCTCGCTTTTGCTCTGTCTATAGCATGCTGCTTCCATTGTTTAGCATGCATGTAGTCATGTGTTGTAGCTTCATCAGGTTGGCATTTCACTTTTAGGTATGCCTGGTACTGCTCCCGGCATGCTCTTCTACATTCCTCTCCTTGCTTGATGGTAATGGTAGAGTGAGGGATATGCTGGGCCATGAGATTACAGATTGTGGTTGAATTCAGTTCTGCTGCTGCTAATGGTCCACAGCAGTTCATGGATGCTCAGTTTTGAGCTGCTAGATCTGTTCTGAATCTATCCCAGTTAGCACAGTGGTAATGCCACACAACATGATGGAGGATATTCTCTGTGTAAAGACGAGTCTTAGTCACCTCAAGTACTGGGTGGTGGTCACTCCTACCAATAATGTCATGAATAGATCCATCTGCAACAGGTAAATTAGTGAGGACAAGGTAAAGTAGGTTTTTCCCTCATGTTGGTTCTCTCACCTTCTACTGCAGGTCCTGTCTGGCAGTTATGTCCTTCAGGTCTCAGCCAGCTTGGTCAGTCGTGTTGCTACCCAGACACTGTTGGTGATGAGCATTGAAGTCCCCCACCCAGAGTATGTTCTGTGCCCTTGCTACCCTCAGTGCTTCTTCCAAGTGGTGTTCAACAAGGAGGAGCACTGATTCATCAGCTGAGGGAGGGTGATTGGTAGTAATTAGCATGAAGTTTTCTTGCCCATGTTTGACCTGATGCCATTGGACTTCATGGGTGTGAACCAATGTTGAGATCTCCCAGGGCCACTCCCTCCCGACTGTATACCACTGTGCCACCAACTCTGGTGTGTCTGTCCTGCCACTTGGACAGGACATACCCAGGGATGGCAATGGAGGAGTCTGGGACATTGGCTGTAAGGTATGATTCAGCAAGTATGACAATGTTAGGCTGTTTCTTGACTAGACTGTGGGACAGCTCTCCCAATTTTGGCACACAAGTCCCCAGATATTAATAAAGAGGACTTTGCAAGGTCAACTAGGCAGGATGTGCCTTTGTTGTGTTCAGTGCCTTAGTTGTTGTCCTATTATAGTCCTTCTTAGCAGTTTGATATATTTGAGTGGCTTGCTAGGTCATTTCAGAGGTCAGTTAAAAATCAACTATACTGCTTTGGGTCTGGAGTCATAGAGGTCAGACCGGGTAAGGACGGGTAAGATTTCCTTCCCTAAAGGACATTAGTAAACCAAATTACCTGGATAAAATTTGAACTCACAGCCTCCAGTTTATTAGCCTAGTACCATAACCACTAGGCTACCTTACAGCATAACCCTTCTCTATGTGCTGTGCTCAGGTGATCCAATATGCCCAGGAATAGGAAAATCTGCCACATTTTGTTTGTTTTTAGACTCAGATATATTGACACATTCAGACAATCTGCAAATATCCTATCTAACTTTCTCATGTGTGTACACAATCTCTACACTCTTATACATAAATCATACTTAATCTGTCTCTAGTTTGCTTTCCTTCCATCTCAAACACGCATTGCCTCTTTAAAAATGTTCCTTCTTCACTGCAGAAATATCCTCAATTTGTTAGCTGCAATATGTCCGTTACTGTGCCTTTAGTAAGATAATGACAAAACACTTCCTCTACCAGAACATTGACTCATTCACTGCCAGGGGCAATTTAAGAATAATAATGTGTCAGATTTTGCTGCAGCAGGGCATCGAACAGCATTTGCCATTAGTTAGATTTGCCCCTGCACCCTTCAGTTCAAGATTATTTCCCTGTAAAATTGCTGTAAGCTGCTAACAGTGCAGCAAGGGAAATAGGGCATCTTGAACTTGAGTGAACATACGAACAAGAAGCAGGAGTAGGCCACTCGGCCCCTTGAGCCTGCTCCGCCATTCAATAAGTTCATGGCTGAACTGATTGCTCCACATTCCCACCTACCCCCAATAACCTTTCACACCCTTGCTTATCAAGAATTTATCTACCTCTGCCTTAAAAATATTCAAAGATTCTGCTTCCACTGCCTTTTGAGGAAGAGAGTTCCAAAGACTCACGACCCTCTGAGAGAAAATATTTCTTCTCATCTCTGTCTTTAAAGGGCGACCCCTTATTTTTAAACAGTGACCCCTAATTCTAGATTCTCCCACAATGGGAAACATCCTTTCCACATCCACCGTCAAGACCCCTCAGGATCTTATATGTTTCAATCAAGTCGCCTCTTACTCTTCGAAATTCCAGTGGATACATGCCTAGCCTATCCAATCTTTCCTCACAAGATAGTCTGCCCATTCCAGGTATTAGTCTAGTAAACCTTCTCTGAATGGCCTCCAATGCAATAACATCCTTCCTTAAATAAGGAAACTAATACTGTACACAGTACTCCAGATGTGGTCTCATCAATGCCCTGTATAGCTGAAGCATAACCTCCCTACTTTTGTATTCAATTCCCCTCACGATAAACGATAACATTGTTAGTTTTCCTAATTACATGCTATACTTGCATTCGAACCTTTTGCAATTCATGCATGAGGACACCCAGATCCCTCTGCATCTCAGAGCTCTGTAATCGCTCACCATTTAGATAATGCTTCTTTTTTATTCTTCCTGCCAAAATGGATAATTTCACTTTTTTCCACATTATACTCCATTTGTCAGGTCTTTGCCCACCTATCTACATCCTTTGTAGCCTCCTTATGTCCTCTTCACAACTTACTTTCCTACCTAACTTTGTGTCATCAGCAAATTTAGCAAACATACCTTCGGTACCTTCATCTAAGTCATTTATATAAATTGTAAAAAGTTGAAGCCCCAGCACTAATCCCTGTGGCACACCACTCGTTACAGCTTGCCAACCAGAAAATGACCCATTTTGCCGACTCTGTTTCCTGTTAGCCAGCCAATCTTCTATCCATACCAATATGTTACCCCCTACACCATGAGCTTTTTTTTTGCAATAATCTTTGATGTGCACCTTATCAAATGCCTTCTGGAAATCTAAGTACAATACATCCACTGGTTCCCCTTCATCCACAGAACATGTAACTCCCTCAAAGAACTCCAATAAATTGGTTAAACATGATTTCCCTTTCACAACACCATGTTGATTCTGCCTGATTAGCTTGAATTTTTCTAAGTGCCCTGCTAGAACGTCTTTAATAATAGCTTCTAACATTGTCCCCAAGACAGATGTTAAGCTAAATCGCCTGTAGTTTCCTGCTTTCTGTCTCCCTCCCTTCTTGAATAAATGAGTTACATTCACTATTCTCCAGTCTTGAGGAACCTTCTAGGGAATTTTGGAAAATTAAAACTAAGGCATCAACTATCTTACTAGCTACTTCTTTTAAGACCCTAGGATGAAGTCTATCAGGACCTGGGAACTTGTCAGCCCGCAGTTCCAACTATTTGTTTAGTACCATTTCCCTGGTGATTGTAATTTTCTTGAGTTCCTCCCTTCCTTCCATTTCCTGACTTACAGCTAATTTTGGGATGTTACTTGTATCCTCTATAGTGAAGACCGATGCAAAATACCTGTTCAATTTATCTGCATCTCCCTATTATCATTATTAATTCCCCAGACTCACTTTTTATCGGACCAATGATCATTTTGTTGACTCTTTTCTTTTTAAAATATCTATAGAAACTCTTACTATCTGTCTTTATATTTCTAGCTAGCTTTCTCTTGTACTCTAATTTTACCTTCCTTATCAATCTTTTAGTCATTCTTTTCTGTTTTTTTATATTCTTTCCAATCTTCTGGTCTGCCTCCCATCTTTGGCCAGTTGTAGCCTTTTTCTTTAAGCTTGATACTATCTTTAACTTTTAGTTAACCACAGATGGTGGGTGCCCCCACCCACCTTGGAATTTTTCTTTCTCGTTGAAATGTATCTATTCTGTGTATACTGAAATATCCCCTTAAATGTCTGCCATTGTATCTCTATTGACCTATCCCTTAAACTAATTTGTCAGTTCACTTTAGCTAGCTCTGTTTTCATGCCCTCATATTTATGTTTAAAGTTTATTTAAGTTTAAAATTCTAATCTTGGACCCACTCTTCTCTCCCTCAAACTGATTGTAAAACTTCAATCATATTATGATCGCTGCTACCTAGGGGCGCCTTAACTGAGGTCATTAGTTAATCCTATCTCGTTGCACAATACCAGGGCTAGTATAGCCTGCTCTCTGGGCGGCTCCAGAACATACTGTTCCAAGAAATTATACCGAAAACATTCTATGTACTCCTCAGCTAGGCTACCACTGCCCAACTGATTTTTCCAGTCTATATGTAACTTAAAATCCCCCATAATTATCACTGTACCTTTCTGACAAGCTGCCATTATTTCTTCCTTTATACCCCAACCTACAGTCTGGTTAACAGGGCAACCAACAGGATATCTCCTTAGCAATGAGATTTAAGGTTTGGGAAATAAACACAGGAAGTACTTGAGAATGAGGGTAAATTGAAGACAGTAAATTCAATGTCAAATCAGCTACAGAAAGAGAAATAAAAGGAAGGAAAGATTGGATTAAGAGAGAGAGAGAGGGGAAAAAAAGAGAAAGGAAAAGCAAGAATACTAAAATTTGGCATTTTTAAATTCTCCCTGAAAAATTCAAAACCAGAAGGGATGATGCTGCACACTTGTAATAGTTAATTTTCTGTGCCAGGGATGTTGATTAGCAGTAATTAACAATTCATTGGCTATCCCTCGATTTGAGGACGCATCTACTTAGGGTCAAGAGTTTCTGCTACGAGTCTTCATGTGACTGAGCAGGCCAGTTTTCCACCCACAGATCTTTGGACACATGTGGTAGGACATTCCACAACATACGAATTAGGAGCAGAAGCAAGCCATTCGGCCCCTTGAGCCTGCTGCACCATTCAATAAGATCATGGCTGATCTGTTTGTATCTCTAATTCCACACTCCCATCTACCCCCAATAACCTTTGATTCCCATGCCGAAGAAGAATCTATCTACCTCTGGCTTAAAAATATTCAATGACCCTGCCTCCACCACCTTCTGAGGCAGAGAGTTCCAAAGTCGCACAACCCTCAGAATAAATTTCTCCTCATTTCTGTCCTAAAAAGGCGACCCCCAATTTTAAAACAGTGCCTCCTAGTTCTGGACTCACCCACAAGAGGAAACATCCTTTCTACATCCACCTTGTCAAGACCATTCAGGATCTTATATACTTCAATCAAGTCTCCTCAGTCTTCTAAACTCCAGTGAAAACAAGCTCAGTCTGTCCAACCTTTCCTCATATGACAACCCGCTCATTCCAGGTATCAATCTTGTCAACCTCTGAACTGCCTCCAATGCATTTACATCCTTCCTTAAATAAGGAGACCAAAACTTCATACAGTATTCAAGACGTGGTCTCACCAATGCCCTGTATAACTGAAGCATAATATCCTTACTTTTATTTTCAATTCCTCTTGTAATAAAGGATAGCATTCCATTAGCCTTCTTTTACTAACTTTTTGTGATTCAAGGTAGTGGGATCCGAAGTGCAGGATTTGCTTTCTTTTCTTTGCTTCTCTGCCATCGCTTTGCCTCATCATTAAAGCATTGGGACTTGAAGTGTGATGCAGCTTGGTGGACAAGTTGTCACTATTCTGAGTGATGGTAGCAAGCTCCTCCCAGTTATTAAGGTTAATGCAGCCTTGCTTCAAAGAGAGCTCCAAACTGTCTTTGAAGTATTTCCTTTGTCCTCCCCATAAAGTTGGCCATTTGAGAGTTGCGAGAACAAGACCTGGCAGGGACACCATGCCATGCGGACACAGTGTCCAGTCCATCAGTGTTGAGTTTTGTCTGAATACTTGTGGATCTGGCTTCAAGAAGGACACTAGGGTTTGCTCAACGGTCCTCCCGTTGAATCCGGAGGATGCAGCGGAGGCATTGCTGATGGAATTTCTCTCGCGTTCTTATTTGTTGCTGATACATAGTTTAGGTCTCGCTGCAGTACAGGAGCATGATGATGACATTTGCTCTGTACACTAAGATTTTTGTTGATTCACGGATGTTTTTGTTGTCACACACTTGCTGCCATAATTTATAGAAGGTTGAACTGGCGCAGCTGACCTGGTGTTGGTGTTGGTGGCCTTTTGAAAGAGGTAACTGCCAAGCTAAGAGAACTGGTCAACATATTCCAGAGTCTCTCCTGCAACATATATGGGAGGTGAAATATTTGGCTGACCAGGTGTGGGTTGATATATGATTTTTGTTTTGGCAATATTCAAGGATAACTCCAGTTTCTTGTATGCAGAATTGAAGAGATCGAGAGTGGCTTGCAAATCTGGTGTAGAGTGGGCAATGACACTACAGTCACCCGCAAACTGTAGATCATGTATATCTATGGTGGCTTGTTTAGTTTTTGCACGGAGGCGACTGAAGTTAAAGGAGCTTTCCATCTCAACGGTATTTAATAATGACAACAGAGGGCAGTTGATCTTTGATGAGGTGAATAGCCACTGTCAGGTAGATTGTGAATAGGATGGGGCTATCACACAACCTTACTTGACCCCAGTCCAGATTTTGAAGGCATCTGTTTCAGATCTCCCACTCAAGATATTTGCAGTCATGTTGTCATGAAGCAATTTCAGGATTGTTGCACTCCAATTGACAACTATCGCATAGGTAAAAGGGGACTTTCATTTGTAACATTAAGACTTAACTTTCTGTGCCGAGTTTAATGGACAATTAATGGGCAAGCACAGCAAGCGCCTAAAAAAAAAAAGACCAGCGCGAGATGACATTTTCGCAAAGTTAATGATGGAACTGTGCAACTTGGCCAACAAATTTTGAATATTCACATTTAATCATCCATCTGCTTCTAGTCTGAAGTTGCTGTACCATTAACCCATAAATAATGCCTTTAGCCTAACCATTATTTTAACAGAAAATTCTGGCCCATTATGTATTTCATGGTGATAAGGCAGTACAATACTGATTCTCGTCTTGCTCTGTATCTTCACAGCTCTCTAAGCTCAGGGAATATTGTGCAGTTTAATTGGTTAAGTGCTGGACTGACAAGACTTACTTAATCTTTATCCTTTCAAGTTGAATAAAACAAACCTGAAGACTAGAAGAAAGCATGACATTACACAGTTTTTGCCATACATTCCCAATATCCGTCCTCCATCACTCTTGACTGTTCATAGGAACAGAAGCAGGTTATTCAGCCTCTCGAGCCTGTTCTACTGTTCAATTAGATAATTACTGAATGGTACCTCAACTCCATTTACTTGCATTCGACCATTTTCCTTGATACCCTTACCTAATAAAACACTATCAACACAAAATACTGCAGATGCTAGAAATCTGAATTAGAAACAGAAAATGGTAGAAATACTCAGTAGGTCAGACAGCGTCTGTGGAGAGAGAAAATAGAGTTAATCTTACAGGCTGGTGACCTTTTGTCAGGAATGGGAAATAGGTATTATGCAATTACAGAGTCAGGGAAGGGAAGGAGAGGGATGAACAAAAGGGAAGGTCTATGATCGAGTGGAAGGCAGGAGTGAAGTCAAAATTGGAGACAGTTGCCGATGAAGGAGATGTGGCTGTGAAAGTAAGTCTTAGTAGATAACTGATGAAACACAAGTAGGTAAACAGAAAACAATGAAGGTAAACAAGGTAAAAGAGACAAATGGAAATTCTGTTGGAGAGAAGAGCAGAACTTCCAACATGTCTCCACAGATTCTGCCTGGCCTGCTAAGTCCTTCCAGCATTTTCTGTTTTTATTTCAGATTTCCAGCAACTGCAGCACCTTGTATTTATGTTTAATTCACTGCCACTTCTTCTGTAGAAATGCCCACCTTGGAATATTGTGTAAAGTTCTGGGCACCATACTTTAAGAAAGATGCCAAGGCCTTAGACAGGGTACAGAGGAGGTTTACCAGGATGATACCAGGGATGAGGGATGAGGGACTTCAGTTGTGTGGAAAAATTGGAGAAACTGGGATCGTTCTTCTTAGAGCAGAGAAGATTAAGGGATGACCTAATAGAGGTGTTGAAAATTATGAGGGCTTTTGATAGTTTTTTCCTACTTGCTCTATTTTCTCCAGCAGGTGGGTTGATAACCAAAGGTCATAGATTTAAAATAACTGGCAAAAGAACTAAAGGGGAAATGAAGAAAAGACTTTCACAGAGGGTTGTTAAGATCTGGAACACTACCTGAAAGGATGGTAGAAGCAGATTGGACATGTACTTGAAGAGGACTCATTTGCAGTTTTATGGGACTAGAACTGGGGTTTGGGACTAAATTGGACAGTTCTTTCTGCATAAAAGTACAGAATAATATTAAAACTCTTCATACATGAAGAAATTAACTGTAAAATGCCTTTTTTTTTTAAATTGTATTTTCAAGAGTTTATATTCATGTGTATATTTTATATAGCCAGTGCACATTCTGGAACTTGCATGTCTGCAACCCAACACCCACCCACATGAAATTTTACTTTTTAGTGACTAGCTGTTTTCATGGTATTGTGCCAACAAGATTTATCCACCCACATGCAGATATACAATCAATAGCCTATAAAACATCTCTCAGAAAAGATTAATTGAAAAACAAATGACAGATATTTCCTTTTATATTTTTTGGGGATTTTCCCCAAGGGCTCACACAATCGGTTGTTTGTAACTTCAGCAGTGGATCACCAGAAACACTGTTTATATGCACAAATGGAATTTCTGCAGATTTTCTAAAGTTACCGTAGTTAGTAGATAAACATCCTAGTAGGTTGTCCCTATGTCAGAGCAAAGCAATTTCCCATTTATACAGACACAGTGGGGGAATTTTACCCTGCCTGGCCAGGCGCATGACTGTGCGTGCAGCAGGTTAACAGAGCAAAAGTACCAGCATATTGGGAAGCCAGTAGGAACCCACCAACTTCCACATTTTACTGGAGCATGTTCAGTAGCACGCGTGAAACTCACATGGGACAGGCAGATCTGGCACATAGATCTGTTAAAAGGCAACTGAGTGGAAATTTAACCTTGGATTCTGTCCAACTCTCAGCACATGCGTTTCCCTCTATTCCCCAAATAGAGGTCAGCGGAGATTGGATGGAGCTGAGCAATTGAGAGGCTAGAAAATCTTTAAAATATGGCAGCTGCTTCTTTGCCTAAGTGAAAGGTTTTTGCTCACAGAACTTGTCCGCAGAGTGTACTTTCACTGCTTTCGAGATGATATTTTGATCGTCATTTCTGCTACCTTAGAGTTTTTTGTCTTTGATCTGCACTTCCCAGCTGTCAACCTTCTCAACAGCATGAGAGCAGCTTATGCAGCTCCAGCTTGGACCTCTGTTGCGGAACAAGAGCAGCAGCAGCAGCACCACAGGAGCAACATCTGCCTTCTCCTCAACCACCTGCTGCTCCACAGGACAGTGGGGACAAGCACAGACCTCCAGTTTGCAGGAGGCAATAACCCAACATAGTGTGTACAAGCAGAGATTAGCTTTCTGCATTTGACTGAACACCAGTGCCTCAAGAGGCTCAGACTTTCCGATCAGGTGGCTGCTGACATTTGCAGCCTCCTGAAGAAGACCTCCTGCCAAGTAGACCCAGTGGGCACATATAGCCAGTGGTAGTCAAGATCACCACAGCCCTGAATTTCTTCACTTCCGGCTCCTTCCAGTGATCTGTTGGTGACATTTGCCAGTCAGAATGAGAGGGCCTTTGGATTTGCTGTTCTGGCTGTATTCCCACAGGTACAGGGAGTCATAGATTGCACAACCAGCAGGATTCATCAATCAAAAGGGATTCCACCCCATTAATGTTCAGCTGGTATGTAACCATGTATGCCATCATGCATGTCTGTGCAAGATATCCTGGAAGCTGCCATGATGTCTTCATCCTGCATCAGTCAAGTCTCCCACAGATATTCACACCTCCAAGCAGAGTCAGCAGATGGCTCCTCAGAGACCAGGGCTACCTTCTAAGGGCGTAGCTGATGACACCAGTGAGAAGCCTTACCACTGATGCCCAGGAAAGGTAGAACTAAAGCCACATGAGCACAAGAGTGGTCACTGAGCAAGTCAGGGATGCATCTGAGAACTGTGTTGCAGCCTTTCTTCGTTGACACTTCAGATGTCAAATACAGTTGTAGAATGCTACAATTCTGACCGTCGCACACTCCCTTTAAATACTACAGCTTCAACTGTCAGCTGTGGGTTATCACACCTGCCCATTCAAATTGGTTGAAGAACCCAGAAGTCAGATGCAAATGTCGTGGCTGAGTTAAAAAACTAATGGGAAACCTGTTGCTCAAACTTTCAGATTCCCAACGCACTGCCGGTCTCCCCTGTTGTGAGCAGGTAGTTTAAAATTCAGACCAAGATGACTGATGCAAGGGAAAATTTTTAACTTCACTCCCTTACACCAGTGGCTGGACAAGAAGACTGTGGAACATTGGGCACTGAAACTGAGCGCTGGCAACATGCTGTTGATATTTTCTAACTGAGCAGTAGGCTACACAAGTGCATACATCTCAATGAAAGGCCAAAAATTATGTAAATTAGGATGGGCCTCCCTTTCTTGCTATTTCCCATTGGTTTGGGAATCAGCTCCTCCAGCATAATCGAATCTATAAAACATATGGAATTTGCAAATGGACTTTCTGGTGTTCCAAATTTAAGTTCCTAACACCGTAATATCTTGTGCTATTGCAAGTTACTGGGAAGTAGCATTTTAAAAAACTTTTGGGCCAATTTTTGCTGCCTTTTTTGTTGCATTCATTTTTTTGAAAGTCATATTTGCTACTCGTTTTCCTATTTTTGCTACTATCTACCATTCAGGCAAGGTGGTCTATGACTGGAAATAGTCTTCTCTGCAAAGCATTCCTTTGTCCTTAGGAGGCTTAAGGATGAGAATGATTACTATGGACATGAGCAGGGATAAGTGTGCCTTCAACAGATCAGGGCTCAGCAGACTTTCTCCAACCCAAGTTCATGCGACAGCACAGGTTACTAGCCATGTCCAGGAAGTCCTGACTTCACTGCTCACACCCTACCAGGGAGGCAGTCTCAGAACTTTGCTGTGTTCTGTAATCAGACGTCCAAAGCTACACTGGCCCTTATTAGGAGTCCCTTTGTCACACAACTATCAAACAGAGATACAGTTCACAGCTTTAACATATTGTAAGCTGGGATACAAAACATTTAGTAAAGGAGCAGTTTGCTGCTCCAATCTAAATGCTTGTTTATTTCACCTTTAATCTGAACAAAGCTGATGTGGGAGCTGAACAGGATCAAACCGAAAGAATTATACAAACTAGATAATAGAAAATCTTCAGGAATTCAAGCTTTTCACTCTTCTTTTAAGTCTACAATATGAAGTTCATACTTCATTACAACCATGTTCTTGTGATGTAAATTTTAGTGCAAAATAGTTTGCAATATTGTTGATAAGCTGACAATCTACTTTCCAACTGATATAAAACAACAAATTCGCAAGAAAAAGAAAAACAAACTCACTTGCATTGCTCTTTCTAGCTCTTTTGCATCAAATAGGGCTGGCGGCAACACTAGACCAGTGATCACATTTTTAAAGTCACCAGAGAGGTCACCTTTTAAATCATCAAATAGCTCCTGAAACAGAAAAGCATATCAGCCAAATAAAATGTAATAAACAGAACAGAATCATTTAGTCATTTTAAACAGAATTGTTCAGCAATGACTTAACCCGGTGCCTACATAGTGATCTCTAAATGCATCTGGCATTTATATAGCACTGGTCACATCCTCAGCACATCCTAAAGCACTTCACAAACATTCAGTTATAACTGTCACTACTCTTGAGTTGTAGGCAAATGCATCAGCCACTTTGCACACAGCAAGTTCCCACAGACAGCAATGAAATAGTTAACCAGCTCTGGTGGTGTTGTTTGAGGAAAGAAGGTTGGTTAGGACAACAGGAAGACACCCCTATTTTTCAGGGGTCTTTTACATCTACTTGACCAGACACACACAGAGCTGCAGTTAAAATTTAATCTGAAAGCCAAATCGATGGAAATGAAAATCGGGCAGCTTCTGTAACAGGCAGTCAATCCATAATGCCAGTTTTATGCTGAGGTAACAATGCAGTACTTGTGGAGTATGCATTGAAACGTCTATCTAGATGCTTTGCTTGTAGAGTGAGGTTTGAAAATATAATCTTCTGGCTCCAAGCCAAAAGTGCCACCACTGACCAAGCTGGCACTTTAATGAGGTTATCTTTTCTTTGCTCCTTATAGAAAAACCTCAAGTTGCCTGCTCTTCAATTATAACATGTTAACCTCACACAAGTGTTTAATGAATGGGGATATCAATTAATCATATAACCTTGCACATGACCTCTTCATAAACAAAATTCTCTGATAATTTAAGAAGTATCCTGTTACAACATGATAAGAGTAGAAAATAGCTTCTTCCAATTTCATCTCTATTTCTGCTCTAACAACTGTAAATATACTTTGGCTGTCACAAGTGGCATGTTCATGTTCCATCTCACAGCTGGTACAGGTTTGTATTGGTCATGATGGCTTTGTGTAATCAAATAGCAACAGGGGAAGTACTTCTATAGCATCTGCTGTTTTTGAGATGAATCAGAAAAATATAAAATTATCCAATCAACAGTTCTATTTATGAATTTTATTAACATTGGTAGATTCCACTGGTTAACACAAAATTTATTTAACAATCTCAATAACACTCCTGCTTTTATATTGCTATTGTTGCATATCTCAAAGAAGATAAAGTTAAATGCAGAAGATATGCTTGTCGTCGAGTCCTTTGAGAACTAGTAATTACCACATTGTTGATTCTGACAGGACTGTATTTCTTTTAATTCCCCATTATTTAGTGATTTTTGTCACTTTTAAGTTTCTTGTGATTCCTTGGAAGGAGAATGTGGGCAGAAAACCTATTCCTAGACAATTGTGTTCTGTATTTGGGCAGTGGAAAGTGTGTCCCTAATTCTTTTCAAGCCTCCTGACAATAAAGGTTCCCCTCTTGTAACTGACAATTTCTCAGACAACCACTGATGAGTGTATATATGTCCCTCCATTTGCTAACGTGAATGGAGAAATTGTTGTCAACTCGAGGAATACATGCCAGCAAGCCAGGAATTTGATGTGAAGGAACTATGTGCACATTGAAAAAGTATGTACGTTCTTTAGCAATAAAATTAGGTCTGTAGTGAATAAACCAGATCCATAAAGGGTTTGCATAGTTCCAATAATGTGAAGGTACAGCATTTTGGAGTTACCATGCAATATGGATTCATATCTGTGGTCCACCATTATGGTGAGTTCCCAATCGTAGCTATACTGTTATGAAGAAATCCCAAGTGGGAATCAGGCAATTACCCATAATAATTATGAAAAAGGTGGCAAAATAGGACAGTCACCTTATGTCATTACTGGGGCTATGTTAGTGCTCATTAGTACAGTGACATTGATATAGGTGATGCGTCAGGTTATATGGTATAAAAGGGGGTGGGAAGAGATTTGGGCTGGATTTCAAGGAGCCCTCGACATCGGGATCCGTGGCAGACGGGGGGGGGGGGGGGGTCCTGAAGATGGCCCTGGATGAGGCCCACCATGAACCTCGAAGCTGGCAGGGCCCAGCCCAATCCTCTTGGTGGCGGCGAGGCACCGTGGCAGCTCCCCCACAGGACCACAATCAGCATATGAATAAAATTATTATATTTACTAGTACTTATCCTTAGTCTTGATGGCCCACCACAATCTTCGGCCTGGCGGCCGGCACTCTCGCGCCTTGGATCCCTGACTGGGGAAGCAAAGCACAATACTGGTGGGGAGGGGGGGAGGAGGTAAGTTTCTCAGTGTGAAGAGCGGGGGAAATGGGTGTAGGGGATGATGGGAAGGATTGTACTTTAAACTTTGCGCAGTTTGGGGGGTGGGGGGAAAGGTCAGATGGTAAAGGTAAGTGTTTATTTGGGGGGCAAAAGGGCAAATAGTAATTTCATTGTTATTGGGGGGGGGGTGGGAGAGGGGTAAAAGAAATGTATTTATGTAACCTTATTGAATATTTCGTTAAATATTTAAATAAGCCAGTAGGGCTGACTGCCCTTTGAAACTGGCGTCAGTACCTGTGCAAAGGCCACTGACGCCATTGCCAGGCATGGACATCCCGCCTCCTCCAAGTGATCAGGCGGGGTGGCCCACCCCGGCTATTTAAATGAGCCGCTGCGCTTGAGATTGCGGGTGCTCTATGGTCGTCGCCTTTTTTGAAGCTCACCGCCGAGATCAGCGAGCCCTTTGTTTATTGAGGTGACATAGAATAATTTGAGCACTGACTATAGCAACAATTGTATCTGCATGCATTAAATTCAAGGCAAATATCCATCCTACAGAATCAAAAATTATCCTCATTGGCAGAATATCTTTAACAGCTTTAATCTTAGTACGCACACGTCCACAGGTCCCTTTATATTCTTTACAGATCTGTTGACGTTGCCAGTTGCTTCTGTGTGTCAGAATTTCAATAATTGCTTGTTCATTAGTTCCTAAAATTAGATTAAAAATGGAAATCAGCTTCTCAGTATTGTATTGCTTGTATTGTTGCAAGTTTAGGCAAGAGTTAAAGCAGACATGGTTTTAGGCACATATTCTTAAAGCACTTATTTGTTAATTGCCATGAAAATCAGTACCAAAGTAAAATAAAATCCCCAGTCAACAAGCAGCTAAGTAAATAATTTCCAGTAAAAAAAAACTTGTATTTTGGTGAAAAATTATACAAATTCAAATATTACCAGATTTTCCCTTCCTGGACCTGAGGAATGTGGTACAATAAGACTTTAGGATATCCTGCTGTTAAATATGAGATACATCTTTACCAATAATATACTGCTTCCCCTACCAACACATCATTGGGAAAAGTAGAACTAAATATTTTTGAGAATTAAGGATAAAGACTTATAATGCATCTCCTAATTACTTGCTGATCCAGAACTGCAAAGTTAGTTCAGAATTCTGGGTGTATGTCTTGAAGAAAGTGAATAGTTTTCGGAGATGTTATTGACATTGAAAACTACTGAGTTTAACCTCAGTTCTGCAATTGTTGGTGCAATTCCTAAATTAAAGATATTTCCAAATTGGTCTAGGATGGCAGAAACCCTCAAATGAAGTCCGTAACTGCCTATAGTTAAGGTGTCCTCTTTACCCAGCTACTGTAACTACTCCAGGGAAACTCAGCATTTCTTCTCTGAGCAATCCATTTACCCAATCATTAATAGTCTCATATGAAATAGACAAGCTCAGATTCTAATGGATACTTCCCATTTAAAATCCCTCAGCAATGGTAATCTTCTTCCCAGACTTGAACCATGATCTTTAAAATCTGACTAAAGGACTGGAAACATTTCAAAATTCTTATTGGTCTTTCCTGTCAATTATCCACAATTGATAAAAGAATGTAGATTTCAGCAAAGCAGATAGTAGTGTTAGCAGCGAAAAGCAAAAGCTTTCAGATAGCCAGTTGTATCCGATGGCCAACATTTGGGCTGATCCATCACAAATGTAAATTATCAGCATGTTCATTAAAGACTGATTGCCAACATTATAATGCAGCAAATCTCAAGGGAGTCCCAATTCAGAGTTCAAGTGGAAAAGCTGATGTTGCACTAAAGCAGAGCCGAAGAAATTTGAAAACTCATTTAGCTGTGTTTTGATGCTAATCTGAGATTCCCACATCGGTGCTACTCTGGGACTCCCTTTTAGAATTGCATTGGCAATGTTGGAAACTGCAGGAAACCTCCTAAAAGTGGTTGGCCATTCTAATACTCCCAGTGATAAATGCCTTTTTGGAATAAGTTACCAGGAAAGACCAAATAAATCTGACCATATAGACAGGCTCAATTTAATGGCAATTAGATGTGTTTCCAGAAAATGAAGGTGTAATAGGATGTGGGGATAGAATTTCCACTGGGTGGGTTCTCTGATCTTCCACTGTGAGCTCAGTGTAAGATTGGTGGAAACTGGAGAAATGGCATACACCATTTCTCTGGTGTTTCCACTGAAGTAATGCCAGGAAATCAGGAGAGCTGCTGTGGAAATTTCTGTCAATGGCGAGAAGGTGACTAAATGTGGTTGAGATCTGTCAAAAAAGATGTAGATATGTTGTGCCTAATGACTGTTCCCTTTCATAAAGATTCCACAGTTTCTCTGAGGCTTCCACTGATCTTCGACTGGAATTACAGCAGAAGATCAAAAGCCCTGTGGAAATTCCACGCTGTATTCTTATGTCCATATTCTGTTGAGCCATGTGGACCAGGAAGAAAGCAAAAAAATGATAATTCTAACCTTTGCTGCATTAACTTTGAATTACATAGAATTATATAGCACAGAAAAGAGGTCATATGGTCCAACAAGTCTTTGCTGGTGTTTATGGTCCATGTGAACCTCCTCCCATCTTACCTCGTCTCATTCTTTTAACATACTCTTCTATTCCTATCTCCCTAATGTGCTTATCTAACTTCCCCCTAAATGCATCTATGCTTTTACCCTAACAACTCCATGTGGAAACGAGTTCCACATTCTCACACTCTACACCAGAGTAAAGATTTGAGATTACTTTTCATGAAGTCTTATCTGGACAAATATTGTTTTATAATATTCTGTATGTATTTTTAATTAATAACCTCACCATTATATATTACCAAAGAGCTTAATACAAGAGCAAGTTCTATAAAGAAAAAAACATTACTAAGTGTGTTAAATATGGTCTCTGCCAAAATAATGGCGGCAATTAATTACAATTAGAAGTTTGGTACAGAAATGATTGGAGCCATATTTGAAAATGCAGGTCCACATTTAACATATGCCTACCTAATCCTACTATTGCTTTGCGAAGATTATCAACATCCCTGCCGACATTGAAACATGTGCAGTCTTTCACGGTTCCACGGCTCCCAACCTGTTTAAATAAAATTATTGTAAAAGTACATTAAAAGTGATATTTGCATAACATTTTCAGTTACTTTAATGGCATGATTCATTCCAGGGAGCCTATTTTGATGATTACTACGACAAACTTTAATTGTAATAAACCCAGATTTGATACCGATCAAAGTAGAGATATTCTGCTCTAATGACAACTGTGTGTTTGCCACAAATTAGTCTGTTATTACAATACATAAAGAGAAGATAGCAGCCCAAATCATCTAAAGAATGGAGCTCTTTACACTTACATTCACTAAAAATATGGACAAAAAGTATTCCACGTGGCACAGCAAAACTATGGCCTGGAGTTTCCATGAGGTTGTGCTGTCTTTCTTAGCCCAATGCACCCAAAATTGGCCAACCCAATGTAAAAGATTGCTGAATTTCAAGCGCAAATTACATCCAACACAAATCGAGTTTTTGCAATCTTTTGCATTAGTTTAAAAAACATTATGCTAGAAGCTGGCCCCGCCCTCAACACTGGCCATAACCCCAGATCAAATTAATCACCACTGTGTTTCTGCTAATTGCACCTGTTTGCAGGCCTTTGAGGAGGCTTTTAAAATTAAGTTTGTTGGGGTGCCAGGACATTAATAGGCACATTTTAAAAGCTTTCAGAATTTTTTCAATGTAACTATGCAATTGACTACTGTACCCAGAACCAAGGAGAAAATGTTTCTTGATAGTTTTTGTTAAAGTCATTTTCAGTTACTGAAAAATGGGTTACTCACAGGTGGCAGACTAAACAATGATTAAAAATATTATGTTTGGTGATAAACCATTTTCAGCTGTATCAAACTGCACCAAGTTACCACTCCTAAATATATCAAGGATTTTCTTCAATGCAAGACATTTTTATATAAAAAAATTATGTTCCAAAGCTGCTCAATTATGCTGGTTCATTGGCAGATTTTACATCAGTGATGTGCAAATAAGTTGGAGCAGAACATAAGAACATAGTAGCCCATATAGCCCCTCGAGCCTGTTCCGCCATTCACTGACATCATGGCTGATCTGTGACCTAACTCCATATATCTGTCTTTGCCCTATATCTCTTAATATCTTTGGTTAACAAAAATCTACCAATCTCAGTTTTAAAATTAACACTTAAATCGAGCATTAATTGCCATTTGTGAAAGAGTTCCAAACTTCTATCCCCCTATGTAGAAGTGTTTCCTAATTTCACTCCTGAAAAGTCTGGCTCTAATTTTTAGACAATGCCACTTAGTCCTAGACTTCTGAACCTGCAGAAATAGTTTCTAAAAACTTGAAATTTGAGAAAAAAACCTTCTCACAACTTGCACAATTTTGGCCGCAATTGGTGATTGCGTCGTAAGTGGAAACTCTGCGCCGATGTATTTTCTGATGTTAACAAGCCAACAGGCCATTTGAGCTAATTAAAGTGAATGTAGTGAGATTAAGGCTGATTAAATCAAACAACCTCAGTAAGACTTCACAATTGCCCATAGAATGTAATATATTATAAAAGAAGCACAGATGAAACATCCTATGGTGGTGACAACTGAGCAAGGCCCTCTATGTTTATAAAAAGATAGCAAAAAGAGTTTATCTTTTTCGAGCAATTTTGGACACAATTAGGGTTTGATTATGTGGGTGGCAAATGTGGGAGTTCAACTTGGGGAAGTGTGAGGTCACCCACTTTGGGTTCAAAAAAGATAGAACAGAATATTTTTGAAATGGTGAGAAACTCGGAGCTGTGGAGGAGCAGAGAGATTTCGGGGTTCAAGTATAGAAATAACTAAAAGCTAGTGTATAGGTCCAAAAATAATTTAAAAGGCTGTTGGAATGGTAGCCTTCATCTCAGGGGGCCTGGAATCCAAATGGGAGAGAGAGAGTTATGTTACAGTTGTATAAAGCTCTGGTTAGACTGCAACTAGAGTATAGCTTCCAGTTCTGAACACCGCACCTCAAAAAGAATATACTGGTGTTGGAGGGGGTGGATTCACTGATTCACCAAAATTATGCTGGGGTTAAAAGAGTTAAGTTATGAGGAAAGGTTGCATAGACCAGGCTTGTATTCCCTGGAGAATAGAAGAGTAAGGCGTAATCTAATTGAGGATTAAAGGATTTGATAGGGTAGATAGAGAGCAATTATTTCTTCTGGTTGGGGAGTCCAGAGCAAGGGAGCATAAGCTTAAAATTAGATCTAGGCTGTTCAGGGCAGATGTCAGAAAGCACTTCTTCACACAAAGGGAAGTAGAGATTTGGAACTCTTTCTGCCAGAAACTTGTTGAGGTTAGGTCAATCGGAAATTTCAAAATGGAGATTGATAGATTGTGCAACGCAAAGGTAAAGGTGGTAAACGGAGTTAAGATACAAATCAGCCCTGATCTCACTGAATGGCTGAACAGGCTAGAGGGCTGAACTCCTGTTCCTCTGTATCAATTAGTATTGAAATGGTGTTCGGTCTCATTTTGGAGGAGGAATAGGGACAAGGAAATATCCATTAATCTTCTTTGTGTTGGAAAATTTGCACCCGTCCTCTTCTGAAGGCACTGCCTTTTGCTACGGTATAATTCTATGATTTCCAGATAGCCTCGATACTTTGCACAAGTGACTACTTTTTGTGTGTGAGTGTAGATAGCGGGGAGGGCTGAGCTCAGCTTTTGCTAATTTGATTGTCACATATATACATTTCCAGCAGGAAACTTCATGGGTTTTCTCCCCCCCAAGGGTGTTGCGTCCAAATGTCAAGCCCCAACTGCTGAGATCACCTCACTAAGTGCAGCTCAGGAATTAAACACGGAACCTTCTGCTTGGTGTAACTTACTACAGCATCTCTACCCATTGAGCTGCTGCATGAAAGGTTAACAGATGTTATTATATTTGTCAGCACCACACAGGTTCTGATTTTGGAGGTAGCACAGTAATGATGCTAGACTCTCATTTTGAACAATTTACAGGTGAAATTTTCCATTTTGATGTACCAGTGAAACAACCTAAAAACGTCAGACTGGAAATGTAAATCCATGAATGCCATACTCTAAGTAGGCAGCTATGTTTTAAGAGTGTGGTATTTATTGATAATGCTACAACACTAACACTGATTCTCTGCCCTGACCATGGCTCTCTGCTGGGAACATGGAATTGGTGAATTTAATTAATAGTCTCTGTTCATGCTCATACAGTTAGTGGAAATAAATATTGTCCATTAGATCCTAAAAGAAGCTCAGTCATCGTACATACCAAATTCGGTTTATTTCCAAGAAAGTGTGATATGTTTCCTAGCAATGAAAATGGTTACTGGGTACAGTGGACTGTGCCAAGCATTTGAGACTGGGGCTGAATCTTCCCCATGGAGACAAGAAACAGGAGTTGGGACTGTTTTCAGGCCCCGATCCCGCCTCCAGTTGGAAACTGATTAAAGTCAAGATTTTCACTTGGGTGAGCTCTTAATTGGCACAGAGACAGGTTCCCTGTCCAATTAAGGGCAGTGGGCAGGCTCTCGAAGCTGGAGGGCCAATCAGAGGCCTTCCGGCTTCGATAAGCACTCGGCTGCAGTACAAGGTAATTAACTGGGAAGGGACTTCAACAAGAAGGTGCCCTCCCAGCCACTTTTCAAAAACTTTAAGAAAAAAATTCAAAGAGCAACCAGGCCACCACTGAGGGGGAGTGGGTGGGGGGGGGGGGGGGGGCAAGCCCCACTACAGGGAGGCCTTTTGTTGTACCCCCACCTAGGCATGCATGGAGGGCCTGTAGGCCTGCCAGGAGCGCTAGCCCTGGGTGCCCACCTCCAGGCAGTTGATCTGCTCCACATCACATTGGGAAACTGGAGGCTGCCTGGAAAATCTCAGTCAACCTCCATTACCTACCTTTGAGAAGGCATTTTAATAAGTTTAATTGCCTGCCTGCCTCATGGGGGCAGGCGGCCTTCCTGGGCCCTGAACCAGCATTGGCCAAAATGGCTCACGTCAGGAACCTGGTCGGGAAGCCAGCATGCTGGCTGGTCTCGTAATGTTTGGACCCCATGCGCCTCTGTTCCGGACATCGGCAGAGCCTGAAAATTCAGTCCCAGGATTTGCAAAGTTTCCTTCAGTAGTCTATTTTGGCAGAGCAGGAAAGCAATTACAAAGTGGAAAAATTGTCAGCCCTACTTTGAGAGAGTTCTGAATCCTACATGAAAAAAGTTCTTAAAGAGCTCAGGAAAGTTTCAATAAATATAGTGCAGTACTCAAATGACTGGTATAAAAAGAAAATCCCTAACTGAAAATATGTTCCTCAATTTGCCCAGTGTCGTTTCATTGGGTGTAAAAATTGAACGTGGCAAGAATATGTACACATCCCCTTTTGGAGCAGTGTTGGGATAATCTGATGGAACCGGAAATGTTGGCCAACTTTGTGAAATTCTAAACAAAATACCAAAACCCATTGCCGAGGCAATATTTTGATACTCAAACTGTTCTGCCATCAAGTAATAGAATGTAGGTTTGTATTGGCAAGGCTCCACACACCAAATTATCAAACTGTTGCCATATGAGGTATGAAACAGAAGCCAGGCAGTTCCCCCAGACGAAGGGACAGAGATTCCCAGACCATTTGTCCATTCCTCCTAGCAGCTGGTTTTAAAGTGGGCTTATCAGAAGGCTGAAACCTGGTCCCTGACCATCACCATCAGAAGGACTCCTGTATGGTGTGAGGAGATCAAGAAAAGGAAAGGGAAGCAGGGAGCAAATTCCTTTAAAAAAGAGAGAGTCTCACCTTTTAAAATGAAGCATATGCAACTGTCAAATGTTGTCCTATACCATTTGATGCCAACAGTTTTGTAAATGACATGAACAAAGACTCAGGTTAATAGTTGTTCATGGTGCCTGGTGACCTGCTGATAAGCTGATATAGCCATTGTATCTTATGTGTTTGCAAGTTCTGGGACCCATATTAAAATATATTCCAAAGGCTACACAAGTCTCGGAGATATATGTATCTATTTCACTGAAGTAACAATTCAATCAGCCAAGTGCTTACAGTTTGTTTTTCCTGTGAAAGATCTATAACAAGCTCACCAGTTTAAAAATAAGCACATATATTCCAAACTTGATCATTTTTACTTGATATTTTTGAAATTTTGATTTACATAGCAATAGCTATCATATATAAACATAAATAAAGAAAATAAGATAAATTGGTTAACAGTACACAATATGTAGTCTACTCCTAATTCAAAGCTATTTAATATTTAAACTTATGTGATAAGTAAGGGCGAAATTGCTCTTTGCCTGTAGCATAAAGTGGGTTTATAGCAAATCTGAAGCCCATTTTATGCTGCTCCCAATTTTCTTTTTCATTGATCCTTATTTTTTAAGCACTAAATTCCCACTTCACAGTTTTACTTACATTGCCTAATTTAAGTTTCGAGACAATTCAAATTTTTAGTGCATAAGCAACTTCAAATTCTCAGGAGTAGATTGTAAAGCAGAATAGTAATATTCCAACAATAATAAATTAAGAACAAGTTCATAACAGTCAAATGTGAAGCAAGATTAAGCCAAGAACAGTAATAACAAAGAACACATAGACTAAGACAAGAGAGATACTGTGCTGCAAATCTCGATGGGGAGTAAATTGAGGAGAACCATAACAGATGTGTTCAACTTCAATATTGGAGGATTTGTCTGGGACGAGAGCAGGATGTCACTAAAGGTCTTAGGCAGGATTTACAGTTCTGAAGGAATATTCCAATAGGAGTGAACAAAAATTTGGGCAGGCATATGAGCATCATACCTTCAGGAGTTAAAAATCAGAGAAAAATGCAAAGCAATAAAATGGGAGAGAAAGGTACAGATAAGCTGGAGAATGCTTGAGACAGACCCCACTGCACCAATACAGTGGGATGAAAGAATGGGAAAACAAACTTAGTCAACTTTGTTTTAACCCAGAAGATCAGGAACTCCATGCTTCCTTTAAATACGACATTAACTTTCAGTATGCGTCCAATTCGGTCTACACATAAGCAAGGAACCAGATATGAAGAACAAATAGATCAATGCTAAAACAAAAGCAATACATGGCAGATGCTGGAAATCCTAAATAAAAACAGAAAATGCTGGAAAACACTCAGCAAATCAGGCAGCATTTGTTTCATGTTTTAGTTTTATTTATCAGTTCTGTTTAACTCAGATAAGTATGGGGTTGCTTTCTTTTTTTTTTCTTTGCTAATCAGCACATTTTGATAGAAGATCTTTACATGAAAGAGTAACATATTTTTCTTTCATATGCTGGTGAATGTACTGTGCAATTTCAGCATTAAAAATACACCACTAAGGAAGAGTGAAACATACTCACAAAAGCACAATTGGGAACTGGAGTCAGATCTCCTCCTGGGACAAGTTGCTCACCAACACCACCACAGCCCACGGGTGCATATCCACCATTAGGCCACCAAGAATCACACACCCCACCAGGGGACTATCAGTAATAAGAAATGTAAAGAATAATTTTCAAATTAAATACTTTTTAAAAATCAGATACATTCTATAATGGATCGGACACCCAATTCCATGCCCTCATGACCACTGTTTCACCAAGTAATTGCTGCTGTGTTAAAGAGGACATATTAAACAGAAAGTGTTGTTGTCTAGCACAGAGACTTTTTCTAACAGTCCAATAGCTTTACAGTGTTGTCCCTGTTGCCCTGACTTTGGGAGCAGCACTGCAATGTGAATGAAGCAGCATTGCAAAAGCATAATTCTAAACAGTACAGAGCACAAAGAGTAATCTGCTGACAAACTGATTTTGTACAAATGTTATAAATCAAGTATAATTATTTGTACAGGCAGAAAAATATTTTTAAAACTCCTGAATTAGAAAGAAACAGATTTGAACAAGGAACACGTGAAATTGCTGAAAATAGAGACATGTTGCTGAAGCTTTTCATCTTACACTCATCAGGACAATCACAAGAATAACCAATGTAAGGGAAAATAACAACTTATACTGCATGAGAAGAGAGTGCTGATTGGTTAGGAAGTGAGCTCTGATTGGTAGAGGCATTGCCACGGCGAATGCACCAGTTTACAGAGATTGACAGTTAACTGCCAAGCTTTGTTTAAAATTTAAAACAGGCAGCTTGGCTCTGATTGGTCAAGGCATTGCCCTGCGGAATGAACCAGCGAATGGCTGTCACTTATTTTATTCAGCTGAGACAGGTGCAATGTTTGTACATATTCTGTCAGCGAAGAACAGGGTCCTGTGTGTTAATATATGAAGCTTCCAGTAAGCACAACTGCGCCACACTGCGAGCCCGACTGAATCTCAAATTGGTTTTCAGCATAATTCTTAGCACACTGTGGATCACATCTAATGTTGGACATTGTGTTTTGAGTTTTGCAAGCACGGGCTGGTGGGATACAGCCCGTACCTTGCCCATTGTGAATAACAGAAGGGACATGTTGTTTGATACAATCCGCCAGTCCTTGGGACATACTGCCTATATACCTACCATCACACTGGCATTGAAATTCATATACCACATTACTCATTTGTGTGATAGGCAGGATGTCTTTTTGGCTTGACGGCAGCATCCTGTTAGTGGCGAACACCACATGTGTTGCTACTGCATAGTAGCAGTGTGAAACACTGCTAGGGAGGCACAGTCGCGCAGTGGTTAGCACCACAGCCGCACATCTCCAGCGACCCGGGTTCAATTCTGGGTACTGCCTGTGTGGAGTTTGCAAGTTCTCCCTGTGTCTGCGTGGGTTTCCTCCAGGTGCTCCGGTTTCCTCCCACATGCCAAAGACTTGCAGGTTGATAGGTAAATTGGCCATTATAAATTGCCCCTAGTATAGGTAGTTGGTAGGGAAATATAGGGGACAGGTGGGGATGTGGTAGGAATATGGAATTAGTATAAATGGGTGGTTGATGGTCGGCACAGACTCGGTGGGCCGAAGGGCCTGTTTCAGTGCTGTATCTCTAAACTAAACTAAGCTGTACCTCTTGCTCAACATTTTGGGATACATTACCCTTCCAGGGTACTTTGAGGCAGACTGGGCACTTTTCAGGACTGAAAAAGACAGCCTTAGGCCCATTCATAAGTTTGCACGATATACAGTGAGAGATGATCTGATAGGTAGACATTGTCACGCAGGCGGTCTTTGATTTGCCCTATTTCATTATCAAGCTTGCATGGTGAGCAAATGGCTTGGGACCTATTTACGAGGTTGCCGATATGGCCAATCTTATAGCGTGTGGAATTGTAAGAATCGCAACGCGTGTATTAACCAGTGAAGGGAGGCTTGCAGTATACCGTGGTAGAGAACCCCATAGCAGATTTCTCAACAGGTACATCAAGGAAAGGGAGATCATTTGACTGCTCCATTTCAAAGGTGAATTTAAGTGCAGGATGGAGCCCATTAAGACTTGTCTTTTCAGCCCTGAAAAGTGCCCAGTCTACCTCAAATAACCCTGGAAGGGTAATGTATCCCAAGAAGTTGAGCAACAGGTCAAGCAAGCTGTTTCACACTGCTACTGAGCAGTAACAACACGTGTGGTGTTCACCACTAACGGGATGCTGCCGTCAAGCCAAAAAGACGTTCTGCCTATCACACAAATGAATAATGTGATATATGAATTTCAGTGCCAGTGTGATGCTAGGTATATAGGCTGTACATCCCAAAGACTGGTGGATTGCATCAAACAACATGTCCCTTCTGCTGTTCGCAATGGGCAAGGTAAGGGCCGTACTCATCCAACCCGTGCTTGCAAAACTCAAAACACTGTGTCCAACATTAGATGTGATTCCACGATTGGACAACATTTGCTAAATAATCCACAGTGTGCTAAGAATTATGCTGACAACCAATTTAAGATTGTCAGTAGGGCTTGCATTTGTGCGTACTGGAAGCTACATATATTAATACACTGTTCTTCGTAAACAGAAAGAATATGTACAAACATTGCACCTGTCTCAGCTGAACAAAATAAGTGACAGCCATTCGCTGGTTCAATTCACTGGGTAATGCCTTGACCAATCAGAGCCCAGCTGCCTGGTTTAAATTTTAAACAAAGCATGGCGGCACAGTGGTGCAGTGGTTAGCACCACAGCCTCACAGCTCCAGCGGCCCGGGTTCAATTCTGGGTACTGCCTGTGTGGAGTTTGCAAGTTCTCCCTGTGACCGCGTAGGTTTTCGCCGGGTGCTCCGGTTTCCTCCCACAGCCAAAGACTTGCAGGTTGATAGGTAAATTGGCCATTATAAATTGCCCCTAGTATAGGTAGGTGGTAGGGGAGTATAGGGAAGGTGGGGATGTGGTAGGAACATGGGATTAGTGTAGGATTAGGATAAATGGGTGGTTGATGGTCAGCACAGACTCGGTGGCCGAAGGGCCTGTTTCAGTGCTGTATCACTAAATAAGTGGCAGTTAACTGTCAGTCACTGTAAACTGGTGCATTCACCATGGCAATGCCTCCACCAGAGTTCACTTGCCAACCAATCAGCACTCTCTTCTCATGTAGTATAAGTTGTTATTTTCCCTTAGATTGGTTATTCTTGTGATTGTCCTGATGAGTGCAAGATGAAAAACTTCGACAACAGGTCTCTATTTTCAGCAATACTCAAGTTCTGTATTACTAAATGACATCATTTGAAATGTACAAGCAGTATCTTTAACCAGTCTAAATTAAGAATAAATAACCCATAATTTCCATTAGTGATTATCTCTCAATGTTAGAAGCACATAATTCTGAAAAATTGGTTCCATGTTCTCTCAGAAAAGGTTGAGCCCTTTAAAGGAAAGCCATACTATTAAATACTTAGATGTATCTGCTCTGATGGCAGTGCACTGTCCCAAATCTAAGTATGAAGAACCCAAATGCCACATAATAACCTACTTTGGTAACGTGGATCTGCACTCCTGTAATTTCTGAGATCTCAAAGCTCTCCTAAATATAGTTCAACCAAAATTTAGATTCAGATGAATGCTCTTTATCATTAAACAGAATCATAATATTTTTCAGCATCAAAGGAGGTCAATCACCCAATCGCCTTTGTGCCAGCTCTCTTGAAAACAGCTGGTGTATTTAATCCTACTCCTCTGCCCTTTTCTTTTACCCTTTTTATTTTCCATCTTCAAGTATTAATCCACTTTCCTTTTCAAATTTTTATGGATTCTGCCTCTACCACTGTCTTTGGTCCTAACAATATGATATAAAAAAATCTTCCAGTTCCTCCCTTCATTCTTTTGGTGGTAACTTTAAATTTATGCCCTTTAGTTACTACCTCACTAATCAGTGAAAATAGCTTTTCTCTAATTTACCTTATAATTTTGAAAACCTCCGTTAGATATCTCTCCTTAACCTCTGCTCGTGGAAAGAGTCCCAGCTTCCCTAGTCTTTCCTCATAATTAAAACCTTTAATCTCTGGCATCATCCTTTCAACCTTCTCCATTGCTTTGACATTCTTCCTAAGGTAGGATGCTTGATACTGGACACAATATTCTAACCAATGGTTGTATAGGTTTAGCGTTACCTCTGCTTTTGTAAATTGAAAAGTTGTCTCCACAAATTTTCTAAACAAGTCCCGCTCTTTGCTTTCCATCTCTAATGAATACATAAGGTTAACCCTGCCAGGAATAACAAATTGATATGAAGCAGCATCAACAACAAATTTCAAAGAGTCATCAACTATTCAGGCTGCTTCAGTTCCTGGAATGGTCAAGAACAGGCAGATGAAAAATAAACTGTTATCGGAACCAGTATTGGCCAATGGGAAGATCAGCTCAACAGGAAATGTAATATTGTTTGCAGTTAGGACTTTAGCAATGCAGTTTCTGCAAGATCGTGCTATTTCAAAAAAATTGTGGCAATATCATATCATGTGGCATCATATGAATGATGTTTTATCAGCTAATGATGTAATTCTTGTTGCATGTACCTACAAATATCATTAGGAAATGTGCAAAACATTTTCAGTGGCAATGATACCCTTTAAATCAAGCTGCTACAATTCAGAAGTCTCTGTTTAGACAACTAGCCCCTACCACATCCTGGGAGGATGCTTTTTTTCAATACTAATCAAAAATGGTAGATCGTCCTCCCTGGACAGATTTCATATTGAATGGTACTTGTAATTTACCCATGTGGATGACATCTTCTTCTTCAGTTAAGAATGTTGTCAAGGATGAGAACTCTACAAAACAAAAAAAAAAGTAAAATGAATGTTACAGGCTGCAGCAAAGGATCTAAGATTAACTGTAATATCGGCATACTAATAAATATAGCCCCAAAAGTTGTATAGATTATGATCCAGACATTCACAATGAGGTCATGCCTACCAACACTGACCCTCCCATAGTGTTCAGGGAGAGAACATCCAACTGGTAGGTGCCATGCTACCAAGGGCATATCTTGGGTTGCCCAAGCTGTTGAGAGATCTGCTGTCACTTGGAGGTTATTGGGTCCCTGCCCCAGAAACATGCAAAATTGGCTCCAAGCAGTCTCCTTTATAAAATAACCTATTAAGTAAAAGAAAATTAACTTCTGAAAACCTTCAGGAGTAAAGGATACTTTCCTGGCCTGGACTCCCACGGTTGGTTTCACTTGCGCTATTGAAAAAAATTTGTACAACTCTTTTCGCCAAAGTTATACCTGGTTCCTGAGAGGTTGAGAACAGGGAAACTCCCAGCATAAGATGTCCCTGTCCCTCTGACACGGGTGTCTTTATAAGGAACAAATGGAGCCCCACTGATACTAGTAACACAGTAAGGGACCAGACATATTCAGTATCCTACAGTTTTCCAATCACTTCACTGCATTCCCGCCAGAATTATGGTGGGAGTCCATTGGGAGGGCTGTGGTTTTCAAGCGCTATCTAATTTTTCACAGCAAAAATAAAATACATTTTTTGTTTGCTACAGAAATAGTTCTAAGTTCCACTTGCTGTGTTTCTGGATAAGAGCTGAAAGGTTCCACTTTTAACTGAGTTTATTCTCCAGCTTTGGAGGGCTCAAAACCATCCCCCGACCTGTTCAAATCAAAATTCTGTTGCCCCTTTCCCACCACCTCCAATAATAAAATTAAGTATCGGCCCTTCCCCCCAACAAAAACACTGACCTTTTAAATATGACCATCCCCCCAACTGAACAAAATTCACAGTTCACCTCTTCCCACCATCCCCTACACTAAATGATGAAGGTTTGACCCCATTTCCCCGCTCCCACCACCACTGCACTAAAAATCTCACCCTCCCCCCTTCCCCACCACTACGGCACCTGCTTTCCCCAGATGGGAAAGTGAAGGCGCGGGAGTGCTGGCCACCGCTCTGAAGATCGCGGCCAAGTGTATTTAATTAATTACCATACGTTAATCCAGGTGCTGTGGCCCGGCGGCAGGGGAGCTGCCATGGAGCCTCGTTGCCACTGGGAAGATTGGGCCCGGCCCTCCCGACGTCAGGCTCTGCGGCGGGCTGCTGCTGGAATGATCTTCCGGCCCCCTCCCTCACCCCTGCCACGGAGCCTGACATCGGGGGCCCTGCAAAATCCAGCCAATAGAATGTAACACTTCCCTGCTCTTCACCTATAGCCTTGCACTTATTTTCCTTTTCAAGTTTATATACGATTCCAACTGTTGTAATTCTACTTTCAGCCTGATTTAATACAGGCCAAGGATTGTCCTTGGCACCATCTTTCTCTATGGCTCAGAACATGATTATACGTACATATGCCCACTGCACCAGAGAGCATAGAGGATTTTAATAACATTTAAATATAGATCTGTATTTGTATGAGGGTTACACCCAGAACATTCATGCAATTAGGCTGATTTATGATATAGAGTATCTCACTAAAGCATGAATAAAAATATTAATTTCTTCAGCTAATTGTTAGACATGCTTCTTTTTCTTTAGTCAAAGGATCATCATGTTCTAGTTACATGTCATTCCATGGTCAAGACATTCTTTCAACCAAAGTACCACTCAGAGGCTTGACATTATAACATCCTGCACTTGATATAATTATAACAGAGTGCAGTCAATCAGACAAGCAAATAATAAGAGACAACTCCAACAGTATAATCAACTGCAGCCCAAATATAAGGTTGTCTGAATTCAACAAAAATTCACTGAGATGCTCATTTTCAAAAGTGGGGTACATAAAAAGGAGCAAATGTATAAATTTTAAACATATTATAATGCACTCAATTATAGTGAGAGGCGACTGGATTTTTGTTGTGGCATTTTGCATATTCTGCAGCATTCATTCTGGCAGGCACATCAAGATAACATGCAAAGACTTTGGCTTCTGAAAATATTGTTACGAAGTGAGTGAATGTACTCAGACAAAGCACTTCACATTCCTGACCCTCAGAAAGAAAGAACTTGCATTGATGGAACTCCTTCTTTCAGAATATCCAGAAGTACTTCATGTATAACTAATTGCTTTGAAGTGCTGTCACTGTTGTTATGTCAGCCAAAATTTTACATTGATTGGGGGGCCTTGCCCACTGACCAAAAAGTCGGGGGCAAGCCCCCTCCTCCGGGCCTGGGGAGCCACGCCAGCCCACAAGGAGGCGGTCATGTTTTACTTTGCGGCCTCATGGAGGGCCTGAGCTGCCTGCCAGCAGAGGCTAAATTATCAGTGGTGATGGGAGGAGGCCCTTAAGTGGCAGTTAATTGCCCACTTAAGGACCTTGATTGGGCAGGGGGAGGCCAGGCCATTTCTCGCTGCCGCCACCCCTCATAAAATTGCAGTGCAAGCGGGAAGGCGTTGAGAATGGCCCCCGCCTCCCACTCAATTTTACAACCCCCCCACTACCACCAGCCCGTTTCTGGGGGGTGCGGGGGGTAAAGTTCTGGCCATAGTCAAAGCAGCAAAGATTTCAACCTTTTTGTTTGGTGCTGTTGATTGAGAAAAGAATGTTGGCCAGGCCATCAGCCTCGCTGTACTTCATTTAGTGTCATGAGATTTTTAACATCCTTTAGAATCATAGAAACAGTTAGATAGGACACGTTAACTCTGCTTCTCTTTTCACCGATGCTGCCAGACCTGCTGAGTGGTTCCAGCATTTCTTGTTTTCATTTCAGATTTCCAGCATCCGCAGTATTTTGCTTTTATTATAGATAGGACATCATATTGTCATGCTCAAGAGAAATGCAGTGATGAAAATACAAAAAATAAAGAGTTAAAAATAATTAGAACAATTTTAAGAGACTGGTGCATTTACTGTCAACAAGGTGGAGGGCACAGTCACATGACAAATACCACCTCCTGCACTACAATACACATCCATGTCCACTGGAGCTAAAACCAATTAACCACATCTACATGTCAATGAGAAAGTTTAACAAACATGGATGTCAGCTTTACACAAAACGAGCTAAAACAAAGACACTATCTCCAACTACCCTTCACCACAATAGAGTGTGAACAGCCTTCATATAATCAAATAAATAAAAGCAAAATACTGCGGATGCTGGAAATCTGAAATAAAAACAAGAAATGCTGGAACCACTCAGCAGATCTGGCAGCATCTGTGAAAAGAGAAGCAGAGTTAATGTTTCGGGTCAGTGAACCTTCTTCGGAACTCAACATAGGGCCATCAAAAGCCATTGTACCAGCCCATCAAGAACTGAGACCTAAAGTCTCATGGGCAAAACTAACACTTTTATGAGTTTACCTTTAAAGGTAATTGTTGTGAAGAACAAAAGAGTCTTTCCAGCTCAGCCGTCAAGTCATCAACATTCAGTCTCTCTCCAACCACACGGTCAGCATCAAAAGCAATCTTGAATTTCAGCACAAGACTGAGAGAGGGAGAGAGAGAGGAGCCTGTCTTTGTGTGGGATATGTTGAGCATTCTTTGTTCCAGTCCTACTCAGGCCCCCTCCCCCAACTCTTTTTCCGGTACACTGATGACTGTATCGGTGCCGTTTCCTGGCCCGCCCTGAACTGGAAAACTTTATCAACTTTGCTTCCAATTTCCACCCTTCTCTCACCTTTACATGGTCCATCTCTAACCCTTCCCTTCCCTTCCTCGACTTCTCTGTCTCCATCTCTGGGGATAGGTTGTCTACTAATATCCATTATAAGCCCACCGACTCCCACAGCTACCTGGACTACGCTTCTTCACACCCTACCTCCTGTAAAGACTCCATTCCATTCTCCCAGTTTCTCCGTCTCCGACGCATCTGCTCTGATGATGCTACCTTCCATGACAGTGCTTCTGATATGACCTCTTTTTTCCTCAACCGAGGATTCCCCCCCCCACTGTTGTTGACAGGGCCCTCAACCGTATCCGGCCCATTTCCCGCGCTTCTACCCTCACCCCTTCCCCTCCCACCCAGAGCCGTGACAGGGTTCCCCATGTCCTCACTTTCCACCCCATCAGCCTCCATATCCAAAGGATCATCCTCCGCCATTTCCGCCACCTCCAGCGTGATGCCACTACCAAACGCATCTTCCCCTCCCTTCCCCTGTCAGCATTCCGAAGGTATCGTTCCCTCCGCGACACCCTGGTCCACTCCTCCATTACCCCCACCACCTTGTCCCCTTCCCATGGCACCTTCCCCTGCAATCGCAGGAGGTGTAATACCTGCCCATTTACCTCCTCTCTCCTCACTATCCCAGGCCCCAAACACTCCTTTCAGGTGAAGCAGCGATTTACTTGTACTTCTTTCAATGTAGTATACTGTATTCGCTGCTCACAATGTGGTCTCCTCTACATTGGGGAGACCAAACGTAGACTGGGTGACCGCTTTGCGGAACACCTCCGCTCTGTCCGCAAGCAGGACCCTGAGCTTCCGGTAGCTTGTCATTTCAACACTCCCCCCTGCTCTCAAGTTCACATCTCTATCCTGGGCTTGCTGCAGTGTTCCACTGAACATCAACACAAGCTCGAGGAACAGCATCTCATTTACCGATTAGGCACACTACAGCCTGCCGGACTGAACATTAAGTTCAATAATTTCAGAGCATGACTGGCCCCCCATTTTACTTTTATTTTTAGTTATTTTTTCTTTTTTACATCTTTTTTACATTTTTTACAATTCTTTTTTCTTTTGTTTATTTCATTTCATTGTAGTTTGTTCAGTCTGCTTACCCACTTTTTTTTCATGTTTGTACTTGCTGCTGTTCAATCTTCAGTTCGTTAACACCCTATCTGTACTAATGCTTTGACTTTCAACACACCACTAACATATTGTTTGCCTTTGCTCCATGACCTCTTGGTCAGCTATGTGACCTTGTCCAATCTACACCTTCTCCTTTGTTATCTCTTGCCCCACCCCCGGCTCGCTTGCTTATAACCTTTGACATTTCTAATATTTGCTAGTTCCGAAGAAGGGTCACTGACCTGAAACGTTAACTCTGCTTCTCTTTCCACAGATGCTGCCAGACCTGCTGAGTGGTTCCAGCATTTCTTGTTTTTATTTCAGATTTCCAGCATCCGCAGTATTTTGCTTTTATATTATATTAGAGAGAGAGCAGTTCCAGCTAGCATTTGAACCCTGCTAAGACAGGTTGAAAGCCAACTACAGTAGAGAAAAGAGAGTGCCTTTGAAACAACTCCTCCACCTGTGAAAACGGAACTAAGAATATCAGAACTTTCTTCAAACTGAAGTGAACCACCAGAAGTCTTCAGCAGCCCCTCAAATACAAGACAACCAGCAAACAGGCCTGCAACTTTAAAACTCACCTTCCGAGAGATCCCACAGGTTTTACTGAAAAAACATACTTTGAGAGTCAGAGTGAGACAGCACAGAAACAGGCCCTCCAGCCCACCGTGTCTGTGCCGGCCATCAAGCACCTAACTATTCTAATCCCATTTTCCAGCACTTGGCCCGTAGCCATGTATGCTATGAATTTACAAGTGCTCATCTAAATACTTCTTAAATGTTGTGATGCTTCCTGCCTCTACCACCTCCTCAGGCAGTACTTTCCAGATTGAAATTTTTTTTCCTCAAATCCACTCTAAACCTCCTGCACCTTACCTTAAATCTATGCCCCCTGGTTATTGACACCTTCGCTAAGGGAAAAAGTTTCTTCCTATGTAACTTATCAATGCCCCTCAAAATTTTGTATAGCTCAATCATATCTCCCGCAGCCTTCTCTGCTCTAAGGAAAACAACCCTAGCCTTTTCAGTCTCTTCATAGCTGAAATGCTCCAGCACAGGCAATATCCTGGTGAATCTGCTCTGCACCCTCTGCAGTGCAATCACATCCTTCCTATAGTGTGGTGCCCAGAACTGTACACAGTACTCCAGCTGTGGCCTAACTAGCACTTTATACAGCTCCATCATAACCTCACTGCTCTTATATTCTATCCCTCGGCTAATAAAGGCAGGTATCCAATATGCTTTCCAAACCACCTTATCTACCTATGTTGATCTATGGACAAGTACACCAAGGTCCCGCTGACCCTCTGTACTTCCTAGGGTTCTACCATCCATTGTATATTCCCTTGCCTTGTTGGTCCTCCCAAAATGCATCACCTCACACTTCTCAGGATTAAATTCCATTTGCCACAGCTCCGCCCATCTTACCAGCTCATCTATATCGTCCTGTAATCTGAGGCTTTCCTCCTCACTATTTACGACACCACCAATTTTCGTGTCATCTACGAACTTACTGTCATACCTCCTATATTCACATCTAAATCATTAATGAACACTACAAACAGCAAGGGTCACAGCACCGATCCCTGCGGTACACCACTGGTCACAGGCTTCCACTCGCAAAAATAACCCTCAACCATTACCCTCTGCCTCCTGCCACTAAGCCAATTTTGGATCCAATTTGCCAAATTGCCCTGATCCCATCAGCTCTTACCTTCTTAACCAATCTCCCATGCGGGACCTTATCAAAAGCCTTACTGAAGTCCATATAGACTACATCAACTGCTTTACCCTCATCTACACATTTCGTCACCACCTCAAAAAATTCAATCAAGTTAGTTAGACATGATCTCCCCCTGACAAAGCCATACTGACTATCCCTGATTAATCCCTGCCTCTCCAAGTGGAGATTAATCCTGTCTCAGAATTTTTTCCAATAGTTTCCCAACCACTGATGTTAAACTCACCGGCCTGGTTTATCCCTGCTAACCTTCTTAAATAATTGTACCACATTCGCTGTCCTCCAATCTTCTGGTACCTCACCTGTGGCCAGAGAACATTTGAACATTTGTGTCAGAGCCCCTGCAATCTCCTCCCTTACCTCACATAACAGCCTGGGATACATCTGATCTGGGCCTGGGTATTTATCATCATTTTACATCTTGAACTCGTAACACCTCTTACCCTTTACCTTCTATCTATTTTCTCTTGAGTGTGTTCGAGAGAGTGAATGTGTGCGTGGGTGGCGTTGTGATCATTTCCGGTGATGAATATAGTTCAATAAATATTTAATCTTCTGTTTTAAACCTGTGAGAAACCCTGTTACTATCTGTTTATTTGGCAAACAAAACATAGGGGCTGAAATAGTAATAATACAAAAACACTGTCTGTGGTCAGTTGGGAGGTGAACAGTGGAAACCAGCCACGCTATCACCCTCCAGGCCATGACAATATTAACACCTTATCTAAAGGGTGGCACCTCTGACATTGCCTCACCCTATCATTATTGCACACAGTCACCAGGTCATGATTGGCATATTAGTCGGTGATGCAAGGTATTACACGCTCATATGAAGTGATTCAGAATTCCAAACCTTATCTAGAATTACTGTTGCCGATTTTAACATTCAGCACAAAATGGCCGGTCATCGAACAGAGCATATCTGCCACCATGCCTGTTTTTAAAATATTATTTCATGGGATTTGGGCATCGCTGGTAAGGCCAGCATTTGTTGCCCATCCCTAATTGCCCTTAACAACTGAGTGGCTTCCTAGGCCTATTCAGACAGCAGTTATGAGTCAACCACATTGCTGTGGTTCTGGAGTCACATGTAGACCAGACCAGGTAAGGATGGCAGATTTCCTTGTCTAAAGGACATTAGTGAACCAGATGAGTTTGTACAACAGTCAATGATAGTTTCATGACATCTCTACTGAAACTAGCTTTCAATTCCAGGTTGGTATTAATTAATTGAATTTATTAACTAATTGAATTGTTTTAAAATTCCACCAGTTGCTTTGGTAAGATTTGAACCTGTCTCCCCAGGGCATTAGCCTGGGCTTCTGGATTACTAGTTCAGTGACGTTACCACTACACCATCATCTCCCCCTGTTATTGTTGCTCCCATGAGGCCTGAGCCTCATTCGCATGTATCTGGTGAGCTGTACACTGGGCAAACTGGCACTCCAATGGAACTTGCCAACTGGGGAAGGTGAGAAATCAGGCACCTCCTATGTAGAGATAGCTGACAGTCTAAGCTGACGGTGGGGTTGGGGGGCGGAGGGGTGGTGGGAGTGAGGGAGGGAATGGATTTGTAGAGGGACAGGAATATTTTTGTTGAACCAGGAAGAGCATTCTGGCCTCACAAAAATAAAAGATGACAAAGATTTTGGTCTGTGCTTTGAGGTGCATCAAGCAGTCCCTTTAAAGACCATTGTTTAGGCTGCTTAATACCTCTACAAATATATGTTGCCTGCTCCACCCAACTGTACCTTAAACTGATAATTGTGGTCCTATGTATATCATATGTTTAAGATAATTTTGAGAGGCAGCACGTGAGCACAGCACACAGGTGTTGTATTGCACCATGTCACCCAATGAAGGTACACAGGTTCACATCTATCAGGTTCACAGAACAGATGTGAGGCACTTCTCTAGTGGAAGAACAAATAGCAAGGACATCTCATGGACGTCATAGCAACTCAGTGAAGAGCCACAGAGCTGGAAATTTACCCAGATGTTGTATATGTTGTGAAGGGGCCTAAGAGTAGGGGAGAAAAACACAAAGAAAAGGACAAGGTTAAAATAGCAGCCGAATTTTCACTTGTAGTGCTCGGAAGAAAACAAGCTGCAGCCGGTTGGCTACCTGCTTTTCATTGTAACTAGGAGGTTGACCCATCACCAATTTGAAGTGCAGCAATAAAGGCAAGAATTCACCCAACATATCTACAAATTTAATTAAAGAAAATGGCAGCAATAAGTTTGCAAAAACAGGTTGCAACGTTTACTTGAAATCATTAGAGGAAGGACATTTCAAAAAGCTAAGGGTGGATTAAATTGTATGTTTGCAAAGGTGTCCATAAACCATGTGTGAGCATGTGGAAGATCATTTTGCCTCATCCCATTAATGTACAATGCAGTTTATTATGCAGAAAAAAAATACCCTACACTGATATGGCTTGACTTAATCTCTAATTTTACTTCTCTTTTCTCTTCTCAGTTGTTCACTAGACAGCTCAGCTAATGTGAAAACATTAGCACATGTAAAATCACAGATATAAACGTGAGTCCTACCCTTTGTAATTTAGCAAAACAGTGGACTGTCAGTGAAGGTATCCTTTTAGCTAGATTAACTTCATTCAGCATGTTAAGATCAGTATGAGTAAATTGAAAAAAATAACACTTAATTAGAAGAATATCTACCACAAAATATCTCATGACTCTACATCGGATGATTTTGCCTTTGAACTATTAGACACGCTTACAGCAAAAAAAATCTGAAGACTCTTTCAATATCATCTGGATGGTATTACTGCTAAATTTAACTCTCAAAAGGCCTGCGTTCCAGGGGAGGACAAAAAAACCGCTTCACAGACACTCTGATGTTATCTTTGATGCGCGGCAACGTTGACATTGATGACTGGAAGGAGCTTGCTACCAATCGTTCAAAATGGCGACAACTTGTCCATCAAGCTGTATCATGCTATGAGTTGAAAAACCTTAATGATGAAGCAGAGCAGTGGCAGAGAAGGAAAGAAAAGGAAGCAAATCCTGCACTCTGGATCCCACTACCTCGTGAGACATCCTGCCCCATGTGCCCAAAGATCTGCAGGTCGCGAATCGGCCTGTTCAGTCACCTGAAGATCCCTGGCAGATACCCGCGATCCTGAGTCATTTGAGGGGCAGCCGACGATGATGACTGTTAAATTACTAAATTGTTTTCTGTATATTTAAAGCTCTGCATTTAATGTAGCAAATTTTCCTTTTTATCTGTGTATAACAGTGAAGTCCAGCCACATAACCTGTTGTTTCAAACATGTCAAAATCTAAGGACAGAAGTTTGATCACCTATCATTGATATCCCTTTAGTTATATGTGTAACTGCAGTAAGCCTTATTGGGTTAAAGATAACATCCATGCTTATGCATGTGCATATACACCGTGGCTCCAACAATTTCATATAAACACATGATTGACATTTTTCTTTTAGTCAAAAACAAACTAGTATATTCAAAAAACTGCAATGCATATAGTAGGAATGCTTCACAATGATTGAACCTAACAGGTACAGGACTTTGTTTAATAATTATATCAGCATTCGCCAGAATCTAATTTCGTTCGATAGGCAGCTGTGAGGAAATCAGCCATTTTTTTTAATGGCTTCACCTATCTACACTGGCACATTCAGGGAAATATGAATTTGAACCCCTGGGTCTCTCTGCTCTGTTGATCAATACCCTTCCATGTCCATTGAGTGTATAATCCTATTCCTTGGTTCAATATTTACTGGGAGGTGGGGAGGAAGTGGGCGTGGCAGGGGGGTGAAGGGTATGTGCTGGAGGGGGTCCTAGTTTCTAGGTAACCCAGAAATGTGGGTAACAGAGGTCCTGCTGAATTTAATGATAGGACTACATTCCAATCTTTTCCCCCCCCCCCCATTTCCTGGCCAGCAACCAGCCAGGTTGAGAGGCCGGTAGAGGCAGGGGTTGAGATCGTAAATGCCAGGATGGGCTATAGATCGGAAAGGCTGGGCCAGGAGGAGGGGGAGAGGAATGGAAATCGTAAAGGCCTGATTAAAGTATTTAAATCACGGATCTGCCTCTGGAGAGTAGGTTAGTCACCCATTCCCAAACCTGCCTCCGTTAAAACTGGAAATCGGTCCATTTGAGGCAGGTTTCTGGTTTTTTTTGAAATTTTGGCCCTCATCTCTCCCCCCCCCCACCTGTCTTGGGGTGGAAATTTCCCCCTTGATTTTCTTCAAAAACTATTACCTCACACTAAACCACATTAAATTGTATCTTCCAACTTCTGTGAAAAAGACTATTTCCTTCATGAATTCTTTTATTGCAATCATTAATGTTTACTAAATCTCCTATTTAATTGTTATCACCAAATTTCAAGTTTACATTGGTAATACCAGAGACCAAACCATCTGTATATATATCATGAAAAGTGGACCCAGAGCTGGCCCCTGATGTACACCACTTCCATCTCTATTCCAACCTGATCAACACCCACCTAGTCTAACTCTATTTTCCGTTGATCAACCAACTTTCTATCCAAGCTACCTTAAAAATTGCATTCTGAAAATCCAAATAAACTATTTCTAATGTGATCTCTTTATCTATGACATGCTGAGATGGTGAAAGGTGCTATCTAAGTGCAAATCTTTCTCTCTTTTAAACTGCAGTTTCATTTTAATCTCTATATTTATCCACAGAACTCTGTTCTTTGATGCACCCCCTTTCTGCCTTTTGGGATGGCACCTACTTTATCTTCTATGCATCTCATATTTGAAAACTTCCCACAGCTGATCTGTCAACTTATTTGTTAACTTTTCTGTCCATTTAATTTGAGCCAGATATCTCTTTGAACTTCTGCCTTTTTCCAGTCCAGCATCCTAATTCTTGGCTCATCAATATGCATTTCTATTCTCACATTGACCTTGATTATCAGCAGGTCTGGCAGCATCTGTGGAGAGGGAAAGAGTTAACGTTTCAAGTCGGATAAGACTCCTCTTCTGAAGAAGTCATACCGGACTCGAAACGTTAGCTCTGTCTCTCTCTCTCCACAGATTCTGTCAGATCTGCTGTGTATTTCCAGCACTTTCTGTTTTTATTTCAGATTTCCAGCATTTGCAGTATTTTGCTTTCATTGAATGTTGTGTTCACCATTTCCCATTTTTTCACCTACCCTCACATCAATTACTTGTCCAACTTCATTTCCCAGATCTAAAATCAAGCAATGCTTCTTCTGTTATTGGTGTAATAACAGAGTAATCTAGGAAGCAATCATGGAGGAATTCAATAAAATGTGACCACATGCATTATCTTAATACGAGTCTGTCTTGCGAAAGTTGAAATCACCAAATATTATTTTCCACTGTTTCTACAAACCTCTCCAAACTGTATGCAGATCAGATCAGAGATTGAGAATTCTGAGGTAATTAACTCACCTCCTGACTCCCCAATTCCTGTCCATCATCTACAAGTCAGGAGTGTGATAGAATACTCTCCACTTGCTCCCCAGGAGTGTGGCTCCAACAACACTCAAGAAGCTCAATATCATCCAGGGCAAAGCAGCCTGATCGATTGGCACCCCATCCACCACCTTCAACGTTCACTCCCTTCACCACCGATGCACAGTGGCAGCAGTGTGTACCATCTACAAGATGCACTGCAGCAACTCACCAATGCTCCTTTAACAGCACCTTTCAAACCTGTGACCTTTACCACCTAGAAGGACAAGGGCAGTGGATGCACGGGAACACCACCACCTGCAACATCTTCCGAAGCCACACACCATCCTGACTTGGAACTATAATCGCTGTTCCTTCACTGTCACCGAGTCAAAATCCTGGACTCCCTTCCTAATAGCACTGTGCACCAGATGGACTGCAGTGGTTCAAGAAGGTTGCTCTCACAACCTTCTTAAGGGCCATTAGGGATGGGCAATAAACGCTGGCCTTGCCAGCAATGTCCACATCCCATGAAAGAATAAAAACAACTCAACCCAACTGTTTAGTGGGCTGTAATGACACACAGAATTGTACCATTTCCTTTCCTATTTCTAACTCTAATCATATGAATTCTGACTTGACACAGCTCCCTGGGACATCCTTCCTTTCTAGTGCAATGACAGAATCCTTTACCATCACTGCCACTCCTCCATGGACTGGCTTACTGTACTGAGGCAGTGCATTTAGTAAAGCAATGAATACTCTCAAAAGCCATTGTGCATAATTTACTGTGTACAAGTTATATTTATCTACTATTCTCTATTTATTCATATTTAATAAAGTACATTTAAATGTAAATCAAAATATTAACCAATTTAAAAACTTGCTCATAATCTTCTTTCCATGTCAGCCAATCCATTGTCCTATATTGGGAAGCTGCATAATAGGCTGGATTTTGCAGTGAGTGGCAAAGGAACAGCACTTGTCACTGACTTCAAGAAAAGCTGCCAACAAAAATCTATTGATGTCTATGGCCTCATCTATTGCCTCATTCCCATCAGTTTGAATCAGGTGTCAAAACACAGATTTGCAGGCATCCAGTAACAGTGATGTCATCAAGCAGGGTAAACAGCCAATCACATTGAAGAGTTCTCACAGACAACCAAGAAATATAAACCCGTGACTCCCTTCACTATTAACCTTAAATTTTTCAAATAGCAAAATAAATGATTTGGACATACACATGGGATTGAAGCTAAAATATTAATTTTAGAAACTTATTTTAAAAATTCAAATTTTGTGTAATTTTTTTATCATAATAGAGGAATTTGACACTCTCCAAACATAAAATTACTCTTTTGAGGCCAGTGAGACTGCTTAGCAGCAATTATGAACTTCATATGCTGTTCGAAACCCAGATACATCTCATTCAACAAGGTGTAACTTTCTCAATGGTTTTTATAGTGGGACTAATAGCATTAGAATAGACGTTCTCATCAGTTCAATGATTTCTCATTGACTGGGGGCCTTCCACAGTGTACCCACTGGAGAAGCCTAGAATCACTGACAGCAACATCTGGATTTCCATGTTATTCTACAAATGTAGGGACTCCAGAACCTGCTGTCAAATTCAGAGGAGGAATGAGGGTGTACGCTAACAGTTTCACCATCAAATATTTCGGTGTTTACAGCAATCATCAAGGGCTTAATGAATTAATAATCTTTCTAAGTTTTTAATATTCTCTTTGCATGTGCTAGCAAAGTAAAAAATGTGCAACAATTTTGTTAATTTTACAAATATATATATCTCAAAACACAGCGCAACAATTTCGATAATTTTGCATTTTTTTTTACCTTAACCTCTTTGTGACCTTTTCCCCTCAGTCGCTACAGAAAGGAACACTCAGGACCTTGAACGACTACTTCGCTCCGAGGCCGCTTTATATACACAGTAACTGGGAGGAAGTGATGCAGTTTGGACATTACAGTAAATGTTTGTGGTTTTCAATGAAGAGCGACCAAAGTGCCTGCTTTGGTCTTCAATTACAGGTTTATTTCAAAGGGGAGGGATGTTCGCCGCAGCTGCAACTCTAGAGGATCCACAAAATCACACAGAACAGACTCTTTGCTGTGGTTCAGCCACTAACTCCTTTGGTGCAATTCCGCCTACTGCGATAAAACTAAAAATGGAAAAAATCATTCAGCATACACTTTATCTATATTTGTCAAACGCGCAGACATATTCTTGTATTGCATTCGTGACTACCGCAAATCCGTGATTCTATCAATGCTTTAACAATGTATCATTATTACTCCTGTTTCACCGCTAGTGTTTTGAGATCATGATCAGATTTTCCCTGTCAACCACTAAATATTTTGCTGTTTTAACTTTCAATGCTCACCTGTAAACACTTGCAAGTAAGAATGTGCAAAGTGTGGAGGATCACCTCTCAATAAACTGCACATTTACTAAAATACCTAAAAAAAATAAAAATATAGACTTTGGGGATGTTTTCCTTTATGTGTGAAATTTAATTAAAAAAGGACTAAACTTGGAAGGAAAACTATTTATACAGTTTTCTTCCTATATTACTAGCTTCAGTTTTTCTTGTATCCTGAAGTGGGTGTAATAAAATAGTTTTTTTAAATAAAGCTTGTTAAGAAAGATATGTAATTTTGATCTTTGAGATATATCAAAGAAAATAGTTATTTGCTCCCATTTACATTGGGATAAAACACTACGAAAGATTTGCAGGAGTCAAATCTTTCAGCACGGCATTGGCACAAATGAATTATGCTGAGATTTTTCATCTGAACATTTTGGGTCAAGTGGCTTCTGTCTGATTTACCATGGTGCCACAGCAACTTCAGGAAGAGGCAGCTCAAAGTTGTAGAGAGATGTAAGGCACACCATTTGTAAAATAACCCTAGGAAGTGAATGCACTGCATCGGAGTCAGTTACTTGGGTATTATGGAGAACTAATACATGATGAGGCTCAGATTCAGCAAGAAGTCTGTCACTGAGGTGTGCTGGCTGATGATTGAAGATTTGTAGACACAGCAATATAAGTTACACTGAATGTCACCGCTACCCTCAACGATCATGTCACAGGCCAGCTTTTGAAGACATTTCAGGAGTCTGTTGATCTGCCAGTCCATGTTCGATTATGCAAATAACTGAAACCCCCTTTCACAAATTCAAGACTTCTTCAAATAGCTTTGCAGGTACAATAATGGGCGGCACAGTGGCGCAGTGGTTAGCACCGCAGCCTCACAGCTCCAGGGACCCGGGTTTGATTCTGGGTACTGCCTGTGTGGAGTTTGCAAGTTCTCCCTGTGCCCGCGTGGGTTTTCGCCGGGCGCTCCGGTTTCCTCCCACCGCCAAAGACTTGCAGGTGACAGGTAAATTGGCCGTTGTAAATTGTCTCTAGTGTAGGTAGGTGGTAGGGAATATGGGAGTACTGTAGGGTTAGTATAAATGGGTGGTTGTTGGTCGGCACAGACTCGGTGGGCCGAAGGGCCTGTTTCAGTGCTGTATCTCTAAAAAAAAATAAATGATGTCAGTCACTTCTTCATGCAGTCTGAGCACCTACTTTTTAGAAACGTTGTCTCCCACTGCCCTATATCTACTTGAGCAGTAGATCTGATCGAATTTCCATGTCTAAAGCACATGTAGACATTTAATCTCCCCAAAGGCACACTGAGTTAACACGGGTGAGGTGAAGTCTGATTTATAAACTCGTTTACTCCACAATTGACAAAACACACAGAACAATCAGGTTGAGGTATCGCTATATACAATTGGTACAACTTCTGTTCATGCACTGTTACCAAAATGCAAAGTGTCTTTCTGAACAACTAGACTGGCCCACAAAGTGTCTATTGTTTGGGCCTCTGAGAGAAACAATTTCCCATCTTGCATTATAATTACCATTCATTTACCTAGCAGGAAGCTAACCACATTTGCTAAAATGTTGCGAAAATTACACATCTTAACATAGCTCATGTTCCATGAAATAATGTCCAAAAAAAATGAACTGTGATGTCCTCCTTCACTCTGCAACTACTTAAATACACTTCAGTCGACATGAATAGTGAATCAGGTATTGGAGCAAGAGGCAAAGCGTGTAACCTTTTTTTTGTTTAGAGATACAGCACTGAAACAGGCCCTTCGGCCCACAGAGTCTGTGTCAACCATCAACCACCCATTTATACTAATCCTACATTAATCCCATATTCCTACCACATCCTCTCAATTTCCCTACCTATACTAGGGGCAATTTACAATGGCCGATTTACCTAACACCTGCAAGTCTTTGGCAGTGGGAGGAAACCGGAGCACCTGGCGAAAACCCACGCTGTCACAGGGAGAACTTGCAAACTCCGCACTGGCAGTACCCAGAATTGAACCCGGGTCCCTGGAGCTGAGAGGCTGCGGTGCTAACCACTGCGCCGTATATTTTGTATATAGCTTTTATATTGTTTGGTTCTTCTCTCAGTCCCAGCAAGCTCTGCATTTGAATGCTATTGTTTTCTTTTTAAGAACTAAGGAAAGTTTGCTTCACTTTAGCAGAAGCAACTCTTTGGAAGAAGATTCCCTGTGTGTAAAGCCTCTTCTAAAGATGATTTAATTATGCACAGTGTAAAAAAGGAAATCATCCCTCTTTGTTATCTGAATGGTAAAAGAATGACAGCTTGCAACATATATTCAATGCAACTGAATTTTACTGTCCTTCAGCATATTTGGCACTGGCATGCATGTTATCAGACAAACCCCACTGCCAAGACTGAGGCACACATTATTTTGCCACATGAACATTAAAACTTAAAAATTGCAAACCCTGACTGGAAGGACATGTACATAGTACCAGACAATGTTGAAACAATGCAGAGGTAGCAGTTGTTCTCCAAAACACAGAAGTGGTCAGACCAGTTTTAGTCACACAGCTAACTGGCTGTGGCAGATAAATTTGAACCTCCAACAAAGGATGTGAAGAGTCTGTTCCATATAAGGAACTAGTCACATGACTAATCTGCGGGGCAACTTGGGAATTTTTTTTGAACTTGAACTCCCAACAAAGGGATTTTGTCAGAGAAAGCCATGTGCTCATGGAGTAAAGACCTCACCTGGAACCGAGAACATCTCCTCTCCTGCCTGTCTGCCTATCTCTCAGGGAACTGAAACCGTTGAAGACATGTAAATTCAAAGAGAAAAGGTTTCCTACGTGAACAAGGTTTAAGACTAATACTGGGCCCCAACGAAATGCAAGACCAAATCTTCAATCAAGGACTACAGCAAGTTCGAGAAACAATAACAAGATATTGCTTCAAACTGTTCTACTTATCTTTTCTTCTGCTCTTTTCTGTCCCTATTTTGAATGTTTATATCATGTGTACATGCTAGCATGAGCACGTTGTATCTCCGTAGGCGTGAACCATATTAGAGTTTAAGGTTTAATAAATTTCCTCTTTCTGCTTCAAACCAAAGAAAGCCTGTTTGTGCTCATTTCTTTGTCTTATAATTGGAAAGTGGTGAACAAAGATTCACAAAGGAGGAGCTCAAAAAATACAGTGTGTTTAAAATTAAACCCTGTTACAATAGGACCAGGTGAAGACAGCACAAGACCCCTAGACATTGCTCACTTGGTCATAACAGAAATTGGGTGCTAGCATCTAGATTGTTACCCACAGACAAACAAGTGAAATTGGAAGTGGGAAGCCAAATTGTTCCCAATCAAAAAGTGCAAATTTCAGTACAGGTTTTCTTGTGGTTGTGTGTGATTGAAAACTAACATGTCTGCAACTGAAGCTAGTAGCTCTCCAAGCCAGGGTGAAGTCACTTAGGATAAGTTAAAAGCACTGTCTATGGAGGAGTTGAGAAACATGGCTGAGCAGTGTGGGATCACTGTACGTGGCAAGGTTAGGAAGTCTGAACTCATAAAGCTAGTGGCCAACCATTTTTCCCTTGAATCTGATGAAGCAGAAACTGTGTTAGAAGTAGACCCAGACAGGGTACAGCTAGCAAAGCTACAATTGGAATAAAGGAAACTTTGAATTAGAAGACAATGAAAGAGAAAGAGAGAGACAGGAAAGAGAGAGAGAGAGGCAGGAAAGGGAGAAAAAGAGAGCCTTCCAAATGGAACATGAAGAGAAAGAAAGACAGGAGAAGGAATGAGAGAGAGGAGTGAGAGAGAGAAAGAAAATTCCAGAAAGAATGCAAAGAAAGAGAGTTACGATGGCTTGAGTTAGCTAGGGAGTGATAGAGTAACCCTAGTGAAAGCATGGCCAATATGGAGGATCAGAATTCAGGCTTGGGTACAAGATTGCTAAAACTCGCCCAATTGATTCCAAAATTCAATGAGGAAGATGTGGAAGCGTTTTTCGTGTCTTTCGAGAAACTGGCAAGGCAGCTAAAATGGCCAGCTGAGACCTGGCCCCTTTTACTGCAAAGCAACCTAACTGGAAAAGCCCATGAGGTCTATTCCTTGCTGCTAGATGAGAGTTCATCAAGCTATGAACTGACCAAAATGCTATCCTCAGGGCATATGAATTAGTACCCGAAGCCTACACCAGAAATTTAGAACCCTCAAAAAGAAAGCCAATCAAACCTATCTGGAGTTTGAAAGAAGTAAGCAGCTGGCTTTTGACCAGTGGCTGAGGGCTTTAAAAATACAGCTGAGCTATGAGAATCTCAGAGAAGTAATCCTGTTAGAGGAATTTAAAAACTCTCTCCCATTCTCAATAAAGACCCATGTCAAGGAGCAGTGGGTTCAGGGAGCCTGGCAAGTGGCCATTCTGGCCGATGAGTTTGCTTTAATTTATAGGTCGGTTTCCCAGAGGAGAACCTTTCCTAATCACTCCCACAAATCCAAAAAGGACAAAGGGTGGGAAGGTGATAGAAGCCCAGGCAGTCCTGGAAGAGAAAGCAAAGCAGGACACACAGGGGGCCCTCCTCCAGCCAAAAAGGAAGGTGCTGTGAGCAAGAGTGAGACCAAGAGACCTGTGTGCTTCCATTGTAATAAACCAGGGCATTTAAAAGCTGACTGCTGGAAATTAAAGGGCAAACTGGTAGGGTTAATCAGGGCACACCCGCTCAGTGAAGGTGAGGGCCTGATGGGAAGCACAGAATGGGCTGTGGCTTTGACTGCAGTAAGGGTGCAACCCCAGGAAGCTTACTACGGCCAGTGCAGGAAAAGTTATTGGGATTCCTGAAGGTTATCAGGGTTTTGTATCTGAAGGGAAAGTAACCCCATATCCCTCAAGTGGGGCAAGCAAGCCCATAGTGATTCTAAGGGGCACAGGAGCCACCAGATCCCTTTTACTGGGAAAAGGCCTGACCTTTCCCCCAGAGAGTGCAGTGAACACCAAAATGGTGGTGAATGGTACTGGAGGGCAGTGTATGTTCGTACCTGTACACCGGGTGCAGTTGCAGACAATCTTAATCCCACCCTCATTGTTGCTACTATACATTCTTCACACAAATTGAATTCAGTCATGATTACTGGATGTTAATTATCAGTACAACCTACTGCTGGCTTGGCTTTCAATTGTATGGAAGCAAGTTATAATGTCAGTCTGTGAAAGCATGTCTCAAAAGGCCTGATAATGAATAGGGTCAAGCAGTCCACAGGGCTTGTAGCCTACAGTTACTCATCTGTAATCATCTCATACCCATTCTATCATTTCATCACCGATACCCTGTGTTTCACTCAGTGTTTGATCAACCACATCAACGACAACAACTTGCATTTATATAGCCCCTTTAAAGTAAAACATCACCTCCTAAATATTGCATGGTGCTTCTATCTGAACAGTACATGGTGTAGGTTTATGTATCGGTGTTTGTTGTGAGCGTTTCTTGGCTGCTGGTACTGTGTAAGACAGAGTGAACTTTGAATTTATTTATATTTCATGATCTGTAACTAGGTAATTCTACATTCATATATGTAGATCATCTGCCCTGATAACATTGTACCCTTATCTTATTCTTTTTTGTGTTCTGAAATGTTTTACAGACTTTCTGCCATGACTTAATTATTTATGACCCTGGGTTCAATTGTTCCTGGATGGCTTCCCAGGTTTTTACCAATGACTGACAATAGTGAACTTTCTTATGATACCAATGTTTATTCCTTCTTTGCATCAATGGGCAAGAATCTCCATAACGTGGTCTTTGAATCTTGCCTTGTAATGTTGTTGCCGTAATTGAAAAGCTTTACTGGTCGCCTGTGCAATGAACTGCTGCCTGAATGAAAATTATGGCATTTATAGGGATTAACTGGCAATTTACGTCACTGAGAAATGTTAAAGCAGCTCTATTTTAGGTAAAGAAAAAGCGAAAGAATTGTAAATGTTGGAAATCTGAAACAAAATCAGAAACTGCTAGAAACACTCATCATGTGAGGAGAGAACAGATGAACTCAATTTGACAGTTTTGTGCTAATTAGTGCTGCATCTTTTTAAAGGCAGGAATCCCTCTTGATCTGAGAATACTGCCAATTGTAACTGCATCCCAAAATTATTGGGTGAGAGAAAAATATTTAGGGACCTTTAAAATCAGTGCTTTATATCTTGTTGGCGAAAGTTGATATCCTCCCAAATTTGAGAGAACCGCCGCACCCCTCAAATTTCCCACTGGTTTAACTGGAAATACCAGAAACAGAGATGTTTGGAAATGTATGTTAGGATCCATGTTGAAGTGCCTTGATAATGACTACAGCTACCTTCTTAACAAAATGAGTACATTTTGTATAATGATCATAATGTACTAATCATAGAATGTACTGCAAAATTAAACTTAAGCATTGACTATTTCATATTTCATGTTCCAGTCAGACTTGAAAATATTTGTGTTTCATGATACGATACTGGTGATGTGCTACTTAAAGCGTACAGTTTTACAGTAAACATTTTCCTGTACACAGTCCATTTCCTAATTTGGAAGACCCTCTCTCGAAATTCAAGGTCCACTACTAAAATAGCTTGACAGTATTTTATGAGCATAGAAACTTAATTTTCATTACCATTAGAACTGCCATTGAGGCCCATAAAAATGGAGGCTGTAAACTGTGTAAATAATTGAGTTGTTTATTTGCTTAACTGTGCCTTATTATTCTCTTGCTAGTTTTCATGAGGTTTACAAACATTCAAAATAAAAGTTGATTATTTTCACTGTGTTTCTTCCAATTTACACTGTTTTTTGGGCTTTAATTTTCCCCCCGTGTTTATGATGTTAAAAATAGAAAAAAAGGAAACTCAATAAGCCCAGGCTTTTAAGTTGGTAATAAAAATGAATATTACAAACATTGGTAAGTGCAAGAGGTTTACATATAAGGGATCATTTTCTGAATTCATGCTGCCAGCAAGGAGGCAAGCCTGCTGGGAATGAATGGTGCTGATGTTAATGTGGAGGCACCTTCCGAGTGGGAGGTGTAGCAGGTGTGGTCGGTTGGTGGAACTGCACAAGGAAAACCTGGAAGTAAAATTAGCTGTCAGATTCTCTGATTTCAACTGGATTAAGTCAATAAATTTTGCGTCCTGGTTTCGCATCTCCAAGCTACACAGTGGGTGTGATGCATACATGCATGACATGATCTCAGACCTAGTTAAAGAGGTAATGTAGAAATAGATTTGGAGGAGCTAGGAGGTGTGTTTCAGGTGGATGTAGAGCAAAAGCAGCACCCAGATTCAATGATGTATCACTGGAATTCCTGCCAGAAGCAGAAGGGACACACTTTTCCCCAGCAATGGGAGGGAGAAGTTTATGTAACTGCCAGCCCAGGCAAACAATTCAAACATCACCTGTCTTATGCATTTATGTGCAGCTGGCTGTGAGACCCTCAGCAAGATTCTGGTAGCGGCCTAGGATGAATGAGAAGCAAAGAAATTGAGGCCAATGGTGATCTTCACAGCCACAGGTAATGCCTATCCTCCAGGTCCAGCAGGCAGCAGATCATCTTCTAGGATTTTGTCGATGTCTGTGACCACCTGATGTGACAACCTCATCAATGGAAGCACTGCTCTTTTAAGAGGTCAAGAAAGCTCAGCCTCTGTCTGTAAACCCTATGGCGTGGGTACCACAGCCCCTGTTCTGTGCACCTCCCTCCTGTGCACCTGCTGATCCTACCACAGCAAGAGTAAGTAGATAGTAATAAGCAACTAAATTACAAGTTAGATGGTCTCCTTTAACTAACAATGGTGGCAGTATCTGTTCTTATAATGACACTTCATCATCTTTACAGCTTCTGACATTCAGTATGATCATGGCTATCATTGCCTAATAGCCTGTGGCTTAAAAGTTGAACTCAGCCATTTATACCAGAAACAACCAAGTACTCTGTTAAACCACTGTACTAAAAGAAAATATTGTTATAAGTTTTATGATCTTACAGGTTTTAGATATTCTCTCAGGTAGAGCATGGAATTCATGTTCATCTGTGCATATTAAGAAAGTGTGTTCACCAGAGCAGTGAGGTTGAAATGGCAGGTCGGGCATCAAATCAGCGTTTTTGTCTTTCCTGGAATTCTATGTTTGGATCCCTCCGATCAAGTTTCCCCTCCATCACAGTATCGAAACAGCTCTTAGCAAAGTTACAAATGAGATCCTATGTGACTGTGACAAAGGTAAGCTATTCCTCCTCATCCTTCTTGACCTGTCTGCAGCCTTTGACATGGTTGAGCACACCATCCTCCTCCAATGCCTCTTCACTGTCATCCAGCTGGGTGGGACTGCACTCACCGGGTTCAATTCTTAACTATCTAATTGTAGCCAATGGCTTCTCCTCATACTTCCACACCTTTACTTCTGGTCTCCCCCAAGGATCTATCTCTGGCCCACTCCTATTTCTTGCCGACATAGTGCCCCTCAGCGACATCATCAGAAAGCACAGTGTTAGTTTTCACATGTATGCTGATGACACTCAACTCGACCTCACCACCACCTCTCTCATCTCCTCCACTGTTGCCAAATTATCAGACTGCTTATCCAACATCTAATACTGAATGAGCAGAAATTTCCTCCAACTAAATCTTGGGAAGACTGAAGCCATTGTTTTCAGTCCTCTCTCCAAACTCCGTTCCCTAACTACCAACTCCATTCTTCTCCCTGGCAACAGTCTGAGATTAAACGAGTCTGTTAGTAACCTTGGTGTCACATTCGACCCTAAAATGAGCTTCCAACCTCATATTCATGTCATCACTAAGACTGCCTATTTCCACCTCTGCAACATTGCCCGAATTCATCCTGCCTCAGCTCATCTGCTGTTGAAACTCTCATTTATGCCTTTGATATCTCTAGACTTTACTATTCCAACACACTCCTGGCTGGTCTCGCACATTCTACTCTTCGTAAACTTGAGGTCATCTAAAACTCTGCTGCTCATGTCTTAACTTGCATCCAATCGTGTTGCCCTATCACCCCTGTGCTTGCTGACCTACATTGGTTCCTGGTAAGCAACATCTTGATTTTGAAATGCTCATCCTTGCTTTCAAATCCCTTCATGGCCTTGCCTCCTTATCTCTGTAATCTCCTCCAGCTCCACAACACTCTAAGGGATCTGCATTCCTCTAATTCTAGCTTTTTGTGCATCCCTGATTTTAATCATTCCATCATTGGTGGCCAGAGCTTAAGTTGCCTAGGCCCCAAGCTCTCGAATTCCCTCCCTTCATCTCTCTGCCTCTCCATCTCGCTTTCCTCCTTTAAGACACTCCTTAAAACATACCTCTTCGACCAAGTTTTTGATCATTAGACCTACTGTCTCCTTATGTGCTTCAGTGTCAAATTTTGTTTTATAATGCTCCTGTCAAGTGCCTTGGGATGTATTATTACGTTAAAGGCTCTATATAAATATAAGTTGTTACTGTTGTTGCTAAATGCCGACTGACCTCATGACATGCCTTCACTGCATACTTCAGGTGCATGCAAGTAACACCCACACTATCACCTTCAACAACATAGTGATTGACGTAGGCTACTCCCAGAAGTGGTCGGGAGTGTCCCCTGCCATTTTTCACCTCAACCAGCAATGGTAGCGCAAAAACTACCGGTGCGACAGTGCTAAATTTTGTAGCCGTAAATTTTAAGGAGGCCTTTAAAGGAGGAGAAGGAGGTAGTGAAGCAGAGAGCTTTAGGGAGGAATTTCCAGAGTTTAGATTTGAGATATGTGAAGGAATGACAACCAATGGTAGAGTGATTAAAATCCAAGATGTACATGTCACCAGAACAGGAGGAGCACAGAGATCTTGAACTGTTGTAGTGCTGGAGGATTTGAAGGACAAAAATTTTGAAATGTAGGAAACAATTTATGACAGCAGCTGAGCCCCTTGATATAAATTGTGATCCTGCTGTATACTCCAACACAGCTATTCTGTTTATGATAGCTATATTAGCAATTTTATCTTTTAATAAGGAATTTTAAATGTGAGTATTATCCTCTGTGTACATAGATATGTTAGGTACACGAGGAATGCTTTAACTAATGAAAAGTACCACTGATGGGACACGAGTACAAAAACTGACAGCCAGCTATTAACAAGTATTATATCCTGATGGAAAAGGAAAATTGCAAGTGTGAAGGAGAGGCACAGATATAAAGACATTGTTCTAAATGGGGAAGGTAAAAGACTTCTTTATTTAAGCCTTCACTCAAGAATAAAGCATAACCATAAAACTGATAAAATAAAAATAAAATTTTTTTGAGGCTACCTTGTTCAGCGCCACGTATCAGTCTGTCAGTGATTCAAACATGGGGAGATGGGTTAAAGACAACAAAATTTAAAAAAACAATAAATTACTACAAAGCCAGGTCCAACTTTGCATATATCAAGCCTTATATAAAAGCAAAATACTGCAGATGCTGGAAAACTGAAATAAAAACAAGAAATCCTGGAAATACTCAGCAGGTCTGGCAGCATCTGTGGAGAGAGAAGCAGAGTTAACATTTCAGGTCAGTGACCTTTCATCAGAGCCTTAAGTGTTCAAGCCTTAATGGACTGAATGCTATTAAAAAGAATAATGTTCTTCATTTATCTATTTGTAAATTTATGTTATGCACTTTTGTCTTTATGGATTTAAGCTGCTGTACAGTTCCTCAAATCCAGTCAGATTTTATACTATTGTCCCATCAGTGGTACTGAGCCTATTATGCCTTGATTCCAAAAGCAGCCCATGAGAAGGACCTGTGTTGCAAAAGTGCAGTTAGCACAACCACTAACATCTAAAATAGTGGCCTTGACAAAGCAGATAGTAATTTAAAAAGTATGTGACTTATTACAATCATTGTTTTTTGAGTTGCATTTCTTGAATGGACCTAAAAGAAATGCATAGGGTTGAGGTTGCATTACGCACGAGTAGTACTCAGAGGTAACCCTTTTCCAGTATACCAATTACAGTACTTAGAATATATGTTATAGCTTTTTACTGAAAAAGAATATGAAACTAATTATCTAAAAACATTAAATTTTTTAACTCATTATTGCATTTCACATTTCATATACACTGTATGAATAACAAAAAGAAGAAAATAAAAATAACAAAACAGATACAAAATAAACATCTAATCAATGACAATACCAGGTGGTGGTGAGCTGCCTTCTTGAACCGCTGCAGTCCAGGGTAGGTACGCCAACAGTGCTGTTAGGAAGGGAGCTCTGGGATTTTGACCCAGCAACAGTGAAGGAATGGCAATATAGTTCCAAGTCAGGATGGTGTGTGACTTGCAAGGGAACTTGGAGATGGTGGTGTTCTCATGCATCTGCTGCCCTTGTCCTTCTAGATGGTAGAGGTCATGGGTTTGGAAGGTGCTGTTGAAGGAGCCTTGGTGAGTTGTTGCGGTGCATCTTGTAGATGGGTACACACTGCTGCCACTGTGCGTTAAGGGCCTGCTCGGGTATGCAATTGACACCGGACCCGAGCCTGACAGAACCACGTCGAACCCGAACCCGACCCGAAACCGAGTCCTTTGATTTTTTTCCTGCGCCCGACCCGACCAACCCGACCCGACAACCAGAATAAAGTTGATTATATCAAAGAGGTTGTGCTCTACCTTGGATGGAATCGCTCACTGCAAGCTCGAGCGGAGTTCAGATGCACGTTTCCCTCCTTGATGTCCTGGCTGTTTAAATTTTCAAGCTTTTCCCTCCCTGACCAAAAGACAGCACTGTGTCTGACCCGGCCCAACCCGACCTGAGCCCGAATGCCTGACCCAGAAGAGAGACCCGACCCGACCCGACCCATGTCGTCGGGTATGGTCGGGTTCGAGTCGGGTAGCCATGCTCTACTGTGCGTCGGTGGTGAAGGGAGCGAATATTGAAGGTGGTGGATGGGGTGCCAATCAAGCGGGCAGCTTTGTCCTGGATGGTGTTGAGCTTCTTCAGTATTAATGGAGCTGCACCCATCCAGGCAAGTGGAGAGTATTCCATCACACTCCTGACTTGTGCCTTGTAGCTGGTGGCCAGGCATTGGAGAGACAGGAGGTGAGTTACTCACCGCAGAATTACCAGCTTCTGATCTGCTCTTGTAGCCACGGTATTTATGTGGCTGGTCCAGTTCAGTTTCTGGTCAATGGTAATCCCCAGAATATTCATAGCGGGGGATTCAGTGATGGTAATGCCATTGAATGTCAAGGGGAGGTGGTTAGATTCTCTCTTGTTTGAGATGGTCATTGCCTGGCACTTCTGTGGTGCAAATGTTACTTGCCACTTATCAGCCCAAACCTGGATGTTGTCCAGGTCTTGCTGCATTTGGACACGGGCTGCTTCAATATGTCAGGAGTCGCGAATGGTGCTGAACATTGTGCAATCATCAGCAAACATCCCCACTTCTGACCTTATGATGGAGGGAAGGTCATTGATGAAGCAGCTGAAGATGGTTTGGGCTTAGGACACTACCCTGAGGAACTCCTGCAGTGATGTCCTGCGACTGAGATGATTGACCTCCAACAACCATAACCATCTTCCTTTGTGCTAATTATGACCCTAAACAGTGGAGAGCTTTCCCCCTGATTCCCATTGACTCCAGCTTTACTAGGGCTCCTTGGTGACACACTTGGTCAAATGCTGCCTTGATGTCAATGGCAGTAACTCTCACCTCACCTCTGGAATTCAGCTCCTTTGTCCATGTTTGGACCAAGGCTGTAATGAGGTCAGGCGCTGAGTGGCCCGGGCGGAACCCAGACTGAGTGTCAGTGAGCAGATTATTGCTGAGCAAGTGCCGCTTGATAGTACTGTCGATGACCCCTTCCATCACCTCTTGAATGGTCTGGAGTTTTCACATCCAGTGACCTTTTTTCTTTTGGGCCTCCTTATCTCGAGAGACAATGGCTACGCGCCTGGAGGTGGTCAGTGGTTTGTGAAGCAGCGCCTGGAGTGGCTATAAAGGCCAATTCTGGAGTGACAGGCTCTTCCACAGGTGCTGCAGAGAAATTTGTTTGTTGGGGCTGTTGCACAGTTGGCTCTCCCCTTGCGCCTCTGTCTTTTTTCCTGCCAACTACTAAGTCTCTTCGACTCGCCGCAATTTAGCCCTGTCTTTATGGCTGCCCGCCAGCTCTGGCGAATGCTGGCAACTGACTCCCACGACTTGTGATCAATGTCACACGATTTCATGTCGCGTTTGCAGACGTCTTTATAACGGAGACATGGACGGCCGGTGGGTCTGATACCAGTGGCGAGCTCGCTGTACAATGTGTCTTTGGGGATCCTGCCATCTTCCATGCGGCTCACATGGCCAAGCCATCTCAAGCGCCGCTGACTCAGTAGTGTGTATAAGCTGGGGATGTTGGCCGCTTCAAGGACTTCTGTGTTGGAGATATAGTCCTGCCACCTGATGCCAAGTATTCTCCGAAGGCAGCGAAGATGGAATGAATTGAGACGTCGCTCTTGGCTGGCATACGTTGTCCAGGCCTCGCTGCCGTAGAGCAAGGTACTGAGGACACAGGCCTGATACACTCGGACTTTTGTGTTCCGTGTCAGTGCGCCATTTTCCCACACTCTCTTGGCCAGTCTGAACATAGCAGTGGAAGCCTTACCCATGCGCTTGTTGATTTCTGCATCTAGAGACAGGTTACTGGTGATAGTTGAGCCTAGGTAGGTGAACTCTTGAACCATTTCCAGAGCGTGGTCGCCAATATTGATGGATGGAGCATTTCTGACATCCTGCCCCATGATGTTCGTTTTCTTGAGGCTGATGGTTAGGCCAAATTCATTGCAGGCAGACGCAAACCTGTCGATGAGACTCTGCAGGCATTCTTCAGTGTGAGATGTTAAAGCAGCATCGTCAGCAAAGAGGAGTTCTCTGATGAGGACTTTCCGTACTTTGGACTTCGCTCTCAGACGGGCAAGGTTGAACAACCTGCCCCCTGATCTTGTGTGGAGGAAAATTCCTTCTTCAGAGGATTTGAACGCATGTGAAAGCAGCAGGGAGAAGAAAATCCCAAAAAGTGTGGGTGCGAGAACACAGCCCTGTTTCACACCACTCAGGATAGGAAAGGGCTCTGATGAGGAGCCACCATGTTGAATTGTGCCTTTCATATTGTCATGGAATGAGGTGATGATACTTAGTAGCTTTGGTGGACATCCGATCTTTTCTAGTAGTCTGAAGAGACCACGTCTGCTGACGAGGTCAAAGGCTTTGGTGAGATCAATGAAAGCAATGTAGAGGGGCATCTGTTGTTCACGGCATTTCTCCTGTATCTGACGAAGGGAGAACAGCATGTCAATAGTCGATCTCTCTGCACGAAAGCCACACTGTGCCTCAGGGTAGACGCGCTCGGCCAGCTTCTGGAGCCTGTTCAGAGCGACATCCAGTGACCATACCAGGTATAAACCAATCTTTGTGTGAAGACTTGCTTCCTGAGATGAGTGCTAAATTTGCTGTCTGCCACTTCGTATTTTGTTCCCCTGTCCTGCATTTGTGGTTTCACTTGAAATGGTGCTGAGGACTAATGTGGAATGATTGGTGGCAAATGAAGATTAATACAACTGCCGAAGTGTGCGAGATTCTTTATTGCCTGGATGTGCGAGTACTGGCAAGTGGCACAGACCACTTGCCATACAACCTGAGCTGCATACCATCTCTTCGTTAGTTCTCTTCTGTCAAGCAGTTCAGAAAAGAGATTTCCATTGGAGATGGGTGTGCTTGTTTCTCACTGAAGAGCACAGAGAGAGCAGGAGCACGAGCAGAGCAGGCGAGGAGCAGGAGCACTGTGGGACCAGAGCACGGTGAGCGCAAGGATATGAGGAGAGCAGAGCACTGAGGAAGCAGGAACCCGGAAACCGCAGGAGCACGGCGAAAGCATGAGCCCGGAGGGCGCAGGAGAACAGAGAGAGGAGTAAGTGGGGGGGAGCAGAGCATGCTTCTGGTCACTGCTCACTCAGACGCTTGACCACAGCTCCCTGGGCAGTCACCCACATCATCCACCCGTAAGGCCGGCATGAGTCATGGATCCCCTGGAAGGTCTCTGTGCTCCTCAGGGGTCTACAGACCCCAGTTTGAAAACCACTGGGGTAGTCGTCAAGTGGCATGTGAACAGGAGCCACCCATTATAATTTGCTGAGCTTCCCTGCTCCCACCCCTGGACAGGTTTGTCATTCGCTAGAACACACTTCTGCCTGGGAATTAAAAAATCTGTGCTCATGTAACCAAGTAATCAGCAAATGATTATTGGGATGTTTGATCTGCATGGAAGCCCATCATTATGCTTAAGGATCTCCAAATCAAATTACTGAGCGTTGCTGCTTTCCCAATATGGAGTGCACAATTGTTCCCTATACAGACATACTTCACTTTCCTAATACTGACAGGCACCAATCGAGGGACACACCCCACTCAATTTTCCAAATACAGGAATACTTCATTTAAGGGCACATGGCCCAATTCAGGGATACACCCAACTTAATTTACCTTATATTACACCATTTACTGGAATTCAGAGCCCTTGGGCACAGATTGTTCACAGACAAAGCTCAGAGATCCTCAAGTGTGCAGAGGAATACTGCTGGAGTTTAACCAGCTAAAACTGCACTATTTAAAATAACAGAGCATTAGTAAACTGCTTGTTAATTTCTCCAACCAGGATCAATTCCCTCGTAGTGTATTGTAGACTAATCAGAGCCAACTGAGAAGAATTCTAGCCTCCAGTGATGGGCCTATCCCTCCAGATCCCATTAATAAGTCAGGCGGTTGTGGAACAACCTTAAGAAAGGACTACCTTAAGACCGCACCACCTTAAGGACTGCAAGTGCAGGTCATCAGAGGAAGTGATGTCGAGTGACACATGACTAGTCAGTTGTAGGGGGAGCCCCATGTTAGGACGTGTTCAAGCCTAGGTAGTGCAGTTACTATTTGTGTATATATGTTACAGGTCTGTTATAATAAACCCCGAGTTTATTTTGGATATTACTTGTAGGCTTGTGACTCTTAACAACAGATCACACACCAAGGGACAAGTAATATTACAAGGTCATCTGGGCAATCATTAATAAATTTGACAATAATGTGGACCTACCTGGCTCAGATATCATGTTACTAAATCTATGCTGGAGCACCGACATTAGTTCCAATCTTCTACTGCTTTAATCCTCATCTCAATCACAGCGCCCAAATATTTTGTAAATGAATCTAACTTTTTGGTACAACCACCCAGGAAGAAAGTTGCCTTTCAAGGTCTAGCATGAACAAATCTAATATCATCAACACAAGTTAGGACACAGCAGAAATAGGGGTATGTCATACAGCTCTTTGAGTCTGTTCCATCTTTCAATTAGATCATGTCTGATCTGTACCTCAACCCCAATTACTTGCCTAATTCATGTAAAGTACAAAGCTGTTGGTATCCAATGGTATAGGGCAGCATTTGACAGGTTGCATGTGCTTTATTTTAAAAGGTGAGACTCTTTTTAAAGGCATTTTCTCCCTGCTCCTCTTCCTTTCTTGATCTCCTCATACCATACAGCAGTCCTTCTGACAGTGATGGGCATGGACTAGGAGCTGGATTTTTAGGTCCCGCCAGAGGTGGGAATGGAGGGCAGGCAGGTGATGAAAATAGTGGCGCTGGCTGGAATACTGTTTTCTGGTCACTGTTCCCACCACCAGTTTCATCAGGGTGGGGGAAGGCTGTCCCTAAAAACCTGCCTGATCCACAAGTAAGTCCAATTAAGATAGTTGAAGAGCTCATTGCGAGCTCGTAGAGAGCACACAGGCTGCATGCTGGGTCAGGGGCTGACCGGGTGCATGGAGGTGGCAACAGCGGGGAGCCAGTCACGGCTGCCTCAAGAAATTCACTGCGAATTACAGATTAGAATAGGTGGGTGCTTGATGGCCAGCACAGACATGATGGGCCGAAGGGCCTGTTTCTGTGTTCTATAACTCTATGACTCTATGACACAGGCAGAACAGATCCAGCAGAGGTGGAGGCACAGTGGTATACATTCGGGAGGGAGTTGCTCTAGGGGTCCTCAACATCGACTCTGGACCCCATGAAGTCTTATGGCATCAGGTCAAACATGGGCAAGGAAACCAACTGCTGATTACCACCTACTGTCCCCCCTCAACTGATGAATCAGTGCTCTTCCATATTGAACACCACTTGGAGGAAGCACGAAGGGTGGCAAGAGCGCAGAATGTACTCTGCGTGGGGGACATCAATGCCCATCACCAACAGTGGCTCGGTAGCACCACTACTGACTTAGCTGGCCAACTCCTAAAGGACATAGCTGCTAGACTGGGTCTGTGGCAGGTGGTGAGGGAACCAACAAGAGGGAAAAATATACTTGACCTCGTCCTCACCAATCTGCCTGTTGCAGATGCATAGGAACATAAAACATAGAAAATAGGAGCAGGAGTAGGCCATTGGGCCCTTCGAGCCTGCTCCGCCATTCATTATGATCATGGCTGATCATCCAACTCAGTCGCCTGTTCCCACTTTCTCCCCATACTCTTTGATCCCTTTAGACCCAAGAGCTATATCTAACTCCTTCTTGAAAACATAACAATGTTTTGGCCTCAACTGCTTTCCGTGGTAGCGAATTCCACAGGCTCACCACTCTCTGGGTGAAGAAATTTCTCCTCATCTCAGTCCTGAGAGGTTTACCCCTTAGACTATGACCCCTGGTTCTGGACTCCCCCACCATCGGGAACATCCTTCCTGCATCTACCCTGTCAAGTCCTGTTAGAATTTTATAGGTTTCTATGAGATCCCCCCTCTTCTGAACTCCAGGGAATATAATCATAACTGACCTAATCTCTCCTCATACACCAGTCCCACCATCCCAGGAATCAGTCTGGTAAACATTTGCTGCACTCCCTCTATAGCGAGAACATCCTTCCTCAGATAAGGAGACCAAAACTGCACACAATATTCCAGTTGTGGCCTCACCAAGGCCCTGTATAATTGCAGCAAGACATCCCTGCTCCTGTACTCGAATCCTCTCGCTATGAGGCCAACATATCATTTGCCTTTTTTACCGCCTGTTGCACCTGCATGTTTACCTTCAGTGACTGGTGTACGAGAACACCCAGGTCTCGCTGCATATTCCCCTCTCTCAGTTTATAGCTGTTAAGATAATAATCTGCCTTCCTGTTTTTGCTACCAAAGTGTATAACCTCACATTTATCCACATTATACTGCATCTGCCATGCATAGGCCCATTCACTCAACTTGTCCAAATCACCCAGAAGCCTCTTGGCATCCTCCTCACAACTCACCCTCCTAACCAGTTTTGTGTCATCTGCAAATTTGGAGATATTAAATTTAGTTCCCTCATCTAAATCATTAATGTATATTGTGAATAGCTGGGGTCCTAGCACCAATTCCTGCGGTACCCCACTAGTCACTGCCTGCCATTCGGAAAAAGACCCATTTATCCCTACTCTTTGTTTCCTGTCTGCCAACCAATTTTCTATCCATCGCAATACACTAATTCCAATCCCATGCGCTTTAATTTTACATGCTAATCTCTTATGTGGGACTTTGTCAAAAGCCTTCTGAAGGTCCAAGTAAATCACATCCACTGGCTCCCCCTCATCAACTCTACTAGTTACATCCTTGAAGAATTCTAGTAGATTTGTCAAGCATGATTTCCCTTTCGTAAATCCATGCTGACTCTGTCCGATTCTACCACTGTTCTCCAAGTGCTCTGCTATAAAATCTTTGATAATGGACTTTAAAATTGGAAGATGACCACCAATGCATCCACTATTTCTAGGGCCACTTCCTTAAGTACTCTGGGATGCATACCATCAGGCCCTGGGGATTTATCGGCCTTCAATCCCATCAATTTCCCCAACACCATTTCTCTACTAATACTGATTTCTTTTAGTTCCTCTCTCTCACTAAGCCCTATGTTCCCCAACATTTCTGGTATGATATTTGTGTCCTCCTTTGTGAAGACAGAACCAAAGTATGCATTTAGTTGGTCAGCCATTTCTTTATTCCCCATAATACATTCCCCTGTTTCTGACTGTAAGGGACCTACATTTGTCTTCACCAATCTTTTTCTCTTCTCCAACCTGTAGAAACTTTTACAGTCAGTTTTTATGTTCCCCGCAAGCTTACTCTCGTACTCTATTTTCCCCTTCTTAATCAATCCCTTGGTCCTCCTTTGCTGAATTCTAAACTGCTCCCAATCCTCAGGTCTGTTGTTTTTCCTGGCAAATTTATATGCCTCTTCCTTGGATCTAATGCTATCTCTAATTTCCCTTGTAAGCCATGGTTTGGCTACCTTTTCCATTTTACTTTTGCGCCAGACAGGGATTAACAATTGTTGCAGTTCATCCATGCGCTCTTTCAATGTTTGCCATTGCCTATCCACCGTCATCCCTTTAAGTAACGTTTCTCAATCTGTCATGGCCAACTCGCGCCTCATACCTTCGTAGTTTCCTTTACTAAGATTGAGGACCCTAGTCTCAGAATCAACTACGTCATTCTCCATCTTGATGAAGAATTCTATCATATTGTGGTCGTTCGTCCCCAAGGGGTCTCGCACCACTCGATTGTCAATTATTGCTCTCTCATTAAACAATACCCAGTCCAATCCCAGTCTCTCCCAGACTGTTACGACCAGGTGAGAAAGAGGTCTAGGGTTCCCTTTCTGCCTTCACCTGGTCTTACTGTAACAGGGTTTAATTTTCAACAGACCATGTTTTTTTAGCTCTCCCTTGGTGAATCTTTGTTCACCACTTTCCAATTATAAGGCAAAGAAACCAGCACAAACAGGATTTCTTAGGTTTAAAGAAGAAACTTTGAAATTTATAAATTTTAATTCGGTTAATGCTTACGGATACACAGTGCGCCCATGCTAGAATGCATATGCGATACACACATGCAAATAGAGACAGAAAAGAGCAGAAGAAAAATAAAGTGGAAACGTTTGAGGCAATATCTGAAGAGTGGTTGATACGGTTCTTCGAGCTCACTGTAGAGTCCTTGATTGTAGGTAGATCTTGCGTTTTGTTGGGTCCCAATATTCTTCTCTCTACACCTCCATTCCCCACCAGGATGGTTTGAGGGCTCTCTGCTTCTTCCTTGAACGGAGGCCCAACCAATTCCCATCCACTACCACCCTCCTTCGCCTGACTAAACTTGTTCTCACATTGAACAACTTCTCCTTCAACTCCACACACTTCCTTCAACTCCACACACTTCCTTCAAGTAAAAGGTGTTGCTATGGGTACCCACATGGGTCCTAGTTATACCTGTCTTTTTTGTGGGATATGTCGAGCATTCCTTGTTCCAGTATGACTCAGGTCCCTTCCCCCAACTCATTTTCCGGTACATTGACGACTGTGCTCCCGACTCGAACTGGAAAACTTTATCAACTTTGCTTCCAATTTTCATCCTTCTCTCACCTTTACATGGTCCATCTCCAACACTTCCCTCCCCTTATTCGACTTCCCTGTCTCCATCTCTGGGGATAGGCTGTCTACTAATATTCATTATAAGCTACTGACTCCCACAGCTATCTCGACTACACTTCTTCACACCCTGAAAGGACTCCATTCCATTCTCCCAGTTTCTCCCGTCTCTGATGCATCTGCTCTGATGATGCAACCTTCCATGACAGCGCTTCTGTTATGTTTTCCTTTTTCCTCAACCGAGGATTTCCCCCCACTGTTGTTGACAGGGCCCTCAACCGTGTCCGGCCCATTTCCCGCACCTCTACCCTCACCCCTTCACCTCCCTCCCAGAACCGTGACAGGGTTCCCCTTGTCCTCACTTTCCACCCCACCAGCCTCCACATCCAAAGGATCATCCTCCGCCATTTCTGCCACCTCCAGCGTGATGCCACTATCAAACGCATCTTCCTCTCCCCTCCCATCAGCATTCCGAAGGTATCGTTCCCTCTGCAACACCCTGGTCCACTCCTCCATTACCCCCAACACCTCGTCCCCTTCTCATGGTACCTTCCCATGCAATCGCAGGAGGTGTAATACCTGCCCTTTTACCTCAATATCCAAGGCCCCAAACACTCTTTTCAGGTGAAGCAGCGATTTACCTGTACTTCGTTCAATTTAGTTTACTGTATTCGCTGCTCACAATGTGGTCTCCTCTCCTCCATATTGGGGAGACCAAACACAGATTGGGTGACCACTTCGCAGAACACCTCCGCTCAGTCCGAACGCATGACCCCGAGCTTCTGGTTGCTTGCCATTTCAACACACACCCCTGCTCTCATGCCCACATCTCTGTCCTGGGCTTGCAGCAGTGTTCCAGCGAACATCAACGCAAGCTTAAGGAACAGCATCTCATTTACTGATTAGGTATGCTACAGCCTGCCAGACTGAACATGGAGTTCAATAATTTCAGAGCATGACAGGCCCTCCTTTTTATTTTTAGTCCTTTTTCTTTTTTTAATTTCTTATTTTTGTTTGTTTGTTTTATTTTAGTTTGTTTCATCATTCATTTTTTTACCATGTGCCTACCCACTGTTTTTTTTCATGTTTGTGCTTTGGGCCAGGGCTGTTCATTTTTCATAAAGTCGGCCAACATTTCCTGTTACATCAAATTATCTCAACACTGCAAAAGGGGATGTGTATGCATTTTTGCCACGTTCAATTTCTACACCCAATGAAACTACACTGGGAACATTGAGCAACATAATTTCAGTTAGGGACTTGCTGTTGTACCATTCATTTGTGTACTGTACTCTATTTATTGAAACTTTCATGAGGTCTTGAAATCTTTGCATGTAGGATTCAGGACTCTGTCCAAGTAGGGTAGACAATTTTTCCACTTTGTAACTGCTTTCCTGCTTTGCCAAAGTAAGGAAACATTGCAACTCTTCGTCTCAAACATTTGATACAGTCTATTGTACCAAGTAACTATTTTCATAAACAGAATTTGATATGTACTATGACTAAGTTTCTTTTAGGATCTAATGGACAATATTAATTTCCACGAATTGCATTAACATGAACAGAGACTATTAAATAAATTCACCAATTCCATGTTCCCAGCAGAGAGCCATGGTCAGGTCAGAGAATCAGCGTTAGTATTGTAGCATGTTCAATAAATACCACACTCTTCAAACATAGCTGCCTACTGAGAGTATGGCATTAATGGATTTACATTTCAGGTCTGACGTTTTAGGTTGTTTCACCAGCACATCAAAGTGGAAAATTTCACCTGTAATTCATTCATAATGACAGTCTAGCATCATTACTGTGCTGCCTCCAAAACCAGAACCAGTGTGATGCTGACAAATATTATTACATCATTTACCTTTTCACGCAGCAGCTCAATGAGTAGAGATGCTGTAGTAGGTTACACAAAGCAGAAGGTTCTGTGTTTAATTCCTGATCTGCACTGAGTGACGTGATCTCAGCAGTTGGGGCTTGACATTTGGATTCAACACCCTTGGGAAAAAAACCCGGCAAGTTTCCGGCTTCTGATTGCTATCCACTGATCATGCTGGAAATGTGTATATGTGACAATCAGATTAGCAAAAGCTGAGCTCAGCCCTCCCCGCTATCTACACTCGCACACAAAAAGTAGTCACTTGTGGAAAGTCTCAAGGCTATCTGGTAATCATAGAATTATACCCCAGCAAGAGTTGGGGTTGGTGGGCGAGGAGAGGATTATGCTCAGCAGCACTCATTTTTTGGGTGCTACAAGACCGCTTACTGTTCTACAATGGCATCTGGAGCGTGGGTGCTTCTAACACAAAGTGCAACGGATGCCATCTTGGTAAAGGTGTTAGTGTTTATGCACTTATAGTCCACAAGAATTATGCAGAACAGGCAGGCCACAATGTCAATCAGCGTGCAATGCTGATTTGACACCAGTGCTGCCATTTTGGAGCTCCACGCTCCAGCCTTTGTTGTGCAGAGCTGAACAAGCTCTAAACAACGTGAAGGGCCACCCCCCCCCCCCCCCCACTCCACACCAGTGCTATTTAAAAGCATCATAAATTACTTACAAATTAGTTGCTGGTTATTTTTTCTGGTTGTTGTTGTAAATTTATGAGGTTTGGGTGCTTTCTATAGCTGGTTAAAATGGCAATAATACACAGGAAGTGGTCTGGCTGGTGCTGATGTACTTTTTTGGTGTACTGAAGGCTTCTGCACAAATCAGTCACTTCCAATCATGGGTAGACCAATAGGCCTCCCTCTGCATGAATATGCCTAGGAGAATGAAGAGAGACCACGTAGAGCAGGACAAGCTGTCAGAAGAGGGTAGAGGAGCATAGGGTGAAAGGCTCTCAAAAACATAAGGAAACATAAGAAATATGAGCAGGAGTAGGTCATTTGGCCCTTCAAGCCTGCTCCACCATTCAATAAGATCATAACCCTTAACTCCCTTGTAGTTCAAAAATCTGTCCAACTCTGCCTTGAACATACACAATGACTGTGCCTCCATTCTCTCGGAAAGAGAATTCCTCAAGCTGGAGGCTATGTCCGCAAAAGGTTTTTATGGAGCAGATCTGTTGGTGAATAGATTGCAGGAGTGTGGTGATGCCCTGGAAATCACTTTGCACACTGGAGTCTGTACATCCACTGCAGCATTTGGACATTGGGTGGATGCTGCTTGTGCTGCAATGGAAGCCGAGACATCAGCCATCAGATGCTGCATAATGCTTGGCTCCACAAGTATGTTGATGTAGATGCCCACCCATTTCATGTTGGAAAGGACTCCAAGCACTACAGGAATCCTCCATGTTCCTTGACACTGAGAACAGGGCTTCCTGCAGGGTACCCAGTGCACCAAGCATTTGGGTGTGTACACCCATCAGCCTTCTGCTGTAGCCTGGCCCATTGAAGTCAATATCTGAGTCCTCTACAGCAGAACTAGTGAGCAACCTCGCCCTCTGGCGAGTTGTTCACCTGCGTTATACTTTCCCTCTGCCCTGGCTATAGTACACTTGTGTCCAGCATCTCACTGTGTGCAGATCCTGCCCCTATGCTATCTTCTAAATTGCATGCAGTGTCAGTATCTGAGCTGGTGGCTGCAACTGCAAAATTGAGTGACAGTCTGTCTTCATTTTCATTGTATTTATTGTTCTTCCTCCACTGCCTGGCTGGGTTGCAGTTCTTGGGTATGTGAAAAGTAAAAGGGACAAAGGTAGGTTTGTGGTGAAGGAAGAGAAAGTAAGAAGTGCATGCTTACACTATCAGCAGCTTCTCTGTCAGAGCAGATTGTGAGATGAGGGAGAAGTGGGATGAGGGGGGAAGATTGGCACTGTGGGCAATCTCATCTTCAAGGGCTTCAGCTCCTCTGGTGACCACGGAGTCAGCAATGGCCCATCCCATATTGGCAAGCACCATCTCCTCTGTGGGAATTAGAGCATACAAGCATGCCTTTCCCCCTCTGGTTAGTTCCTGCTGCCTCTGGTTGTGTCTCCTTCTCCTACTGTTTGGGCAGCACAGTGGCGCAGTGGTTAGCACTGCAGCCTCACAGCTCCAGCGACCTGGGTTCAATTCTGGGTACTGCCTGTGTGGAGTTTGCAAGTTCTCCCTGTGACCGCGTGGGTTTTTGCCGGGTGCTCCAGTTTCCTCCCACAGCAGGAGACTTGCAGGTTGATAGGTAAATTGGCCATTGTAAATTGCCCCTAGTATAGGTAGGAGGGGATGTGGTAGGAATATGGGATTAATGGGTGGTTGATGGTCGGCACAGACTCGGTGGGCCAAAGGGCCTGTTTCAGTGCTGTATCTCTAAATAAAATAAAGACAGAGGGAAGTGATTCAATGAGTGTTGTGTAATCAGTATGGGCAATGTGGTTGCAATGATTGAATAGCTGCCAGCATGTGCAAGATGTGAGTTTGAGGTTTGCAACAGTGCTAAATGTGTGAGAGTGAGGTAAAGCATCTGCATGTTCTAGATTGGAGTCCTGACTGATTGAGATTGTTGGTAGCTGAGTGATGGGGGCGTGGTGAAGTGAGCAGTGGTTAATTGAGGTTAGTGTTGTGTTTGGTAGAATGTCTCTCTCTTTTCTCTTTTGGGCCTCCTTATCTCGAGAGACAATGGATACGCGCCTGGAGGTGGTCAGTGGTTTGTGAAGCATAACCCGTAACTGCTGCCTTCCGTGTTGTTTCAGTCGCTGTGAGGCAACTATGGAGTGACCTCTCCATGGCGCATGCCTGGGCAAATTTATGGAGGTTGAGAGTTGCCCAGTCGTCAAAACCCCCCTCTCGGCCTTTCTGGTGGGGTCCAAAGGAGTGCAGGACACGACGTTTGGCACCAGTATGGCTGCAGGAACTGCTGGAAACATGCCAAAGGTGACACATGACCGCCTACGGGGTTCCGCTCCGGATTTTCTGTTAGGGTTTACTCCCTTAGCCTTGGTCTCTCCCGAGACGCCCACAAGGCAGTGGGGTTGTTGGGGCCCCTACACAGGTGTAGGATGGTGCCGGTGGGAGGAGGGGATGCAAGGGGGAGGGGTAGAGGGAGGGGGTGGGGGGGGGGGGGGGTGCAGGGGAAGGGAGTGCGGGGTGAAGATGGTGCGAGGGGGGGGGCAGGCTGGGACGGGGTTGTGAGGGGGTGAGCTGAGAGGGTGGAGCAGGGAAGGGGACGGGGGTGGGTGGAAGGGGGGTAAAGGGGGGGGGGAGGGGGGGTGGAATCTGGTGCAGGTAATAAGCCATTTCCTCAGTGCCCACCATCGACGTCCGGAAAGCTCATCCACGTCCTTCGGGAGGTGAAGCATCATTTGGCAGACTTAGAGGTGATTACATTTGTTAAGGGTTTTTTTTTGCAGTGGTTTAAATAAAGGCATGCAGCATTGCCGACAGTGCGCTGCAGATGCTCTCCGAGCCATCTCCCGCGGGCGCTTTGAAGTTGCGGCCGGGGGGGCCGTTCGTGGATGTTTTGGGTGTTCGGGGCACCTTTTCACAGGACTTCTCTCGGGTCCCGCAGCTCCTTCTTCACCTCAATGGACTTACCGCATGCCGTGGCTGCAGACACTCTGGACTGTGAAGACAGCAGGATCGGAGATTAAAGTATCGGCAGCTGTTCTCGTCAGTTTCATCCGGATCAATTTCATTGAGAAAACAAAGAGCAGGTGTGGCTGGGGGAGGGCAGTGGGCCCAGGTAACATACACTAAACTAACTGTTAACTTTTAGATAGGGCTAAAATGAACTGATTTAAAGAGCCAGGGGAATTTAAACAGTTTAAGAGGGCAGATTGGGGGAGAAAACGTTAGGGATGGGAGCAGATGGCCATGGATAGAGTTGAACAGCAAGGGAGCTTCCTAGGGAGCTTCCAGCCCAGGAGCATGTGGTATTTGAAAATGCATTCATGGGCCTTGTTCATTTGTGTGAAATCATTAAACTTCCTCCTGCATGGCATCCATGCTGTTGGAGCTCTACTCCAGATCCTAGTATTGACCTCCTCAGCTATCTCTTGCCACTGCCTTCTGAGCATGGATCTGAAGGGTGTCTGGCCCCACTCAGGGAACAGGACATCTCTCCTTCTTCCACCGAGACCTAAAGTGCAGCATCTGAAAACCTTGCTCCTCACTCTCTCCCTGGTCAGCTGTTATTCTTTATTGTACAGCACCCTATTCCCAATGATGTCAGCACCTCCAGCAGCCACAATGCATCTACCTTTTTAAAGAGATGCAGGTTAGCTTTAAATCTTGCATGGAAGTAACCCCCAGTTGATGCATGGAGCCAATGAATAGCCTGGCTCGGGCTGCCTGCACTCAGAAATCATTAATGAACAGGCAGCCCGAAGTTGTCACCCTGCCTGAATTCCACTCAACAGACACAGTTTAATCACTGTGCCTGTTTGGAGGTTATCCAATTTAACATTCCATTAGCTTTTTTAAATTTCTCTCTTCCATTAGATTTTATTGATTTTTGTACTTGGACCCCGAAATTACTCTACTCAACAGTTCTTAGCTTCCCACCATTTAGAAAATAATCTGATCAATCTTTCTTATGTCCAAAGTGGATGACCTTGCATTTCCCACATTAAATTTCATCTGCCACAGTTTTCCCACTCACTTCATCTATCAATATTTCTTGAAGTCATTTCGCTCCTTTTTTGCAACTTTAAAAAATGCAGCTTTAGTTTGAGAACTGCATATTAGGCTTCATTCATATTTTAAGTAGATTTCAACATTCACCATCAGGCATAAACTCAGCATTGCGGATCTACTGCCCGTTACACACCCTACATGATTCTCACATCCATTTAAGTTAATAGAAAGGAATTTTGTGTGGGGTGTATAACAGCAGTTGATCGCCAACATTGAGGTTACCACCTGATGGTGAAAGTTAAAATCTATCCCATGCTCTCCTTACTATGCCGATTTATATCTATTATATAACCTGTAATTGGCCTCTTTCTATGCCTCAAAGAAAGAAAGAACTTGCAATGATATGGCCCCTTTCCAGCCCTTAGGACGGCCCAATGAGCTTCAGAGTCAAAATAACATTTCAATTTATTTCGTGTTGCTACATAAATGTTAGGTGAAAAATGCTTCATTTAAAATGCATAAAAGGTATGAAGGAACGATAAAAATACAGACAGGATTCATTCACATTAAATAGAATGTTCTTTATTAGTTAAAAACCTCATGTTAGGTAACGTAGTAGTCAGTTTACTCATATCATTAGCTCAACATACTGATGTAAAGGTAAAACTACAGCACCACAACTGGATCACTCAGTTAACAGCGTGGATAAGTGGGTTGCTGAGTGGGTTGATCCATTCTGAAAAGTAAATGTTGACAGTGTCTTGCTTCTCACAGATACATGACAGAATAATTGAAGACAGTGGTGTGCTAATGTCTCCCACCGCCGAGTCTGCTGGGGACTTGTGGATACAGTAATATTACAATTCAAATATAATTTGTCACGCAGCTCTATTAAACAGTTTAACATAAAGCCTGAAGTTTACTTGTACTATTCCACTACATAGGATACAAAAGCAACAATATATAATATAGTACATAGTAAATTGGTATTTGTTTTTAAAAAACACTTAAACCGAGATTACACTGGGGGTGCTAACAGTGTCCAACTATTTGACAATACCTGTTTGATTTCCACGTGTCCAAAGTTCTATTTACCACAAGCATAAAAATGATAATTGAGAAATTTTCTCAAGTTGAAATAAAGCCAATGAGGACTACAATCTTTCTGAAACACATAAACTGATTGTTGTACAAGTTAACCTGGATGAACTTTGCCTCCAAATCGGAATTGCACTTAAAAAAGGATATTTACACATCTCATCCAGTAAACAAACTTCTATGTGAAACACATATGAGTGCATGGCTGGAGACAAGGCAATAATACTCAAGTGTAATTTTAAGTGGCTTGATCTTTCGCAGATATGTTTATATAATTCAAATAATCATTCAGCCCAGCTATAGAAAAAGAAAAATCTTGAATATCTAAACGCATGCACAATGATTGGGCTACCAGTAGAAAAATATTAACAGAGATTACGGGGAGACAGAAGATACCTCACCAAAGGCATCTAGTTTTCAAAAGAACTCACGAACAGATATGCTCCTGGTTTAATGAGTACTATATTAATGTGGCACATGCTTGCATAGAATGAGGTAGCTCAAATGCAAAATGGATCACACTGCACAATCACTACCACTCAAACAATTTTCCCTTTTTTAACAATTTTTTTAAAGACTGCTTCCTTGCCCCACCCTGTCACAAAAAAAATTACAAATTTTGTAATAAAATTTGTCAATCATCAAACCTCTGTTCCATCCTGTAAGTTATTTTGGAGCTTAATGTTGAGGTTTACTTGCTTAACCTTGACACCCTTTACCCGAATGATATCATCATTTTTATTTAATATGTTGATATTCTTCTCTGTGCAGTGCTTGCCATTTACATTCTTCTCCAGCCTATTCAGTGTTTTGTTGCAAATTTCAACTTTTGTGTTCAGTGGATATTCCTCTGGGATCTCCTTGGGCAACTTCTTATGTTTACATTTTCTTGCTAAAAAGCAAGCAGCAGTAAGGAACATGAGTAGCAGCATTACAGCAGCGACAGCACCTCCTATTGATGCCTCTTGGTGTGAGGTTGAAGCCATAGCTTCAGACTCTAGCCTTAAGTTCTTCATGTTGGTGCCATTCTTGACCTGATCATTCTCGTTGTCATAAATCAAAGAGTCATCAAGTATCAGCTTGCCATTCTTGTCCACCAGATCTCGCTTTCGGCGTGGGAGCCGATAGCTAAGCGAGCGTTGAACTCGTGGTCCAGAAAGTGATTCTGGACCAATAATGTAGATGACTTGTAAATACCACTGATGGCCAGCCTCCACCTGATAAAAAATAATAAAGTTATAGCAATAGAAAGATATTTTGCCAATGGCTTTTTAAAATGTGAAGGCAAGACCTGAGTAAGTTTAAATTCATTAAGAACCAACATTTATATATTGAAATATTATACTTGCAGCCAAAACAAAGTTGCTAATAATAATAAATGTGACTTAAAGCAAATAAATTTGCTTGATTGTTTTTTCCATACTATGCTGGAGGAGGGTTCTGTAGCACTGACTACCCTCTGGTACCTCACGAAGTGGCCTTTATTCATGTGTGTGCTTTGGCAGTGAGCCATCTGACTGTGAGGGGCATCACACCCAAACCCAATGCTGCCCTCCTCAAAAGCAGGATTAGGAATGGGCTGCCTTTCCCTCCCAACGTGAGGATACTGAGGAAAATGTAGCCATCATAGAGATCCAATCTGGAATTTTCCTTTCTGTATGGTTCAGCTACTCATTGAACACACTCCAATGGTCCCTAATTGAGTACACATGAGTGGACACCATTTGAGAATCTTTGTGATATCCTCCACAATTGAAATTTGTTGTTCACCCTGAATATTTGAACAATTACAAGTATTAAAATTCTCTTCCTAGCCCCCGCTCCCCACCCCAGCAAGAATAATTTGAAAAAAGAATATCAGTGTTCAAGTCTTTTCCATGCTGCTATTATTTATTTGGAAAAGACAGTGTGTTCTGGTGAGACTTTGGATATTTAAATATGCAGGCAGGTTAAATTAGGGTACAAGTTGTAAATGTGCATTGTCTGATCTATCAAAAATGTTTTACTCTGATCTACTTCATGAGTCCAAGATTCCACTAAATCTCCAGCTATATAGAGGTAAATGAACCCAGAGCTGCGTAAAGGGGAATAGAACCTTGGTTAGGAGAAACTTTCTTAGTTTACTTACAAAGACAGTCTGGAATGCACTGGATCAAGGGAGATTCAATGTTATCTCTCAGGTGCAATGTCACAAACTGTATTTTTCAAAAAGACACTTGGTTCAGTAGATTTGGCAGAATATTGTGTTTGTAAGTTATTGGAACTAACCTTTAGAAGTGTGTGAACATCAGGCTCTCAGTGCTTTCGTTTGTAATATGAAATAATTATGTCACACTGATTGCAGATGCACTAATGATCTACTGGCTTGCAGAATGCTTTGAACCTTAACAACTATGTAAATAAAGCAGAGCTCCCTACCTAGATGCTGTGTCAACTGCAGTTTTCCACTGTAGAATTTCCATATAATGGACAAATAATGTGAATGATATGGAGGTCGATGGCCGAGGGAAGGGTCTCCAACAGTCAGGTATCGTCGATCGTGGTGGGCTGGTGGAGGGTAGGTGGGGATGCTGATCCTGAAGTGCTCTTGGCTCGATGAAGGGGAGGGAAGGCACAAGGTTTCCTTGTGGGACCTGGAGGAGCACTCCAGCTCCCATAAGGAAATGTTTACTAATTCAAACAGTGAAACTTACCTTGGCCTCTTCAGGTCAGAATCTTTCTTACTATCACAATTAATTGGTGAGTTCCAGACTGGACAGGTTTTCTTCAGTCTGTAGTTAAATTAGTATGTGTGTTGAAATGTAACACAATCTTGGCACAAGGCTGGATTTATGCCTCATAACTTTGCCAGTACATTGCAAACAATGGAAGGGGAGGGGGCTGTGGGCAAGGTGGGGGCAGGTGGAGTAGGAGTTTGTCTGCTAGAAATACTTGGGACATTTACAGAAGAGAAAAGAGAAATTGCAAAACTTTGGATATTGGGATATTTTACGCTACCTTCTGGGTGGAATCTTGTCCCTTTCAAGAATAATCGTGGGGTGAGAACATTTCTGTGTCCCGATCCCACACTTGAAGGCAACGCGCCTGCTTGCACGACCTTCCCGAAGGCGGCCAATTAAGAGGCTGCCTCTAGGTGTGTCATCCAATTAAGGCCCAATCAGAGGGCCTGCAGCCTTGGAAGGCAGCAGGCTCACTGGCAAAGTGGGCACTGTTACTTTAGGAGGGGGGGATGCAAGGGCACCTCCATCTTGAGGTGCCCTCTGAAGAGGTCTCAATTTTAAAAAAATAAATGGTGGCAAAAGCTGCCAGGCCACCCCTGTGGAAAGAAACCTCCAAAGGATGGCCTGCGGCTGCAGCTGTGGTCCGCTGATTCCTGCTGCTCCGGTGGGGGGCAGGAAGGGGGTGGTGAGTGGGGTGGTGGTAAGCATAGGGGGGCCTCCAGCCAGCCACCTCCAAGCACCTTCTGGGCGGGGGTCTCAGCGGGGGGGGCCAGTTCCAGTGCAATCACCAATCCGCCCACAATTGGGCACTTAATTATTCAAAGTGGCTACCCGCCGCTGCTGGGTGGGTTGCCGTTGCCTTGATGACCCACCTCTGGTGAGATCGGCTGGAGGCGGAAACATGTCAGGCCACTGACCCGACGCCCTCATTTCAGAATTTCCTCCCAGTCCTGCCTTCAAGCCTGTTTCTGTGCAAATGGGAAGATTCCGCCCTATGCATGCACATCATCAATATATATTGTTAAAGGGATTAATGCTAATAGCTGTCTTGACACAAAATGTAAAGTTTAATTATTTTTGAATTAAAGAAAATTGTCTACATCAAGTCATTGTTTACTTTGGCTGGAAATGTATTCCTACAGAAAGTACTGTGCAAATGGATCATACAACCACTTCAGGGTTGTCCCATACATAAGGAGCTGGGCAGTACAATGCACTTATGTTTACCTTACAATGAAACAGATGTAGTTGCCATTATTATGCATTAAAATGACAATGAACTGACAAACCTTGTAAAGAGCATCAACCTTCATTGTGAAACCATCCACTCCAGGCACGTCCCTCATTGTGTGGAACTCTGGTGCATCAGATGCAAACTGAGCATTGAATGGTACATCATGAAAATACTGGTCAGTTACTTCTGGTTGGTTCCGATCCTTTAAAAGAGCAAAATAAAATATATTAATATTCAACCAAAACCAACATTTAGGAGGCAATCTATAATAGGCAAACACAGTCTGTAATAAGACTGGGTAATCATTATCAAATCACTGACAGTAATCAGGAAGAATCTTAGAACAGGATTGCACAAGCTATAGTAGTTTTCCAAGCACATAATAGGCTGCATAATCATTATTAAATGAGGGGTAATATTCAGGAGACAGTCCATAATAGGACTGCATAATTGGAAATAGATTACAGCTGATCATTTTATATATATTTTGTCAGCTAACTTCATGCTATAAGACTACCTATATATCAAAGTTAAAAATGGGAGAAGTTCCCTCCATAAAATATTGAAAAGCAATTTTTTAAACTTACCAAAAGGAGGAATCTATGTTTCAAGTGTTTATTGGGCTGGATGCAGCCATACTGTGGGCCCTCATTATAAATAGTTCCAGTGGGATCAAAGAAAGGGACATAACCATCTTTCCCGGTGCAGAGATACACCTTCTCTAACTGTAGCCTGTAGGCAGAGTTGAGGTTCTGCTCAGGATTCCAAAGCACACGTCCATACAGTCTCTGACCTATAAAAACAAGAAGGTTTGTGAATCATCATCTCCTGGGCAATGTTCCATAATGTATTTACGACACATCTCCCTGTGGTAATTGGTCATGTCTTGCTATATATAAGCAAACTCGAAGATCACCATGTGTTCATATCTCTGCAGGGATAGAAATTATTTGAAATTGCATAGCTCTCTCTGGAAAACAATTACTTCTTCTAATTATTCTTCTACCTGTCTCATTACAAAATGTCAGGCGCAAAGTTAAAGAGAACAATCTGAAAATGGGCTGAGAAATGATTCTTTTTTAATCCCAGTCCAAGGCAGTCTAAAGCAAAGAGCTTTAATTATGGGCAATGTTGTGTAATCTTAAGCAGAACTTTTAAATAGTATGGTTCAGAGATGCTCCTCAAATTCTGCTATGTTGGGAGTCAGAAGAAGAAAAAATAATGAAAGACTTCAGTGAATTGGTTGACTTCTAAAAATAAAACTGTGGTGATTTGTATTTTTTGTAGTCAAAAATGTATCTCAAAGTCTGCATGCTTCCTTTTGGAGTCTTAAGAAAAGCTGTGGAGAGTTCCAAACAGCTCTAGTGGTCAAAAACTTACAGCAAAGAGATTGAGAGCCAGGATTGCTGATTACTTTAAATTACAGAAAGCTTGTTAGTTCTCAGCTCGGCTGTTGGATGGAAAGCCATGCTGGATATAAGGTATTCTTTCCAAGGAAAGGATACAGTAGCTGTCCAGAATTGAATCCCATGCCCTGATGGTGGGCAGTGATGATGGTTATGGATTAGCCAACAGTTCAGAGAATCCAGATGCCCCAGGCAAGGCAGGAAATGTGAAACTGAGCAACCTCCAAATTTGAGAAATTGTGCAAAAATGAGATATAGAAAAAAGAATAAACACACAACATTGCAAACTCATTTCTGTATGCTACTGTTGCTCATCTGATACGGGGAGTAATTTCAATCCCTAATTTATAAGGTTTAATAAAGCAAACTGCTATGAATGACTATTAGTAAATTCATCTCATTCCTTATTACTTAAGGCACAAGTAGGCTGGATACCAACTTCATTCTAGAAAATATACTGAGATGCCTGTTAAAACACATTTACCATTTGCTCTGATACAGGATCTCAGACCAGCAACATAGCCCTCACTCCCCAAGAACTAGTATGTGCCTTTACTGGTCAAATAACTAGGCAACTTGCAGAGACCCAGTGGTCAAACAGAACACCCCCCTTGTCACTGTATTTCAGCATCCTGATTGTATCATACGGTCGACATAATCTTCCTTGATTTTGAAGGCAGTAGAATATTCGTGTTAAGTGAACAGTAGCAGTGACACATTATAGGTTCAAACTACTTACAGGTTTAACTATCCCTCTTTGGAAGATAGAAAACAACAGTCACCTCTCCTGCACTGAACTTCAATGTAATCTGGACCTGGCACAAATGTCCCTGAACATTAACATTCTATGGTGGTTCACTGTTGAAAGTCCAAATAGTAGTTTTTGTCTATCAAGCTTTCTGTAATGGCTGCTGGTGATAGGCTATGATATGAGGGAGATTTTGAAGCCTCTTGTCTGGCATAAATGGGGCAATAGCAGCACCAATGGCGTTGAGTGATTTTCTACCCCATACCTGCAAATGGTGAGTGGACACCATATATCAAAGGTGGCTACGGTGGTGGGTTTTTTACTTTGCAAATAAGGGTCCTTTTATGTACGTAGAACTTTCGGCAGGTATCCAGGCCAAAGAGGAACCCTTTGTAAGTTTTAATTCATGTTTATGGGAAAGCGAGGAGCAGCAGAGTTCCTTCAGACTCCACAAAAATAACCTGAGCCTCTGCTGTATTGGTTCCTTCCTTCCCATAAGAACAGATCCCATCCATCCCACCAGTGCCTCAGGACCTACCTTTCTCCTGTTCTGAATGCTGACCAGGTCATACTATTGTGGGGACCTGGAACCAGTGCGTTTGTTTTGATTGAAACATACAAGATCCTGAGGGGTCTTGACAGAGTGGATATGGAAAGGATGTTTCCCCTTGTGGGAAAATCTAGAACCAGGGGTCACTGTTTAAAAATAAGGGGTCGCCCATTTAAGACACAGATGAGAAGAAATTCTTTCTTCAGAGCATCATGAGTCTTTGGAACTCTCTTCCTCAAAAGTCGGTGGAAGCAGAGTCTTTGAATATGTTTAAGGCATAGATTCTTGATAAGCAAGGGGGGTGAAAGGTTATTGGGGGTAGGTGGTAATGTGGAGTAATCAGTTCAGCCATGAACTTATTGAATGGCGGAGCAGGCTTGAGGGGCCGAGTGGCATACTCCTGCTCTTAATTTGTATGTTTTCTGCCCACAGTCCACCAGCCATATATTCCTGAGGCCTGGCTTTGAAAGCAGACAGAGTGTCTCGTTGAGACAATTGGACCACCAGTTAGCTCCACATCCTGACCACCCAAACACTGATGGGGATGGGAATGGTGGTGGGAGGAACTACCCCAATCTTCCAATAAAGAAATTTTAAGTATGCATCTCCAAAGCTCAAACACAATAGCCAATCAAATCAATATTTAAAGAAAAGCCACTGGATGCTTATAATTGAATTGAATGATTGACCCCTCTCTTGGATATCTGTTGCAGTTTGTTCTGGGTCTGTTGGTAAATGTTACACTGCTTTTCAAGAAAGGAGGAAGAGAGAAAAAAGTGAACTACAGGCCAGTTAGCTCTAACATAAGTCGTTGGGAAAATGCTGGAAATTATTATTACGGAAGTCTTAACAATGCGCTTAGAACAGCACAGTATGATTAGAACAAGTCAACATGGTTTTACTAAAGGGAAATCCTATTTGACTTAATAGAGTTTTTTGAGGATGTAACTAGTAGGGTAGATAAAGGGGGAACCAGGAGATGTAGTATACCTGGATTTCCAAAAGGCATTTGATAGACAAAATAAGATAAGGGTTCATGGAGTTGGGGGTAATATATTAGCATGGACAGAGGATTGGTTAATGGACAGGAAGAAAAGAGTGGGCATAAACAGTGCATTTTCAAATTGGCAAGCAGTGAATAGTGGAGTGCCGCAAGGATCAATGCTGGGGCCTTAGCTATTTACAATCTATATTAATGACAGATGAAGAGACAAAGAGTAATGTATCGAAGTTTGCTGATGATACAAAGGTAGGTGGAAAGGTAAGCTGTGGGGAGGACACAGAGAGGCTGCAAAGAGATATAGACAGGTTAAATGAGTGGCCAACAAGATGGTAGATGGAATATAATGTAGGGAAACACTCAAGAAGCTCGACATCATCCAGAACAAAGCAGCCTGCTTGATTGGCACCCCATCTACAAACATTCACTCCCTCCACCACCGACGCACAGTGGCAGCAGTGTGTACCATCTACAAGATGCACTGCAGCAATGCACCAAGGCTCCTTAGACAGCACCTTCCAAACCCGCGACCTCTGCCAACTAGAAGGACAAGGGCAGCAAATACATGGGAACATCACCACCTGCAAGTTCCCCTCCAAGTCACACACCATCCTGACTTGGAACTATATCACCGTTCCTTCACTGTCGCTGGGTCAAAATCCTGGAACTCCCTTCCTAACAGCACTGTGGGTATACATACCCCAAATGGACTGCAACGGTTCAAGAAGGCGGCTCACCACCACCTTCTCAAGGGCAATTAGGGATGGGCAATAAATGCTGGCCTGGCCAGCGTCGCCCACATCCCATGAATGAATAAAAATAAAGTGACGTTTTGGTCGTGCGAATAGAAAAGCAGAATATTTTTTAAAAGGTGTGAAACTTGTAAGTGTTGATGTTCATAGAGTCTTGAGGTCGCAGATGAGTTCCACTACAGGGAGCTCAGATGAGGACCTTGATGGGGTGGCATACAGGAGAATGCTGCTGAGGATGCATATCAAGTTGCTGGGTATATTGGCTGCCCTGACAGACAGGCTCCTGTCACTGTCAAGGAGCACGGAGGAGTCCAGTTCTAACTAGGCAGGGAGCACCATGCCTTCTCCGCAGCCTCTACTCTGTCTCCCTATTGGGCTGCTGACCTAGAGGGACTGGAACTGTAGACCTCACACCTGTTGCAGCCTTTGTATGACAGGTCCCCAAATCCTCTGTCCTCCCTGTGAGGATGCAGCGACACTCGCTGCTACATCCAGGAACCCACCACAAAACCTCCAAAAACACTCTTGTACTTCTGGAAACTTTGCTTTAGCATAAGTTATTCCAAATTACCTTACCTAAATGACCTGCATGTTGAGTGCTTGGCCTTTTGAACAAGGCTAGTGCTGGGCCCCTCTTGCAGCAGCACACATTCTTTGGTGAGTGACAAGCGAATACGTTGAATGGACCTGCTTGGTCCATGTTCACAAACAGAGTATCAAACCAGTTGGTAGGGCTGAGGGACATCATGACACCACCAGTTCAGAGGTTTCTGCAGGAGATGCTGAGAAGGACCCTTACCTGGGCTATGCTGGAAGAGACTGAAGGTGCAGTGGGCTCCATTTGGAGGGCCTTTGGCTTCCATAGTCTCCAACGGTGCTACGGATCTGAATTTCGTGGCCACATTCTCTCCTTTCTCAGGGAGGAACAAGTACATCGTGGCTTCCAGGAATCTGGAAAGCCAAAATAACTCCAAGGGAATTCTAGTCCTGGATGGGAAGGTTGGTGGGGGAGGGGCGTGTGGTATAATGGTGGAGCTGCTGATGGATAAATTTAATACTAATTCTGTATGGACTTGGAATCCAGGCAACTCATATTCAAATATGTATGTTGTTGTTCTTTGGGAAGGGAAGATAATTATTAGAGCTGGAAGGCTGTTTTTGGGGGTAAGTTTATCAGTAAGTTTGTGATTTTTTTAACTGTATATTTCTTTTGTAATATATTTCACTTTTTGGAGCTTATAGTGGGGTGAATGAATATCATGACAACTGTATGTTGAAGAATTATATTTTGTTGGAATGTAATTGTACAGAAATTTTTACTGGAATGTTAGTGGAAAAATGTTTTGCAAACATGATTGGTTTCAACTGTAGTTCAGTGTATAGCCTTTCACCCCTGACTCAGAAGGTCACGGGTTAAGACCCACTCCATTTTCTCGAGCACGTAATCCAGGCTGATACATCAGTGCAGTACTGAGGGAGCGCACCACTATCGGAAGTGCTGTCTTTCAGATGAAATGTTAAATAGAGGCCCCGTCTGCCCTCTTAGCTGGACATAAAAGATCCTTTGGCACTATTTCAAAGAACGGCAGGGAAGGTGCTCCGGCCAATATTTATTCCTCAACCAACACCAAAAAACAAATTATCTTGTTATTATGGGAGCTTAATGTGTGCAAACCTGCTGCTGCATTTCGAACATTACAACATTGGCTACATTCCAACAAAATATAGTCAGCTGTAAAGTTTTTTGGGTCCTCCTGAGGTCATGAAATGCGAGCCTTTCATATTTTTATCATACAAGGAGAAAATAACCAATTAGAAAGGAGAAAAACATTCAGAAAAGGTACGTTCACAAAGGCAGCTGTCAAGATATAGATGATGTTTATGGCAAATTTTATTCTAAGGTTACTGAGAACATTATGAGCGTATCCACTGCAACATTAGTGTGCACTACCCTGTAGTAAAAGGGCAGCTGTGACTTTAGTTACTGTATGAATTCAGCTCCCAGCATTCATGTAAAACCCTTGTTGACTTTGTGGAAACAGGACCTGTAGTGTAAAAGGGGCAAGATTGGATCAGCCACCTATTATACACCTGTCCCAATATCATCAAAATTACATTTACCCACCTGGGGTTTAATAAAATTAAAAATGAGAATTGCACCACTGTAATTATTTGTAGATGGCCAACTGAAAATAGGATGGTGAGACGATGACAGTGTATTAACAGATCAACTTGAAGACATTGTCCATGAAAATAAAGTATTAGATGAAATATTATGAAATAAATTTATAACACACTGCATTTTTCACACAGGGAGGTGGGAAGGGTAATTGTGACCTTGTCTGAAACAGGTGATAGCAAATCCGAATGGAAACAAAGATCAGGAGAGATGTAAAATGGGCACCCGATTTGCTTTCACACATTTTACACTATCACACAAAGCCAACATCCCACTTCCACCCCTGTCGAAGAGTCTAGGGTGAGTATTATTAAGTATATGTATTAGACAACAAATGCTACTTGTGGGGCAAGCAGTTGTTGCTTCAACCGGGGCCACCACAAACAGTTGGAAATGAGAGGTTTGTAATAAATCTACTTCAAAAAGGCTAGACTATATTACATAATGACTTTAAAAAGCTGTATACCCATAGAGAAGGCTCCTTTATAATCCATTTCAGCTAAGGACATCTCCGTTTCAGATGGATCCATCATAAAAACCTTCTCATTATTGCAAAGATGAAACTCTGTGTTGAGAGAGTAGACAACTGGAACTGGACGATTTGTCTGTTGAAAGGCTATAGGGACAAGGAACCTTGACAGAAAGAGAACAATGTCAATGTACTGACACAATCTTAGAAGACATTTACTAAACAGTTATGTAGGATGTTCTCTACTATAAAAGTTAGCAGCGACCACAGCTACAAAGACAAATTTCTTCAGAACTGGAAACAATATTACAAGTTTTCACACTGCTTATTACACTGGTATTAGACATATTATGCTAGATTCATATACACATTTTGGTCTCGAAATAATGCTGGGCGATAATGGCTTAAGGACAATTAAGGGTCAATTTTAACTCCAGGTGGGTATTTCAGGTGTAGGGCCAGAAGAGATGATCTGTCCAGGCCCCTAGAGGATGAAGCCCAGGAGACTTGCCAACCCTGATTCTGTCTGATACCAATGGGTAGGACATCAACTCTGCACTGAGTAGCATTGGCAAATATACACATGGTAAACTCCAAACTGGGATGGAAACTACAAACAGCCTTTACTGGGCAGAAACATGGTAGAAACAGGTCCCGTCCAAGTAGTCACCCATACAATTGCTGGCAGACTGCTCTAAGCCTCCACCTCGCCAGAAATAGCTAGCAAATTCAGGACCAATAGGTATAAGACACCATAAGACACCAAGCAATGTGTCAATAATAACTTAAACAAATAAAGCCAAATACTTTATTTTTTCTGGCCATTTGGTAAATACAATTTACTTAGGTTATTTTTTTCCGATCAATGATAAATCCAGGCTTTTTAGGCCATGACGGATCGGGAAACGTTACTTAAAGGGATGATGGTGGATAGGCAATGGCAAACATTTAAAGAGTGCATGGATGAACTGCAACAACTGTTTATTCCTGTCTGGCGCAAAAGTAAAACGGGAAAGGTAGCCAAACCATGGCTTACAAGGGAAATTAGAGATAGCATTAGATCCAAGGACGAGGTATATAAATTTGCCAGGAAAAACAACAGACCTGAGGATTTGGAGCAGTTTCAAATTCAGCAAAGGAGGACCAAGGGATTGATTAAGAAGGGGAAAATAAGAGTATGAGAGTAAGCTTGCGGGGAACATAAAAACTGACGGTAAAAGTTTCTATAGGTATGTGAAGAGAAAAAGATTGGTGAAGACAAATGTAGGTCCCTTACAGTCAGAAACAGGGGAATTTATTATGGGGAATAAAGAAGTGGCTGACCAACTAAATGCATACTTTGGTTCTGTCTTCACAAAGGAGGACACAATATATCATACTAGAAATGTTGGGGAACACAGGGCTTAGTGAGAGAGAGGAACTGAAAGAAATCAGTATTAGTAGAGAAATGGTGTTGGGGAAATTGATGGGATTGAAGGCCGATAAATCCCCAGGGCCTGATGGTATGCATCCCAGAGTACTTAAGGAACTGGCCCTAGAAATAGTGGATGCATTGATGGTCATCTTCCATGATTCTACAGACTCTGGAACAGTTCCTACAGATTGGAGGGTAGCTAATGTAACCCCACTAATGTAACCCCACCAGGGGTCATAGTCTAAGGATATGGGGTAAACCTTTCAGGACTGAGATGAGGAGAAATTTCTTCACCCAGATAGTGGTGAGCCTGTGGAATTTGCTACAACAGAAAGCAGTTGAGGCCAAAACATTGTATGTTTTCAAGAAGGAATTAGAGAAAGATCTTGGATCTAAAGGAATCAAAAGGTATGGGGCGAAAGCGGGAACAGGCTACTGAGTTGGATGATCAGCCATGATCATAATGAATGGCGGAGCAGGCTCGAAGGGCCGAATGGCCTATTCCTGCTCCTATTTTCTATGTTTCTATGAGCTAGCTTTACAAAACTCAAATCTGGACTTTTAAACTAGGTAGGGTTCAACTTGTATGGGAAGTACAATGAGTAATATTGCTGGATCCTGAAATATACCCAATTGTATAGATGCTGAGGACCCTTTTTTAAAAATTCATTCATGAGATGTCAGCGTTGCTGGCCGGGCCAGCATTTATTGCCCATCCTTAATTGCCCTTGAGAAGATGGCGGTGAACCACCTTCATGAACTGCTGCAGTCCATGTGGGGTAGGTACACTCTTAGTGCTGTTAGGAAGGGGATTCCAGGATTTTGACAGTGAAGGAACAGCAATATAGTTCTAAGTCAGGATGGTGTGTGACTCGGAGAGGAACTTGCAGGTGGTGGTATTGCCAGGCATCTGCTGCCTTTGCCTGATAGTGGAGGGAGTGAATGTTTATAGATGGGGTGCTGATCAAGCGGGTTGCTTTGTCCTGGATGGTGTTGAGCGCCTTCAGTGTTGTTGCAGCTGCACCCATCCAGACAAGTGGAGAGTATTCCATCACACTCCTGACTTGTGCCTTGTAGATGGTGGACAGGTCTTGGGGAGTCAGGAGGTAAGTTATTCGCTGCAGAATTCCCAGACTCTGACCTGCTCTTGCAGCCACAGTTGTTATATGGCCAGTTCAGTTAAGTTTTGCATCAATGGTGAGCTCCCAGGATGTTGATAGTGGGCGATTCAGCGACGGTAATGCCATTAAATGTCAAGGGGAGATGGCTAGATTCTCTCTTGTTGGAGATCATCATTGCCTGGCACTTGTGTGGCGCAAATGTTACTTGCCACTTGTCAGCCTAAGCCTGAAAGTTGTCCAGGTGCCCAATGTGGGCACGATTGCTTCAGTATCTGAGGAGTTGCAAATAGTACTGAACACTCTGCAATCATCAGCGAACATCCCCATTTCTGATTTCTGACCTTATGATGGAGGGAACGCCATTGATGAAGCTGCTGAGGAACTCCTACAGTGATGTCCTGGGGCTGAGATGATTGACCTCCAACAACCACAACCATTTTTCTTTCTGCTAGGTATGACTCCAATCAGTGGAGAATTTTCCCCTGATTCCCACTGACTTCAATTTTGCTGGGGTTCCTTGATACTGCACTCAGTCAAATGCTGCCTCGATGTTAAGGGCAGTCATTCTCACCTCACCTCTGGAATTCAGTTCTTTTGTCCATGTTTGGACCAAGGCTGAAATGAGGTCTGGGACTCCTTTCCTAACAGCACTGTGGGTGTACCTACCCCACATGGACTGCAGCAGTTCAAGAAGGCAGCTCACCACCACGTTCTGAAGGGTAATTAGGGATGGGCAACAAATGCTGGCCCAGCCAGTGACACACACATCCCAGGAAAGAATGAAAAAAAATGGTATTACTGAGTAAGTGCTGCTTGACAGCACTGTCACTGACATCTTCCATTACTTGGCTGATGATTGAGAGTAGACAAATGGGGCGATAATTGGCCAGATTGGATTTGTCCTGCTTTTTGTGGACAGGACATACCTGGGAAACTTTTCACATTGTTGGGTAGATACCAGTGTTGTAGTTCTACTGGTACAACTTGGCTAGGGGTGCGGCTAGTTCTGGAGCACAAGTTTTCAGTACCACAGCTACGATGTTGTCAGGTCCATTCGCCTTTGTTGTATCCAGAGCCTTCAGCCGTTTTTTGATAACACGTGGAGTGAAGCAAATTGGTTGAAGACTGGCTTTTGCGATGGTGGGACCCACAGGAGGAGTCCAAGATGGATCATCCACTTGGCACTTCTGACTGAAGATGGTTGCAAATGCTTCAGCCTTGTCTTTGAAACTGACATGCTGTGCTCCCCCATCATTCAGGATTGGGATGTTTCTGGAGCATCCTCTCCATAGTTTTTTAATTGTCCACCACCAGCATTAAGTCCAGTTTGACGGAGTAGTGCTGTGATACAGTACGTAACTTGGGGAATTTGGTCAGTGAGGGAATTCAGCGCAGTGAGGGAAGAGGTGCTGTTCAGATCTTTTACAAAACAAGGAGTGGTCCGAATGAGGGAGCGGGAGACAGTGATGGCTGATAGATCAAAGTGGGGAAAGAGTGGACATTCCATGGCATTTTCCAGAAAAAGCAAGGAGAGACATGAGAGGATAGCAGGTAAGTGATTGGTTGTTTTTTTTTCTCTCTCTAGTCTAGGGTAAACTGACACTGGGAAACTATAAAATACAGTATTAAACTTGCAGTTAGAATTCCAATTGGGGTAAGTATAACAGTAACTGAATTAATAACAGTATTAGCACAGAACAGATCTAGAGGCATTTTAATTAAAATTAATAGTTTATACAAGGTACCAACTAGATTGTTAAAGAGGGAAGAGAAATATTTCTCTTAGATCATGGATGGGCAGCAGAGACCTGTTGCTTGCAATTCCTGCGCCATGTGGGAACCACAGGACTGGGGGAACCACACGTGTATGAAGTGTCTCCAAATGCTTGAGCTCATGCAAAGGATTTCTGAGCTTGAGGGACAGCTGCAGACCCTGGCACCAATGGGCAAGGGTTTACACAGGAGGGAACAGCAAAGAGTAGCAATGCACCTGTTATAGGAGATTCCATAGTTAGGTATCAGGCATTTCTGTAACTGTCATCATGACACACCGCATGGTGTGTTGCCTCCCTGGTGCCTGCAGCTTCAGGGAGCAGGAGAGTTTCCTGGATTGTACTTTCCAGGAGGTGGTCACCCCACAGGTAGTGAGACTACAGGATAGTAGATGGGTAGTCATCTGGAAGAGTAGGAAGAGACAGGAAGTGCAGGAGTCTTCGAGGTGTGTGCCACTCTCAAACCAGTACTCAGCTTTGGAGACTGCTGAAAGTGATGACACCTTGAAGGAGGGCAGTCCAGAGCCTGGCACCAATGGGCAAGGGATTGCACAGGAGGGAACAGCAAAAAGTAGCAAAGCACCTGTCATAGGAGATTCCATAGTTAGGTATCAGGCATTTCTGTAACTGTCATCATGATACACCGCATGGTGTGTTGCCTCCCTGGTGCCAGAGTAAATGACATCACGGAGGGGGTGCAAAATATTCTGCAGGGGGAAGGGAGTGAGACAGAGGTTGTGGTACAATTCGGCACCAACAGCATAAAGAGGGCAGGTATTGAGGTCCTATGGTCAGATTTTCAGGACCGAGGAAGGAAGATAAAAAGTAGGACCTTGAAGGTTGTAATCTCTGGATTACTCCCAGTGCCGCACGCTAGTGACAGTAGAACTAGGAAGATAGGGAGGATCATGGCTTGAGGCATGGTGCAGGATGCAGGGTCTCAGATTCTTGCGGCATTGGGACCAGTTCTGGGGCAGGAGGCATCCCTTCAGCAGGGATGGGTTGCACCTCAACAGGACTAGGACCAATGTCCTCATGGGCAGTGTTATGACCAGGTGAGATAGTCTCCCACCATGATCTTCCACAATGAAAAATTAACTCTATCAAAAGAATATTAATTTTTTAAATAAAGACAGATATAATTGAAAAAAATCCAAAATTACTAGGGGTTCCCTCTCAGCCTTTGCTTGGTCTATCCGTAACAGGGTTTAATTTTTAAAAACACAGTGTTTTAATTCCCCCCAGTGAATCTTTCTTCACCGGTTTCCAATTGTAAGGCAAAGAAATCAATTAGACAGATTTTCTTAGATTTAAACAAGAAAGATGGAAGTTTATTAATCCTAAACTCTTAAATTCAGGTAATGGCTACGAATACGCGACTCAACCACTCTAGCATGCATACACGATAGATACACACACACAGATAGAGACAGAAAAAGTAGAAAAGAATAAAGGAGAAAAGTTTGAGGCAATAGATGCGTTTCTAATTACTGTCCTTTGAGTTTGATGTTGAGTCTCTGGTTGCTGGTAAGTCTTGATATTCGTTGGGGCCCAGTGCATGCTTAACTTGTTTCGACGTACGAGTCTTTTCTCTCTTGAGGATTACACGACTTCAGTGGGTCCGGAGGTTTGTGAGAAAGCGAGAGAGCCAACCAAGAGAGAGGCTTTCTTTTTCCAGCTTCAGTTGCAAACTGCAGTCTGAATTCAAACTGTCCTGTTAGCAGAATTCAAACCTCCAAGTTGGCCAGCAGGTTAGTCATGTGACTAAGTTTTTTTCAACAAACTCTCCTGCGTCTTCTGTGGATTCCAAAACTCTCGGTGGGGAGTGTAGGGCTGTCTCCCACCCCGACAAGATGTGGATCACCATTGCCCAGCCCAATCTCCGTTAATTGAATCAGTGAGCAATTCTTTTGTCTCTCCAAGCACTGTCTCTTAGTATGCAACTGTTCTTCCAGCCACTGCTGGTCTTTTCAAATAAGTCATCTCTTCACTCCAGCAACAGTTTAAAACTGATGTTCATATGACAAGATGAATATGCCTCATTCTTGGCAGGTGGGGGTCTTCATGACAGTAGGTTCACTCGTGTGGCTGGGGAAGAGTTAAAACTAAATTGGCAGGGGGATGGGCACCAGCATATAGATGTAGAAAAGAGGAATAAGGTGCATAAAGGAGTGAGAGTATTGGTTAGAACTAGAGAAGGAAGTAATACCATATTAGATAGCAGCAGACTAGGAAGGACTACGAGGAATACAAAGACAGGTTTACAATGCATGTATGTAAATGCACAAAGTGTGCTGAATAAGACTGTTGAACTACAGCCACAAATAGCTGTGTGGGAATATGATGTAGTGGCAATAATGGAAACGTGGCTTAAAAATGGTAAGGACTGGACGCTTAATGTTCAAGGATTCAAAATGTTCAGAAAAGATAGGGAAGGAGAAAAAGGGAGGTGGGGTGGTAGTACTGATTAGGAAAGACAATGTTGTGTTGGAAAGAGAGGATGTCCTTGAGGGAGCAAAAGGCAGAATCCATTTAGTTAGAGCTGAGAAGCAAAAAGGAGATGATCACGCTACTGGGGGTATTCTAAAGGTTTCCAAATAGTGAGAGAGAGATTGAGGAGCAAATCTGCAGGGAAATGACAGAGATGTGAAGGAACTATAGGGTGGTGATATTGGAGGACATTAATTACCCAAAATTCAATTGGGATAATGTTAGAGTAAAGGGAAAGGAGGGGGAAGAATTTCTTAAATGTGTTTAGGAGAGCTGCCTTGATCAGTATCTTCTTGGTCCAACTAGGAAGGAGGCATTGCTGGATCAGGTGCTGGGAAATGAGGTGGGCCAAGTGGACCAAGTGTTTGTAGGGGAACACTCGGGTAAGAGTGATCATTATATCAAAAGGTTTAGATTTGCAATGGAGAAGAGCAAGGAACAATCTAAAGTAGATTTCTAAATTGGAAGAGGGATAACTTCAATGGGATGAGAGGGGATCTAGTTAGGGTAAAATGGAACCAAAGATGGACAGGAAAAACTATAACAGAGTAATGGGTGATCTTTAAAGGGCAGATGTTTCAGGTACAGGCTAGGTACATTCCACCAAGGGCGAAAGGTAAGGGAACCAAAGCCAGGGCCACGTGGATGAAAAGGGAGATAGAGAGTATACTGAAACAAAAAAAGAGGATGTATGATGCATGCCAGGTGAATTCTTCAAGTGAGAACCAGGCCAAATACAATAAGTTGAGAGGGGAAGTGAAGAGGAAAACACAATTGGAAAAGAGAGAATATGAGAATAGAATGGCAGTTAACGTAAAAGGGAACCCAAAAATCTACTGGCATGTAAGAGATGGGGTGGCACCTATAAGGGACAAAGAGGGTGATATATGCTTAAAGATGCAGGACAAGGCTAGAATATATAATGAATACTTTGTATGAGTGTTTACTAAGGAAGAGGATGCTGATAAAATATAGGTAGGAGCGGAGATGGTAGAGGTAATGGATGAGGTGAAAATAGTTAGGTAGGACATACTAGAAAGGTTGGCTCTGCTTAGAGTGGATAAGTCGCCTGGTCCGGATGTTTTGCACCCGAGGGGTTGCTAAAGGAGGTGGAAGTGGAGATAGTGGAAGGGCTTACCATAATCTTCCCTAGATATGGGGGAGGTGCCAGAGGATTGGACAGTGGCAAATGTGACACCCTTATTCAAGAAAGGGTTTAAGGACAGTCCTAGCAACTACAGGCCAGTTAGATTAACATCAGTGGTGGGTGCGGTTTTGGAAACAATAGTCAGAGAAAAAAATCAACAGGCACTTTGAAAGGTTTGAATTAATTAGGGAGAGCCAGATGGATTTGTAAAAGGTAGATTGTGCTTGACTAATCTAATTGATTTTGTTTGATGAAGTAACAGAGAAGATTGATGAAGGGAAAGCAACAGATGTTGTCTATATGGATTTCAAGAAAGCGTTTGAAAAAGTACCACATAAAAGCCTGGTTACCAAAATTGAGTCCCATGGAACAGGAGGGTTAGTGTCAGCTTTTATAAAAACTAGGCCTAAGGACAGAAAACAGCGAGTCGTGGTAAATGGTTGTTTTTCATACTGGAGGATGCTAGACAGCGGTGTTCCCCAAGGTTCAGTGCTAGGACCACTGCCTTTTTTTGATATACATGAATGACTTGGATATTGGAATACAGAGTAACATTTCAAAATTTGCTGATGATACCAAACTTGGAGGTGGGCAGACAGGGAGGATGATAGCAATCAACTGGAACAGGGCATAGGTAGGCTAGCAGAATGGGTAGAAAAGTGGCAGATGGAATTTAATGTGAGGTAATGCATTTTGGCAAAAGGGATAGGGACAGGCCATATGGACTAAATGGTACAATTCTAAAGAGTGTACAAGGATAGAGGGACCTAGGGGTTCATGTACATAGATCTTTAAAGGTGGCAGGACATATTTAGAGACTAGTTAACAAAGCATTTGGGATCTTGGGCTTCATAAATAGAGGTATTGTGTACCAAAGCTGGGAGGTTATGCTGAATGTTTATAAAGCTCTGGTTAGGCCACAACTAGAGTATTATGTCCAGTTCTGGTCACCACACTTTAGGAAGGATGTGAGGTCCTTGAGTTGGTGCTAGAATGGTTCCAGTGATGAGGGGTTTTAGCAACAAAGTTAGGTTGGAAAAGCTGGGGTTGTTCTCCTTGGAGCAGGGAAGATTTGATACAGGTGTACAAGATTCTGACAGGTTTGAATAGGGTAAACAAAGAAAAGCTGTTCCCATTAGCTGATGGCACAAGGACTAGGGGACACAGATTTAAAGTTTTGGGCAAGAGATGCAGGGGGGATGTGAGGAAGAACTTTTTTTACGCAGCAAGTGGTAATGACTGGAACTTGCTGCCTATGAGGGTGTGAAAGCAGAGATAGTTTAGTTTAGAGATACAGCACTGAAACAGGCCCTTCGGCCCACCGAGTCTGTGCCGACCATCAACCACCCATTTATACTAATCCTACACTAATCCCATATTCCTACCAAACATCCCCACCTGTCCCTATATTTCCCTACCACCTACCTATACTAGTGGCAATTTATAATGGCCAATTTACCTACCAACCTGCAAGTCTTTTGGCTTGTGGGAGGAAACCGGAGCACCCGGAGGAAACCCACGCAGACACAGGGAGAACTTGCAAACTCCACACAGGCAGTACCCAGAATTGAACCCGGGTCGCTGGAGCTGTGAGGCTGCGGTGCTAACCACTGCGCCACTGTGCATGATGATGAATGATTTCAAAAAGAAATTGGATGGGCTTGAGGGAAATAAACATACAGGGCTATGGGGATACAGCCGGGGAATGGGACTGATTGGATTGCTCTGCAGAGACCTGGAATGGACTCAATGGGCCGAATGGCCTTCTTCTGCCACATTATGACTCTATGACACCTGTCATGATGGACATGGCAGGACTACAGAGCTTTTATCTGATCTGTTGTTTGTGGGATCACTTTGCCTTGTCAATCGCATGCTTCTTCCGCCTTTTAACATGCACAAAGTCCTATGTTGTAGCTTCACCAGGTTGGCACCTTGTTTTTAGGTACTCCTGGTGCTGCTCCTGGCCTGCTCTCCTACAGTCCTCATTGAACCAGGGTTGATCCCCTGGCTTGATTGTAATGGTAGAGTGAGATATATGCTGGGCCATAAGAATTGTGGTTAAATACAATGCTGCTGCTGGCCCACAGCACCACATGGATGCCCAATTTTGGGCTGCTAGATGTGTTCTGAATCCAACCAATTTAGCACAGTGGTAGTGCCACACAACATGATGGACGGTATCCTCAGCGTGAAGACGGGACTTCATCTCCACAAGGACTGTGCAGTGGTCACTCCTACCAATACTATCATGGATAGATGTATCTGCGGCAGGTAGATTGGTGAGGGCAAGGTCAAGTAGGTTTCTCCCTTCTTCAGATAATGCAAGTTATACTGGTGATTTTCCTTTCTCTCCTGTAATATGTGACAACATAATATACGGCAGTGGTGACAACACAATAGTCTCCTGCAGTTTTAAATCCTATTAGATTTTTATTTTTTTAGATTTTAGAGATACAGCACTGAAACAGGCCCTTCGGCCCACCGAGTCTGTGCCGACAATTAACCACCCATTTATACTAATCCTACACTAATCCCATATTCCTACCACATCCTCACCTGTCCCTATATTCCCCTACCACCTACCTATACTAGGGCAATTTATAATGGCCAATTTACCTATCAACCTGCAAGTCTTTTGGCTGTGGGAGGAAACCGGAGCACCCGGAGAAAACCCACGCAGACACAGGGAGAACTTGCAAACTCCACACAGGCAGTACCCGGAATTGAACCCGGGTCGCTGGAGCTGTGAGGCTGCGGTGCGAACCACTGCGCCACTGTGCCGCCCTATTATTAAAATTCTTTTTATCATTGGCATATTACAGATGATACAGTGAGTATGAGTCAGGAAAAAGTACAGTGTGAAGAAAGCTGCAAATTTATCTCTAGTTTTGTTACTGTAACCCATTGAGTAATCTGAACCCCTCAGAACGGTTACAGCATACATCCCTAATTCTATGTATGTTTAATGACAAAACAGCAAAATGTAATTTTCCATGACAGAAAAAAGTAGAAAAACTGGATTTCGGACATTTTGTGTTAAAGTTGAAAAAGTGTAGTTTTTGTATAATGGAATCATAATAAGCTCATACTTTTCAGCAGCATGTGCAGTACAGGCCAGTGGCTTATCCCTGGGGTCAATCCAAGGTTGAGTGGGTTGTACTGTGCAGGGGATCAGAAAGATTGTGTATTCTCCTGAATAATCTTTTCTGTGGAGAAGAAAACATCAGAAAAAAAAATCATGCAAATTCTTTGAAAAGTTGCTGCTATATCACATATTAAATCCCTTACCAATATGAGCTGATTCAAGTCTACAGATATCCTACTGTATCCTATTTAATTTAATATAATTAACATAAAGTGCACTGAATTTATCATTTGCTCAATGATACCTTCATTCTAACAGTTGTAACTATTTTCTTGGATCTAAAAGACTTTTTAAAATAGAATGTCACATTTGATAGTTTGCTAAGAAGTATACTTACTCAGTTTCAAATTCTGACAGGCTAAAAAATCACATAGAAATAGTCAGTCGTGACAAAGAACCATGTCAATCACAGACATAAGAATTTTTAACAATACTGTATAAGGAAAGACTGAGAAGTACAACATGCTTGTCCCCTTTTGACAGATCTCAATTCAAAGTTGTTAGCTTTCTAAATGTGTTCAATAGAATTCAATGTTATACACATTCTGGACTTAACTATACAAAATAGAACTATTTTTGGATAATAATTTGGGATCTTAACCATGCAAGATTTTGCTGCTTGTAAGAGCCAAGTATTTTTACTGGTTCTAGATTCATGAGGTGCCAGTTTCACAGATTTTCTTTTTGACAGAAGTTGTCCAATTCTTATTACCTACTGCAGTGTCCAATTTTTAGTACCTACCATAGTTTCCTTACATAATACCAGTCACTGCACTTCAAAGTTATTTGTTGTGTGGAGCACTTTGAGATTTTCCAATATGATATAGCATTAATGCCTGAAAGTGACTGTTCTTGCTGTTAGCAGAAGAACCTTCAACGCATTTGTATAGTATTGCTTGTTCCCTATTTTAACAAAGGAATATAAATGCACTGCACATTGGTCCACTAATACAACTGACAGAAATTTCTAGGCTTTATGAATGCAAGTCTTATTATCCCATTGATCGCGTGGATTTCCTGATAGAATCATAGAAAGTTTAAGGTACTGAAAGAGGCCACTTGGCCCATCGTGTCTGTGTCAGCCGAAAAACAATCCACCCATTCTAACCCCACTTTCCAGCATTTGGTCCATTGCCCTGCAGATAATGGCACTTAAGGTGCATATCCAGACTCCTTTTGAATCAGTTGAGGTTTTTTGCCTCAACTACCCTTTCAGGCAGTGAGTTCCAGACTCCCACCACCCTCTGGGTGAAAAGGTTTTTCCTCATCTCCCCTCTAATTTTTCTACCAATCACTTTAAATCCATGCTCCCACGTCACTGACCTCTCTGCTAAGGTGAATCGACCCTTCACCTCGACGCTATCCAGGTCCCTCAAAATTTTGTACATTTCAATCAGATCTCCCATCAGCCTTCTATGTTCCAAGGAGAACAACCCCAGCCTATCCAATCTTTCCTCGATGCTGCATTTTTCCAGTCCTGGCAACATCCTCGTAAATCTCCTCTGTACCCTCCCTAGTGCAATGACATCCTTTCTGTAATGAGGTGACCAGAACTGCACACAGTACTCAAGTTGGTTGCCTAACCAATGAGTTATACAGTTCCAGCATAACCTCCCTACTCTTGTGTTCTATACCTCGGCTAATAAAGGAAAGGATTCCATATGCCTTCTTAACCACCTCATCAACCTGTCCCGCTACCTTCAGGGATCTATGGACATTCACTCCAAGGTCCCTCACTTCCTTTACACTTCTCAGTATTTTCCCATTAATCATGTATTCCTTTGCCTTGTTTGACCTCCCCAACTGCATCACCTCACACTTCTCCAAGTTGAATTCCATTTGCCACTTTTTGCCCATCTGACCAGACCATTAATATCTGAAATGGTCTCAATTCTTTCAAAATCACAATGAATCCATCAATGAAGCTGCCAAGTGCTGCATTAAAATTACATACACCATGAATGTGGAAACATTTTAGGCTGAAATCTCGGGCTCTGCCAGTTCCCTGATCCCATTCTTGGCACCAGCCATTTTTGCCAAGGTGGTTTCGGGCCATCAGGGCTACCTGCCCCCAAGAGGCGGGCAGCCAATTAGTCTCATTAAGAGCCTTGTTCTTAAAGGAGGCCGAGTGGGATTTTCCAGTCAGCCTCCAGTTTCCTGATGTGATAGGAGGCAGCTTTACTGCCTAGAGGCAGGCACCCAGGGGTAGGCTTGTGGGCCAGGGTTCCAGGCAGGTCTACAGGCCCTCCCTGCCTGCCTGGATGTGGGTGCAGCCAAAGGCTGTCCTGTAGAGGGATTCCACGCACCCCCCGCTTCCCCCACCATGCAGTGGTGACCTGGCTGCTGAATCTGTTTTTCATTTAAAGATACTGAAATATTTGTGTGAGGGCACCTCCATATTGAAGCACCCTCTCAGTTACTTACCATTCATTGCAGCCTGCTGCTTCTCTCAAGCTTGAAGGCCTCAGATTGGCCTTCCAGTTTTGAGAGCCTGCCTGCTGCCCTTAATTGGACAGGGAACCTGTCTGCATGCCAATTAAAGAGGCACCTCTGTGAAAATCCCAAAGAGCGACTGTTTCCCCCGGGGGCAGAGTCAGGACCGGAAACAGTCCCGACTTCTGTTTCTCACACACAAAATGAAATTTTGGCCCTTCATGTTAGCTGATCACATTGTCTCACTTGTAGCTTCATTTTACATTTGCCACCTGATGTTGGAAGGCTACTGCTTAAATGAGAATATTGCTGTCTATATTTTCTGGTTTTGGCATGTGGATTAATCATTCTCTGGCACCTGTCTCAGAATAGGACTACTCTGGTTTATTTCTCCAGAGAGAATTAAATTTTTCAAAGTAAATAGATAAACCTCAGGAACAAATCAATCACAAGGGAACTTTATTTCCTAGATAAAATATCAATAGCTTAAGCAATATTCTAATATTGCTGAGTAATCTAAACTGCTGTATGGTAGAGAATTGCAGTCTGTGTAAAAGCACCCTTACACCATAACTGAGATACCATTGGGATTGAATACTCACAGGTATTCTATGGATTGTCCACCATAACTTTGAGGGAAGATCCATAGAAACCCTGGACAAATATCATAAACAGTCTTCATGCTTTTTCTGCAGATCTTCTCCCTAAGTTACAATAAACGATTGGGAGAACCCCATCCTAAATTAATGCTGTTGTTTCTCCTCCATACAATGCATTCCGGGGTAGACATCTTGTTCTCTGTGGCTATGCAATCAAACCTTTTGGAGAATTTAGGCTCATAGGCAAAACAGATATTCATTATTTTTGGATGAATCAAAGTTCGATGGAAAGTTTTACAGCTACAGTATGTTACATTACAGGCATAGAAGTTGATGCAAGTAAAAAAGTAAACATCAGTATTGTCGTCCTTCCCAGAATAAACACCATGAACAGGCAAAGTGTCTCTCTACTGTAGTGAAAAAGTTAGATTAGCACCTAGGGTTTTCCAAAATATAGCAGTACACAGTTCAGAATAAAACAGCATTCTGTTTTCATAAGTAGAACACTAATATTGTTAAAAAATACTTTTAAATTGTAGTATTTCTTAAAAAGCACTAGTGTAGCAAAGAAGATAGCTTTTTACTCTACCTGTTGTAGGAACTAGTTGCTCGCCATAGCTGATATGGGGAATCAAATGTTTGAGCACTCCAGAGCAACTGCAGGTCAAATTCAATGCCTCCTAAATGATCAGGAGCTACAATCTGAGACTTTTGCCCTGGCAGTGTGTGGTGATCCATCACGAAGTGACCTGGAGAGGGAAAAATATAAAAGGTTGGGGCTTCTTCTCTCTCAGCTCAGAACAGCGGTTTTGTAGCACAATTGGGTAGATTTTCTTTTGTTCTCTATTGTTAGTGACATCTGTTCATGCAAATTACTGATAAGGTCAGTGGATAGTGATGAGGAATCATCTGAGATGCGCTAACTCACCACTGTTTGGAATATGTTTCCAACTTTAACTTCAACTTTACTCCTTTATCACTTCAAATCCTATTCTACCTATTTTAACCTTTCCTACTTTTTGAAAGTATAATAACAATCAAGTGACCTTTCTCCTTTTGGCTGCCAATTTTTCATTTTGGAGGCAGAAGGAGCTTTTTATTTAAGAAGAGATTTTATTGATTGAAAAGTAGCCTCAGATCCAGTTTTGTAGCCTAGATGAAAAGCTAGATTCAGAAGACTGACATGATTTCGTGACAATGTTTGCTGTATCCAAATCAGGAAGTGCTGTGGGTGCACGATTGCTGCTAGAACTGGTTGACGCAACATGTCTGCCCGCTGGTTCGAACCTGCGGTTTCTCAGTCCTACTTTTTTGTATCTGACTCTATTGAGTATTTTTGTTAGCTTTCCAATGCTAATTTTACTTTTCAGTCAGAGTCCACCTCTGGGAGGGAAAATGTTGTAATGGTGCAGCAGCTTCAGGGGCTAGTCAGCAATGTGTCTTAATGACAGAGACAAATGAAAGAGTAGGGTTTTTGGGAAATTTGTGTTCTGTGCACAGTGGGAAGCAGCAGTTACTTCACAGCCAGAAAATTGTGAGAAGAAACAAATGGACAGTAACACCGTGCATGCTTGCATTCCACTGCAAAAGTAGTTGTTCACTGGCGACAGCGCAGCATATAATGGGAGAAAAACACAGTCCTAAGTCATGCCTATTTACCATCACTTAGATGTGATGGCTGTGCGGGCAGAGAATGGCATGACTCAACCTGAAATGAGAAGAAAATTGTTGCCATTTTTAAGGGCAGGGATTTGGTGGAAGCCTATCTGCCCCAGGACCTCTGAAACATGATGGTTTCCCTGAAGAAACTCCACCCAGAACTTCAAACCAAAGGACTGAAAATTATTTCTTGACAAATTTGCAGTATTAGCCCATCATCAGTCCGACAGTATAACTATCATTACACAGCAATACCATGGCTGAACTGATAGTGCTTTTAGTGCAAAATGAATCAATAACTGAATAAAACCAGCCTAAGAGACAAACATAGTACAAATGATTAAATACAGATACCAAGGAATGATTTCAAGGCAAAGATCTAATGTCAATGTTGAAGTAACAAACCTCAAATCTGTTGATCTTACAGTTTAGGAAAATTCAGAAATGCTGTTCCGGTTGGAACAGGTTGCTGGTGTAATAAATTCTGTGTAGAAGAGATGGAAGCACTGGAATTTGGGATGGAAAATGGATTCGCAATGGCACTGCTGGAATCTGTGTCCTGATGTATTTGATGCTCTCATTAGATCACTCCTAGGAATCCATTATTTCTTTCTATTAATATATCATAAAGTACTGTTGCACATTTGGAGTCGATAGTAACACAGACTATACCAACAAACTGTTGAATGTGAATTATGTTACTCTTCTAAAAGTGATTTTTTCAAACATGCGATTATCTCTAGTATAATGTGAATTATAACCAACAGTTAATCCTTCAGTAAACACTGGTTTTACCCCATTTTCAACATCCTTCATCCACAAGGAAATTACTTGCCTCTAAATTTTGCATGGGTCTTGAATTCAATAACAAGACGACCATCTTCCCTTATATAAATCCGTATTATCTGAAGTCGTGCTGACAATACGCTGTCAGTTTGTATGCCTGTATCAAGTAACAAGAAAACGAATGAAAAGCTTTCCATTAGGTAAATGAAAAAAAGCAAAATTTCAAAAAAAAAAATTCTTTGCAATCATCTGATTTACCTGTTCTCCATAGAACTGTGTCATAAAAAAATGAGAACTCCATCTCAGTGTGATGCTCAAGTGAAGCCCAGCCTCTTGGTGCTGTCACATAAATGTAAGACACATACAAGGGCACTGACACTGTCAGGAATGATTGGGCGGAATCACGTACCTGCCAATTATAAGAAGATAAGGAAATACGTCATAGGAGAAAAACTTTTGGCCCATTAAACGCTTAGCCCCACAGACGATGAACACGGTCCACTTCACCATGAACCCATCACTATCCATTAATTCTTTGAGAAGTAGTTCTGAACAGTCTTTTTCTGCTCTTACCCCCAAAGGTCATGGATATTATTATGGATAGAGGCTCAAACTAGTGCGCACATACAAAATCTAAACTTTTATTGATGAGTGTAAATCAACTGAATAGTTATTCTAATTAACAATGGCCTTAAATGAGATGATAGTCCAAATATAAGCAACATTTCAACTTTGTATGAAACATCATTTTTTGATGCAGACTTTAACTGTAACGTAAGTTTGCCTCATTTGTTAGCATTCTCACTCTGAGTTAGAAGACTGTGGGAGTAATTATGACTTTCAGCTATAGTGTAAAATGAGTGGCATCAGCTCTGTCACCTGTTGAAGTCAATGGGAATAAAAATTGTGAGAAATGTTTGAGGGGCGACCTAGCCGACATCATCCATTATACATTATTGTCCAAAGTCAAAATTACTCACTGTGTGGTCAATGCTTACTCCAGGTCTTGAGCAGACCTTTTAAGTGAACATGTCAGCGCAGTATCAGGGTGATGGTACATTGTTGAGGTGCGACCTTTCACATAAGATATTCAACTAAGGTTCCAACTATCCGTTTATGTAGATGCAAAGGATCCAATGGTATTATTCAAAATTGTTACACATTTGGAGTCAATAGTTCATTCCTTGTCTTGTTACTTGATACAGGCATATAAACTGACAGCGTATTGTCAGCACGACTTCAGATAATACGGATTTATATAAGGGAAGATGGTCGTCTTGTTATTGAATTCAAGACCCATGCAAAATTTAGAGGCAAGTAATTTCTTTGTGGGTTGAAGGACGTTGAAAAAGGGGCAAAGCCAGGGTTTACTGAAGGATTAACTGTTGGTTATAATTCATATTATACAAGAGCAAGGAAATCTTCTGGAATCCTGGCCAATGTTCCTCCCTCAATTATCAGCACCAAAATCAGACATACTAATCATTTGATCTGCTGTTTGTGGGGGCCTTTCTGTAGACAAACTAACTCTAGTGTTTCCCTTTGTAGTAACAGGTCAAAAGTAATTAATTGACCACAAAGTGCTTCGCGATGTCCTGAGAACGTCATCAGGTGTTATTTAAACCTCTCGTATTGACAGTTTTTAAAATTAAAAACCTGAATATTATAATTTTTTCCCCCTATTTACAATTATGGAATCTGCAATTTTTTTTACTGTGATAACAGTCTTCCATTTAATTGACATGCAGAGTTTCAAAGTGAATTTACTTACAATTTGGACCATTGTCAGTAAAGTAATTGTACACCATGTTTATGTAAGAATGGGTATGTCATCAGCTCTTCAATTTTTCTGGAAATAATCACCTGGAAGTCAGCTGTCACTGAGCCACCGCAGACATCAATCAGTTCTGTCATATCGTAGTAGGCATCAAATGTCCAAATACAGCTCTTCAGGTTGAGGTGCTTATACAGCTGGATGGTTTTGGGTTCTCTTACATTCGGATCAAACTGGAACGGCCGATCATAGCCAGGGCCAAGAGTGATGCTATCATAGTTGACATCATCTAGAAATCCAGAATCTGCAAACACACCTTTTCTTAATGTTTTGGCTATTATAACCTGCTAAGCTGAAACAGAAAGTTTCCATCTGTGTACTAACACAGCATAAATATTTGTTTTAAATAAATAAACAGAAAGCATAAACATTATACACTGTTTTTTTGAATCTCTATCTGACTTCTAAGGTGGAGTTAGTTTTAGAATCAGAATGATTTTGAGGTGACTATGAACGTACAAATTATGGAAAGAATTCAAAGGATACTACATTAAGGATAACATTCTTGTTATTTTCCTGATTGAAACATATAAGATCCCGAGGGGTCTTGACAGGGTGGATGTAGAAAGGATGTTTCCCCTTGTGGGAGAATCTCAAACTGAGGGTCACTGTTTAAAAGTAAGGGGTCGCCCATTTAAGACAGAGATGAGGAGAAATGTTTTTCTCTCAGAGGGTTGAGAGTCTCCGGAATTCTCTTCCTCAAAAGGCGGTGGAAGTAGAGACTTCGCTAAGCAAGGGGGTGGAAGGTTATCGGGCAGGTGGAAATGTGGAGTCATCAGTTCAGCCATGAATTTACTGAATGGTGGAGTAGGCGCAAAGGGCCGAGTGGCCTACTCCTGCTCCTAATTCGTATGTTCGTATGTTTGTTCCTAAAATTGCACTTCTCCCATTTCACAGAATTCCTATATTTTAATGAAAACTTATTTATGCATGAAGGCAAGCAGGAAAAAAAAGTCAGAGAAGGAACAGACCAGAAGTATTGATCTGGCTGTTGAGGATTATCTATTATAAGGCTTCAGGTATGACACAAATTCTACTAATAGTACTGGATACTTCTCTCCTACCCAGAGAGCATGTATATACGTGGAATAGGGTTTTAAAACAGGGCATTAAACGGATGTGTAAAACAGCCATTGGGAAAGTAACCAGCTATGACCAAATTAGAATTATTCTATGCACGGAACCTGTTGTGGAAGTAGCACTTCAGGGTTAACAAGGTGAAGGTTCATCTGCTCACTATTGAAACATAAACACAAGTAAAACAAACATGTTTATGATTTCTTCCCTCAGGTTTATTTATTCAATTCCTTTAGCAGAATCCTCAAACTTTATTTAGCTAACTATCACAATTTAAATTTTGTACTTTTCTTGGTGTGTTTTAACATAGGTTAATTGAAAAAAAGATAAAACATAAAAAAAGGAAAGAAGATAAACAGAGAGAATCAGTTGTATACAATAGTCTGATCATGACCTGAAAACACTTTGGACATACAGTTCCTCCTGAGAATAATAATTGTAGTAAAAAAAATTGGTAATGGTTTTCCTATTTTGTACTCATGCTGACTTTTTTGCCAAAATTATCGACAGAAAGAATTTCACCCCTTAGAATTGATGGGTGGGATATGTAAATGTCTGCTTACTCTTCAGTTGCCTATGGAAACACAACACACTGAAGTTTAAATATGAAAAACCTCAACTTTTGTGTGTTCTAGTTTTTGTCCTTAAATTATGTTAACACAAAGATGGCAGAAGCTTTGCTGGTGCCCAGACGTGGAGCTTTGAATTGACTCAGAGTTCTACCTGTGATACTCCTGAGGTCCTTGAGTGTAACCAGGTTGGAGCAGATGTGCTGGTGCCTGTAGATGGATTCTGACAAGAGGAAGTGCAGGTTATGCAGTGGCATGGTGGACACTAGAGGCAGCATCCCATCCTGGTGAGGGATCTGCACAGAAATGTGGATTCTGAACAAAACAAATGGAAAGGAAATCCATAAATATGTGAATTCCATTGTTTATCATCTGAATGACAAATCAACATTTCACAGTATTAAAAAGATTTTATTTGATGAAAGTACTTGGGTGATACTTCATTGTAACTGGTAATCTGAGCATCACATAACCACTGTTGCTTGCTTGCTCTTTCTTTTCTCTTGGCCTTCAACTTGTAGACCTTTGCCCTTCACCTAGGCTATTCCTTTAATAACTAGTGGATCTCCTATGGCTTTGCCCACAGTAAGTCAAGATGAAGCCAATTTCCCTTAGAGTACATTAGCGATGCTGTAGGTACAGGTACAAGGATTTTCACCTTCTGGAGTTTGTGAAGCTCCATCTATTGTAGAGGTGTGTTGCTGCAGATGTGACTATATCACAGAATGGTGATGTTCATATAAGGAGTACATGATATATATCTGTTGACTTCAATATAAAGGAAAATAAGGTGCAGTGCATATTGAGCAGCTGATCAACTACTAACAATTATCTATCATCCCAAAAGTGAAAATGACCCTTGGGGAGTAAAAATGGTGTTTAGTCTTCAGGTGAGGTGGCATTAGAGGCCGGATTGGATCAGGGCAAGCAAGTGTAATTCAGTCCCAATTTTAAAGTCATACACTCTGGGCTGAATTTTACAGACCCCCTGATGTCGGGGGTCGTGGCAGGGTGTGGGTGGGTGTGCCGGAAAATGCCTACAGGAGAGGGCCACCACGCACCCCGATGCCAGGAGGGCCTGGCCTGATATTGCCGGCGGCGGCAAGGCCTCATTTTGCTCCCCCCCCCACCACTCGGCAATGGGACGGCCATTAACATATTGAAATAAATTTTAATTAATTAATCAATTACCTTTATGTTCCCGCCACCTGTCCCGGTGTGATATTGCCATTGCTGGGGCCAAACAGTCTTCGGGGGCAGTGGTGGGGAGGGGTGCGGCCCTGGCTATTTAAATGAGCCGCCATGCTTAATATCGCGGCAGCTTCGCGACGTGCAGCCCGCCATTGTTTTTGCGGCGGTGGGAGTATAATTTTCAGCCCTCTGTCTTTTTTTAATATTGTTCCACATTTATAATAGAAACTGCCTATATAAACTTATCACACTGTAATTATACCAGTGGAGGTGCTGCAGTGCTTCCACTGGGGACAGGGTGTGATTACAGTGTGGCAAGTTCACAGAGACACAGAGGATAATTGCGGACAGAGGAACTTATAACAGAAAAAGATACCAGGCAGTTCATGCGGATACAAAATTGTTAATATGTTAGTTAGCTTCTATGGTTCTACTCATGCTTACATTGATTTGAAAACTGACTACTAAGCTATGTGATGATGCAAGAGGACAGCTAGCTATATAATACTAAAATATTCTGCCTTCCATTCAATCATATTGTTGCAATTACAGCTATATTATTATTGCTAATCTCCAATATTCTGCACTTCCTTTAGCTTTTAGGATATGATGCAGTTCCATACATCAGTCAAATATTATGTGAAATATTTCAGAAAACACTCACTTACACCCAGATATCTGCAGCAGTCGGGTTCCTTTCCCTTCTTACAAAAATGTGGTATGACCAACATCAACGAAAGACTCTGTCCAGCAATTAAATCATTTGCTTTATTACATGGCTCCCTTTTCACTCTTTAATTAACATTAAAGTTGAGAAACATTCACAGGAATTAAAAGGAGAGGACAGTAGTAATCTAATTAAAGAATGACTTCGCTGCTGGAGCTATGTTGCCCTTGAAGTGCTGAAGGACAGATGCACAGGCACCTTTGTTTAACTATCTGTAAGGCTTGCACTACTATAGTCCTCATATAATGACGTTTAAAATCTACTAATTATAACAAAAAACTGCACTCCAGCCAAGCCACTTCTTTACATTTTAGATGCTGCCCTGAATCCAAGCTTTCCCCCTGTTGACTGCTCTCTCCTTAGCTTGGCAACATATTTCACCACATTTACCATCCTTGCCTTGTACTAGTGCCCTCAATTTATCTCCTTACTCCTCTGGCACCTTCTCCTCCTTTGATCACCAAACTCTTTACCACCCCTCCCACATTTCCTTCGAAGCCTATCTTCTCACCTATGATCATCCCAAGTGGCCTGGCAACTTAGCTACAATTTCCCCTCTCCTCAGTGAATGAACTTCCTGCTGATATCAGTTTTCACCTAGATTCACCTAGCCTACCATCCTTTAATTTCTCTCCTCATTCAATCTCACTCTCCAATAAACTCCTCCACTCACAACCTTGTTCTATTCACCTCAACAAGTCTTACCATGTCCAAGGTTTCCATCTTTGATCACTTCCTCATTTCCCTAATCATTAACATTGGTCTTCCTGTATCAATCCATACTGATATCATCCTGGAAGATGCTAGCCCCAGCCTCCTTTCCAACACCTTCCCAAACTCCCAACTTTCTCTCTGCTGGCCAGCTAACTGCCTCGACAGTGTTGTTGTACATGCCCCGTCCAACAGCATCCCTGCTTCTGCCTTCATGACTTCTCTTCAAGTCCTTCACTGTTTCCTACCTTACATTTCTGGTACAATTCCCACCTCTCTGTCCTTAATTCTGAGTGCATCTGGTGGTCAGCTCTGAATCTGGATCAATTACTTAAAGCAATACTGCATTTTATGCTCCAGGTCCAAATCACCCCAGTATTACAAGATTATCCTGGAGATTAAGAATAATCTCAGACTCCTCTTTTCAATTATAAATTGAAACATTGCCAGTGTGCAAAGCTCTGTGCCAGAAGCATGAATCTGTAAGATATATACTTATAATAATGAAGCTCGTACATTGTAATGAGAACAATAGATTGCTCATTAACTTCATGTATCATTCTCATTACAATGAAAACTGTTAAAACCTTCATTTTGACTAATTTGTAAACAGGTTGATTGCTTGGTCTGATACTTCCAGCAAGGGGCTGCACTCAAAGGAAGTGTGTCTTGGAATATCATGGGCTTAATCTCAACGGATGGAAAACCATGATCTGGGCACCCAGGAGTTCTCAAGATGTGCTCCTGCATGTGCTACTTCCAACTGGGAGTGCCATGAAATCGAGTCACCTTTATAACATAATAGCCTGGCTGCTTGACCCCTCAGCCTAGTCTATATAAAACTATGAGCGAAGCAATGGGAGATCCACTTGTATTAAATAAAACAAAAATTGTGTTGAAGTGAGTTATAGCCAATAACATAATCTCCTGGAGTAAGCTAATAATTCCAAAATTCACTGTCATGGTTTGGCACTGTATGAATGCACTGACATTACAGCTTCGCAGCATAGACCTGATATGAAATAACACAAAAGATTATAACTGGAAATTCCCAATGAATGCTTCCACAATTTATCATTATGTGTTTTTCCTTTCCTAAATTTCTTCTGTCTTTTTTCTTCTCAATCTGCTAGCTCATTCTGAGGTTCAGTTCTACAGGTGGAGTAGAAGACCTCTGGTACTTCAGCCAGTTGCCATTCTTCACCTGTTTTTAGACAATGAGTTTTTGGAAGTTATTTGACCATAAAAGAATCACTGCTGAGGCTGATTCTACCCTCACCCGATATCTACATATCCACACAGGGATCTTTGGATAATGACCAGAAGTAGAAAATATGGTTGTTTTCTGCCTTCCCAAGATCAGGGACTCTTGAGTTCCACTGTATCATCTATATTGCTGTTGCAGCTGAGATCAGTTATCGCAGTTCAGACCAGACAAGGAAGCTGAAACATTCCTGATTTATAAGGTTCAGTATCACACTATAAGGTGGGCGGAAACCTGAGGAGTTATAACACCTTCCAGGTAAATGATTTGGGTGTTGAAACTAAAATTTACTGCAGCACAGAAGTATTCATTGAAATTGAAAATATAGCTAATGATATTGGAGCATACTTTATGAATAAATGTTGTAACAATATTAGTGTATTCACATTAATGTGGTCTGTGATGATTATGTCAATGTGTTGGAAAGGCTGTGACATCATAATAATGATCTGTTTTCTTGACAGTACCTGTTGGGATGCTCCTTGTGCTTGACATCTAAGTACTTCAGAGTCGCAACGAATGATTGGGCCTGGAATCCCCTTGCTGTCCCTGCCACCACAGGTGTATGACATATAGAACTATCTGTTCCTATGGTGGCAATATTGCTCCTCAGTGGTGTCCCAACATGGCCAGCCTTGTCAACTGCTTTAGCAACACAACGGACATGGAATCGGCGGCTGAAATAGATACTATCTAGGACCTATGGTAAGAAGACAAGATTATATGAAGAGTTATTAGTTTTCTAGAAAGGTACTTACAAGTTTTAGTGACAGCATCAAGTTAATTTTGACACAATGGGCAAAATTATATTACATATTATGGGCAGCACAGTGACGCAGTGGTTAGCACCACAGCCTCACAGATCCAGTGACCCGGGTTCGGTTCTGGGTACTGCCTGTGCGGAGTTTGCAAGTTCTCCCTGTGACCTTGTGGGTTTCCACCGGGTGCTCCGGTTTCCTCCCACAGCCAAAGACTTGTAGGTTGCTAGGTAAATTGGCTATTGTAAATTTCCCCTAGTGTAGGTAGGTGGTAGGAGAATGGTGGGGATGTGGTAGGGAATATGGGATTAATGTAGGATTAGTATAAATGGGTGGTTGTTGGTCGGCACAGACTCGGTGGGCCGAAGGGCCTGTTTCAGTGCTGTATCTCTCTATGACTCTATATGCTTCAAGACAAGATGTCACATTTGACATCATATGTCACTGTGACAAAAATAAATGATCCCTCCTCCTCCTTCCCAACCTGCCTGCAGCCTACGACGCGGTTGACCATACCATCCTCCTCCAATGCCTCTCCACCATCATCCAGCTGGGTGGGATGGCACTCGCCTGGTTTCATTCTCATCCATCGAATTGTAGCCAGAGAATCACCTGCAATGGCTCTGTACTCACTTTTGCACTGTTACCTCTGGTGTCCCCCAAGGATCTATCCTCAGTCTCCTCCTATTTCTCATCTACATGCTGCCTCTTGGTGATATCATCTGAAAACATGATCAGTTTCCACATGTATGCTGATGCTCACCACTAACTCTTTCGACACCTCCACTGTCTCTAAATTGTCAGACTACTTATCTGACATCCAGCACTGGATGAGCAGAAATTTCCTCCAAATAAATATTGGGAAGATCAAAGCGATTGTCTTCAGTCCCCACCACAAATTCTGCTCCCTTGCCACTGACTCAAAATCTCTCCCTGGCAACTGTCTGAGGCTGAACCAGACTGTTCACAACTTGGTGTCATATTTGATCCTGAGGTGAACTTTCAACCACATATCCGCACCGTCACTAAGACCACCTATTTCCACCTCCATAACATTGCATGACTCCGCCCTGACTCAGCTCATCTGCTACGAAAACCCTCATCCATGCCTTTGTTACCTCTAGACTTGGCTGCTCCAATGCACTCCTGGCCAGCTTCCCATGTTATGCCCTCAGTAAACCTGAGGTCATCCAAAACTCTGCTGCCCATGTCCTAACTCGCACCAAATCCCATTCACCCATCACCCCTTTCTTCGCTGACCTACTTTGGCTCCTGGTTAAGCAATGCCTGGATTTTTGAATTCTTATCCTTGTTTTCAAATCCCTCCATGATTTCACCCTTCCCTATCTCTGCAATCTCCTCCAGCCCCATACGCTGAGATATCTGACTCCTCTACTTCTGGCCTCCTGAGCATCCCTTATTTTAATTTCTCCATCATTGGTGGTTGTGTCATCAGCTGTCTCGGTCCCAAGCACTGGAATTCCCTTCCTAAACCTTTCCGCCTCTCCTTCCTCCTTTATGACGCACCTTAAAACCTACCTCTGAACAGGCTTTTGATCATCTGCCCTAATATGTCCCTATGTGGCTTGGTGTCATATCTTATATAGTACCCCTGGAAGTGCCTTGGGACTTATTTTTTATCTTAAAGGTGCCATACAAATGTAAGTTATTGTTATAACAAGTCTCGAAATTATTTAATCTCATAAAATCCAAGGAAACAAAACTATAGAATTTCTTCACTGCCCCACTACCCTTCCCTAGCCCCAGAGAAATGAGTAAAGCTCCACGGTGCCAATTCAAGTGTTACAGTCTGTATCATTCAACTTGCCTAAACAGATTGTTGTTCTGATGGTGCCGAAAGGCCTGGAGCAAGAGTTGTATAAAGAGTATTTGATCATCTATCCCTATATAGTACTTTTAGACTTCAATCCTTTTCATAATCAGACATCCGTTCAACTATTTTCAAGCTTTAATTAGCTTTGCATTAATTATCTTTGATGATAGGCTAATCTACCTATCCACTAGACTGGGGAAAACATTCTTCTAAAGTCTGGTTTTGCTTGAAGCTTGCTAATTTTACAATCAGTTCCTTTAATCTGTGACTGGAGGTTAAAGTTAAATAACTTTCCTATAACCATATTATCTGTGTCTTTCAGCGTTTTGTTTCTTTTTATAATTTATTCCGCCCGCGTTGTTAACCTCTCTGTATTTTGTTCAGCCCCAGTCCAGAGGGCAAATAAGAGATGTTCCTCCAACCTCCATCAAAGTCACTTCAAAGTGCTAAGTTGTATTGATTTTTTTTGTACTCAGCTGTTAATGCCAATGTAGAAATGGAACTCTCAACTACTCTATGGTTGGACTTGGTCGAGGAAAACTCTCTTTATATCTGATCGAAACATGCATCTTTGTCCTAAATTCAGAGGAGACGAGCCCCAAATGCATCAGGATGAATTTTGGTGTCAGCTGTTGCTGTAGCTGGACCATGGGTTGTTAATGATTTTAAAAAAGCTTGAGAAGGGACATGATTTATGTCATTTAAAATTCTGAGTGGCAATCTTGTGCTGAGCATTAAAGCACTGCCTTTTCACCTTTGTTACTTGCATTCTAGTCCAATTGATATGAATGACATAAAAGGTTCCTTGCCTTGATAGCTGTTTGGGTCCTGAATGAAATCAGTGTAACAGTCCAACTCAATTCTTATGAAGTGGGGCTCCACAACATAAAGCTACTCAAATTAACCACATTTAATACTAAATTTACAAGCTCATGCAGAGGGACCATGTGGACGGTTGATATTAGCAGCATAAAAATTGACATTGGTGCAATAGGAATTGTCATTCTGAATTTAGAAATTATGATAGTTGTGCACTTAATTTTAGAAGTGGGTGCTGTTTCCGTTACCGTGTTAGGCAGGTGGCCTCACGCAATCTCGCATCAACCAGCTATATTAAGGAGCATGCAGCATGGGAGCCATCCAATCTGCGGCCCAAGCCAGGATGGAGGCGGCGAGGTCGGCGTTAGCTGACACTGCGCAGGTGCCATATTTAAAAGGCAGCCAGCCCTGCATTTGGTCCCACATGAACACAGCAGTCCTTCCTGTTCCTGTTGCCTTGGTTTGAACTGCCACCAGTGCCTGGAGACACTTTGTTACAGTTGCCTTGGTGTAACCTGCCACTGCTGCCTGGAGGCACTCTGTTACAGCTGCCGCTCCCCATATTCAAGAATCAAAGGTAGTAAGGAGCTCCCCAGGAGGCAACACACACACAATAGCAGAAGGAAGACCTCAGAAGGCCCTACAGTTCAGCGATGCCTCTGTGCAGGTTCTCCTCCATGCTGTAAGTACAAGGCCCAAAAGGAGGAGGAAAGGGCCCCACCTGACCAAGCAAGCCTGGACAGAGATTGCAGGGGTCAGCAGCTGTGGGTCACCCCAAGATCTAGTGCCAAAAGCATCTCAATTACCTCATTCAGTCCACCAAGGTGAGTACTCTATACCTCTTTTCCCTTTGGGGCTCGCATGTGGTATCACGAGGATTGGCCGGGGGACTGACTACCCAGTCAGTGGCAAGATGCTCAGGCAGCAACATATCCTGTCCAAGCCATGACTGCCTTTCAGTGAGAGGCACCCTTCTGTGTCCCCTGACCCCCCACAAGTTCCCTCAAGAGTGGCCATATGCAGGTAGCATCCATGTGCTCCCATCATGATCCGCTAGGCCACAACCAGTTCTGATTAAGGGTCACTGACCTGAAACGTTAACTCTGCTTCTCTCTCCACAGCTGCTGCCAGACCTGCTGAGTATTTCCAGCATTTCTTGTTTGTGTACCAGAATATGTGTTGTTCTCGTCTCCATGGGGAGACCAACAGTCTTCCTTTTTGTGCCTCCTGGAAAAGACGGCACACGACATTAAAGAGAGGGTCAAGACCCGCAGAGGGGTGCCGTATCTCCACATCCTCACCCCCATGGAGGAGGCGGCCCTGGAGTTGGCAGGCCACCAGGGTGGCTGTGTTATTGCTGATGGTGAGGCAGGAGTGCCAACCCAAGAGGCTGCACCTGGTGTACAAAAGGCACAGTACCCATATGGCCAACGCTGGACACATGGAGCTTCACAGCAAGCATGGCTGGGTTGAGGAAATGGGAGGCCCTTAATCCTTGCACGTTTAGGTTTTCTCATGCAGGTCAGGGGCAAGCCGAGGCCAGAAGACGTCAAAAGACTGGGGGATAGCCGGCCACTTCTGAGGAGGAGAAATCCTCAGAGGGTGCTGCGTCATATTATTCACTCGCATCCTCCACCAGACCAGACACTCTCACATGGTTGGGTATGCGTTCACGATTAGATTCAGGGTCACAAGTTGGTGAGCACAGCATAGATTCGCCTGAGCAGTTGATGGAGGCTGTGACAGCTGAGGCTATTGACAGTCAGAGGACTGTGGGAGTCTAGGTCCATGCTGAACCCCAGGCTGATGACATGCCTTCAGCGTTGATCGAGACACAACAACTGCTGTAGCCACAGTGAGAGTCATTGGAATAACTGGTGGAGCTTCCAGAGGCTATGCACATCCATGCGCAGACAATGGAGGAGTCCATCCCCGCCATGAGTGCTGCCATGTCTGTGGTGGGTGCGTGCATGGCTTCCTCCATCGAGAGATTGGCGACCCTCATGGAAAGCCAAATCCAGCAGTCAGTGGATGCCAAAGATGCATGCAGATCTGCATGTCATTGCCTTGGCCACGTGCTCAATGCAGCAGTGGGCAGGCGAGAGGGAGATGATGCCCCTGGATTCTCCACCAGATCTCGTCATTCTCATATCAGCAAGGAGGTACAAGTGTGCCTTGCAAGGGAGGTGGAGCAACTGCCTTCTGCATCTGGGGGCTCCTCTCAGTGACCCAGCTCCAGTAGCCGTGACGACAGAAGAGGGTCCTTCAGCTGTCCTTCAGCATTCGGGGCCTCCAGGCCTCTGGCAGCCAAAGGATGACATCAATTTTAACTCAAGCCATGGGGCAGCACGATCAGCAGCCTGCTTCCACCTCAGCTGAAAGCTCAGGGGAAGTATCACATCAGAGCACCCATAAGAGAGTTAAGAAGAGCATTTAGCTGCACTTGGGGGTCACGGGTGATTTGCATATCCAGATGTTACATTTCCTTTCTGGTGTGCACCTCAATAAATCTTGCACTCAATCTTCCTGCTTCTCATTTTAATACTTGGTGCCCTGTAAGATCACATCTCCACCCTTGCTCCCTCAAGGGGCAGAAGCAGTGGACTAAGCCGCATCTGTTGAACACCTCCCCTTTACCACTATGTGATGTGGATCTAGGCGATGGATAGCTAAATGAAGGAGGCAATAGCAAGCCTAATTCAAGGTAAGGCTTTATTCGAATCTTTCTGAAATGGCACAATGGTCACAGGAAATAGCTCCGTATTAGGGCGTCCCGAACCTCCCTTGCGTGTATCTCATTTCGCCTTGACTATGGTCCAAAGGGTCCCTCATCTTGCATCACCTGATCAGCTGGCTGCTCCATATCCTCATTGTATGAGGAGGTATTGTGATCGCCAATGTCCACACTGATCAATGCCTCTCGCTCTGCAGTGCTAGTTTGTACAATGCACAGCAGACCACCATCACACATGAGATCCATGCTGGGACATACATAACAGTTGGGCTCTCTTTCAATCCTAGGACTACCAACAGGCTGATGCCCCCCTCACCCCCCCATTTGTTCCTGAGTCCTCCCTTCAGGGCAAATGCCACTACCATTGTGATCCTGGCCACAACCACCCCACTCTTGGCACTTTCTCACCCCTTCTACCAAAGTCTGCCACTGCCCTTTGCGCCCTACCCTTCCTGCCACCGCACACTGGCTCTCCCGATGGCTTTGCTGGATGGTCAGGACATATTCCCTACCTCACTGCCACCTCATTTTACCAGGCGGGGTTCCGAAGCCCTGTGGTTCCTGTGTGCCACTGATAAAATTGAAATTGCCCCATAAAATTGCAGTTAATTGGCCTTTTAAATACCTTAATTGGTGCCCCACTACCTTGTTGTCAGAAGTCTGCCCTCCATGGCTCCAGCCGCTGGTAAAATCTGGAAGCAACATCATGACAGCGGACTTTCGGCCAAACACAGTCGGTCATCCCCCAACCCTCACCTCCAACCCTGCACTTAGTGGGCTGGTAAAATTACGGCCCAAGTGTCACTGCATGCTGAGGTTCTATTTGTCCCCAGTGTTGCAAAGGATGGGTCTGGACACGTTGCCATGGAACGATCCATTCAGTTGGACCGTGCCATACCACCTGTCCCTCGTGGAAAAGTTTGCACAGAAAAACACGTCTGACAACAAATCCATCAGGCAGTGGTACGCATGTTACGTCCTCAAGGCGCTGTGGGAAAAGAAGACAGTGGATCCTGTCGGATGGTTCCCTGAGCAGACTGTCAAACTCATTTGGCAGAATACCTCATCACCAGAACTTTCAAACAAGCACTAAGACGCAGCTTGGCTGTGGTGAGAAGGGCCCTCCCCAACACATTCTTCCTGCATGCCTGGACTCTCACCAACTCCACATGCTGCCTTCAAGGCGGCTGCAGTGGGGAAGAAACTATCGCCCACCTCAGTGGTTTTTAATCGAGGTTCATCCCGAGCAGCTCCGTAATGCAGGACTCTGCAGGAAAGCACACTGATAAACATCAACTGCTGCTGCAGGACCATCAACTCGGTGAAAGACGCACTTTGATCTGCCCAAAACTTGCTGGTCTTTCAGTGCAAAGAGCTGTTGATGACCGAGTGTTGCAGACTGGCATGTATCAAGGTCCAGGGCCAAGTGCTAAGGGAGCACTAAAGCTTGGGGCATTCGCTGCAAAAGCTCAATGGGGAAAGGCCACTGTGCAAAGCCCTCCCAGCATAGCCTACCAAGGGGCTGGAACCCATGTAAAATCCCTGGGGCTGTATGCGCCAGAGAATGTTTGACATGAAATGTAAATGTACATTGTAAATGTAATCTGTAATGGCAGGTGTAGTGAGGCACCTCATAATGTCTTGGAAAAAATCTACTGCACCTTTTGTATTGTCAAATTTGAATTATGTAATGTACTTTTACAAATTTTATGAATAAAACCCATCCTTCACACCTTGCAAACTACTGCTCCATCTCCCCTTTCTTCTCCACCATCATTGATCATGTTGTCACTTCCCAATCTATGTCCATCATTCCTGCAACTCCATGTTTGAATCTCTCCAATCAGGTTTCCACCCCTGCACTGCACTGAAACAGCCCTAATCAACGTCAAAGTCAAAGTAACATCTTCTGTGACTATGACCTTGGTGCACTCTCCTTATTAGTCTTCGTAGATCTCCTTGCAGCCTTTGACATGGTTAACCATGCCATCTTCCATCAATGTCACTCCATCATTAGCTGTATCAGTGAGATTATCCTTGCTCAGTTTTACTCTTATCTATCAACTCGTTGCCTGAGCCTCTTCAACAATGGATTCTCTTCCTCTCCCTTTGGAGTTCCCAAAGGAACTATCCGTGGCTCCTTGTGAGGTCATGAAAGATGCTTTATAAATGTATGTTCAATTTTTATGCTGTCTTCCCTCTCTAAGCTTTTCTGTCTCTGCACTCTTTCTCCTTTAAGACACTCATTAAAACTCGCCATTTTGAACAAGCTTTTGGTCATCCTCCTAATATCATCTTCTTTGTCTCAGTGCTCATTTTTGTCTAATTACACTGCTGTGAATCACCTTGAGATATATTTTTCTACTTTAAACGTGTTATAAAATGCAAGTTGTTGTAATTATTAGTTTTGAGAGGTTACAGTGCCATCCTTTGGAAGAAGTGAGGACAACATGCACCAATACAGTGTTACTTAATGATTTCAAGGGTCTGGGAGACTAACAGCATTTCCAACTGAGATTTTCATATGTTGGCAACTATTTCCATTATGACAATATTCCAAATAAAATATTGAATTTTATTGAATTCAAATTCAAAGCCTAGAGTTCCAAAAAAATTCAATGGTGATAACTTTTGATTGATTTTTTTCTTAAAAGTTGGAATCAGTGGATTCCAAACACTCACTCCATGGAAGTACAGTCACTTGGATGAGGAATCAGAAGGCACCATGTTTCTTTACCCCATTATGAATTCATGCCTTCAGGATAAGAGGGAGGACAGTGGGGAAAAAAGCAAACCTGAAATCTCCACCACCTAGAAGGACAAGGGCAGAGATGCATGTGAACACCACCACCTCGAAGTTCCCTTTCAAGTTACACACCAGCCTGACTGGACCTATATTCTTCATCGATATATATAACTCTCTACCTTACAGAATTGACCTTCACCACAGACTAACAATTCAAGAAAGTGGCCCACCACAAGCTTCTTGGGCAACTAGGCATGGGTTATGAATGCTGGCCTTGCCAATAACACCCACATCCAGAAAATCAATATATTAAAAAAAGCACTGGAGGGGCAAAGAGTTTTTATTAAACAAAGCAATTTTAAAATACTGTATGTTTGTTTGAAGGCAGGAGAAATAGCTGCTAGTGAACCTCATTTTTTTTTAACAAAATATTAAGTAATGATGGTGACACTTTAGCACTGATACGAACATTTAGGAGCAGGAAAAGACCATCAGTTTGAACAAGCCTATCACTTTTTAATTAATCTCAATCCCATCAATCTGGCTATTTCACCATATCCTTCTTCCCCATCTCTCTCTGGAACTGTTTCGAATTGCCATTGTTAAAATATCCATTTCAATCACTTTCATTTTTGCACTGCCGAATGGCCAATAAAATCCAGCCTCCTTGCTATTTGTCTGGGCTTTTAGCCATCATGATATCCCATGTAGTTTTATTGTTTTCTATACTTACCATATGGTTGACACTGGTGAAAGGGGTATTATCTGTTACAGTCTCAAAGGGAGATCTGGCACCACTTGTATCTGTGGGCGTGGCCACTTCCCAGCTGAAGCGAACAGTAGACTGGTTAATTCCTGCCTCGTCACAGCGTTCTTTCATCACAGAGTACTTTGGAAAATGCGTGTCACATGGTGTTACACACACGAGTGGGTAGCCAGGGGATGGGTTCTTTTTGGTTCCTTCCTTTGTCACCTCTTCAACGTGATCATAATCAACTAAAGACACAACCTGGAGCAACAGAACAATAAAGGTTTAAGATCAACCTAAATATATTTCAGTATTTAAATGCCATTATGTATATTATAGTTATGCTTTACAAAGTACTTGGAATGTGCTGTCCCACAGATAAACAGGCATGTTTTGTGCCCATATTACACACGTAAAACAGGAACAACACATTCCAAATTCTATCTCAATGTCTGTTTAGACTTTCCCTCTGAAACTTTGAAAACTTGATTTCAGCGCTCAGGTATGGTCCTGGCACAAATGAAACTAATCTTTTGGCTAAATTTTAACTGGACAAAAGGGCCCTGAAAATCCAAAAAGGGCCACTCTGGGCCTCTGCTGAAGAGCCAGTAGCATTGAACGTAGATGTCAAATGACACCCAGACACTCTGTGCTTTTCAAACATCAGCCTTTTCAAGGATTGTGGACTCCACATCCACCAGAAGCAGGTCATGGCATGCTTCTTACAGGAATATATAGCACAGGGAACATAAGAGGCAGAATTAGTAGGAATTCCAGCAGATTACATCATTCTACCAGTCTCATCCCTTTCAGTGACATCCATATGGAAGAGAACAGATGCAAGAAATACCTGCCCTCATTTCTGGTGGAAATGGCAAAAGAAGCGAAACCCAGCAGGACCAAATCCTGCTTCAATGTCTGATCTTCTACGCATTCCAAAGGCAATATCACGCACTGAAATAGATGAGGATTTTCAGGGACATTGTTTCTTGTAAACTTGGAGAGTAGATTTTCTAATCTGGGTGCACTTCATTCCTGAATAGCTTAAACAGAAGCAAAGCTCACCTGAATCTAAGGGCTGGATTTTGTTGCATCAGCAGGGCGCTTGGCGCCAGGCCGAAAAGACAAGGGGAACCCTGTCTCAGACTTTCTGAGCCCCCTGGTGTGATCTAACGTCGCGCAGGCACTTAAATGCCTGGCGCTGGGATCCACATCCCTTTAATTACGGGGATCCTGCCTCCAAGAGCTGCTGGCTAATCACAGGCTGACAGCTCAGCAGCATCGGTAGCGCCACTGGGAGCGGTGGTCACTGCTGGTACTGCAAGAGAGAGCTTGGACCATGGCCCAGCACTGAAGCCCAGATCCAAGGTAAGTGAGACTGGTAGGCTCCAGTGAGGGGAGGGGGAGCGTTTATTGCGGGGGTAACCTATGTGGATTTTCTTTGCGGTGGGGACTCGCCATGGGTCGCAGATTGCCCACAAAGGAGGGCTCCCCAAGCCGACAGGGAGGTCACCACGTTTCACTGGTCGTCCCACAGAGGGTACCTCTCCAAAATGGTGGCTCGGCAGCTGTGCTCATTTTTTAATTTAAAAGTTTGAAAAATTGCTGAGACGTCCCTTACCTGTAATGTCGGCTGGAGGGCCTTCTCTCGGCCCTTTTGCTTTGAGAGCCTGCACACTATCCTTAATTGGATGGCGAGCCCACCCTCTGTCCATTGCTTGGCCAATTTAGGGAAAAATCACTGCTGGTTGACTGCTCCCGACATAGTGCAGGGTCGGGACCCCATTTGACCCCAACATCGGGGTCCTCACCCAAAACCCTGCTCTAGCTCTCTGCACTACTTTATTGCACCATCCCCATAGGTCAGCACTGCAACATGCAATTAGGCATCAACTTACAATGCCTATGCCATCTAGTCTGCTTTCACAGCCTTCCTCGGCACCAGCAGCCTCCATGTGTACTGACTGGTTGTCAATACTTGGCATTTCCACCTCTGAAGATGCATCTAAGTACTGACAGGGCAAGGAGGAGGGGAACACAGAATATCTTAGGTGCAGCTTCACTTGTCTGGTATCACACCATTAAACCTCTATTTCCTCCAAAAATATTTGATGGGGAAATTTCCATTCTATCAGAATGTATTGATGGCAGTAATGGCACTGGTGGAAAAACTAAAGCTGCAGGAGAACAACTGGCATAAACGCTAAGAATATGAATTTCCATATACTTACATTAGTTGCCAATCCAGTGTGCCCACTTCATTGGGTTGTAACTATGAATCAACGTCCTGCATGCCTGACGGGGTTTCACATGCAGTATATTTTTATATTTAAATAAGCTCCTGCCTGTTTCAGGTAGACACTTCCTGCTGCTTCAAGTTTCAGCAGCTGGAAATTTGTCAGTGACGTAAAGTAGCCGCAGATGTGGAGCAAAGGATTTCTGCCCACTTCACTGACCAAGTTAGCCCGTTTTGCATATAAAAATCAAGCAACAATCAGAAAATTGTCTCCATCTGTCTGAGACACAAGGGCAGATACAGAAGTACAGATGGTGTGATACTCTGCCAAGAATTGGAAATGTAGGTGTACAGATTATCTGACATAACCTGGAATAAATCCATAGGATTCAGTATAAACTGATCAATTGGCGAGTGATATGCCCACTTACAATAGGTGGTGCTGGCAAAATTAGACTTCCTGCTGCCTCCTGGTCAAGAATGGTCACTGTGGCCATGGTGATGTCACCAAGAATTGCCTCAACTGGATCATCTGGGCCCAGCACCAGAGAAAAAGACTCATGCCACTCTCTATCGTCATTGGACAGAACTTCCACTTTAAATAGAATGTGGTCTATGCCTGTAGAAAAAAGAAATCAAAACAATATTAGCGCATTCACTCTACTCTGACAAAGATGATGCAGTTATCCGAAAATTATGGGAGCTGCGGGCTTGAGTAAATAGGAGCAAAGGCTATAGCAACACCCTCCCTGATAAACACTTTCTCAACGTCATAGCACAAGCTCCTAGTGCTGTGCTACAAGGTCTTTATCTCTGTATTTGCAATTGATCTCATCACAAAACACACTAGTGTAATTTCCACTTTTGGCAGGGGCAGAGAACAGCAGATTATACACCCAGCCCGATTTTCCTTCCATTGACTTCACCTGTGCCTGCAATATTCACAATATTCAATGGATTGCAAAAAATATTATTCAACTGCAATACAAATGTTATCGCTCATGGGGAAGAGGCAGAAATTCAACTGTTGGTGCAGCTGCAACTCAGAATACTTTCACAATTAGGGGCTCAGGCTATGGATGGAGAGCAATAGGTAATAAGCCAAATACTTAAATCTCATTGAAATCCATAGCATTATTAAGGATTCATTTCCATACAACTTCAAAACCAATATAAGATTGCATTTTCAATGCTATTCTCTAAATGAGTTGGTTCATATTTCATTGTTTTCTTGCTATCTTGTTTATCGCCCTTTAATTTTTATTACTTTATTTGGTAGCTGATGTTTGGTGTCCTTGATTTGTTTCACTATGCTGGGCGGAGCAATGTGGTATGTGAGAACCTGAACAATCCATCTGAACTTGGTGATCCCACCAATATCTGCAGTATCTGAGTGTTTTTGCACAGCTCCAGAGGTCATACTTCAGACATGCTCTCCAATTTTTTTTTAAAAAGAGGTAAGTTGATCAACAGTGCAATAAAATGACCAATTCACCTAGTTAGTCCAACTTTGACACAGAAAGCATACTCTGATTTCAAATCATTTTAAATATTGTGACATTACTCACTGGGGCTAAATTTAAGGACCCTGCTCTTGGGGTTGTAGTCTATGCCTGACTGGGCTGATCCATCCCGAGTGCTGCAGCGAACCTTTGAGGTCCTGTTCTGGTCTCCCTTCCTGATCACTTTAACATTCAGTATAGCGATGCCATCGGGGCCTGGGGGCTCATGTACCTGATATGTTGCCTCCTCAAATTCAATTGTTGGGGCTTGAAAAGAAAACATCAAAATAAACAGCGCATTACGACAGAATTCAAGTCAAATACAGATTAATGCAAACTATACACTGCAAATTAGAATGGAGCAGTCAGCATCTCCCATTTAGTCTGCATCTGCTCATACTTTACATAAGTAGTAATTTTCTTACTAATTGCAATATTGAGGCACCCTTTCATATCATATCTGCTATAAACAAACCAGTTCCCTAATTAATCTCTTCCTGATCCAATGTTTGTTTTAGAGTTAGAATTTTGAAAACTGATTTTCATATTTAATATTCTACAAATTAATATTGAAACGATCAAGTCAACACTTGCACACATTGAACAACTGTGAGAATGGGAAGGGGATAATTGTGGTCTCTTTATTGCCTTGTTTACACCTCAAAGTGGAGCAATAGCAGTAGGGAAATGCAGCTGTCTTTAATATTGCTCTGCAAGTAGAGTACAAGTCTATAAAGGCCAAAGTAAGACTGCAGTGATTATGCAAAGCCTTTACAATGTACAGGCCAGACCACTCTCTTGCAAGCACACCACAAAAAGGAAATACATGCAATGGAGTGGGTGCCGAGACCCAGACCTCAAATTGATGGCTTTGAGACTGACACTTACTCCACCCACTGTTCACCTGAAACGTGCTCCCAGTTTATTCCCCGTGCCCAAGAAAAGCTTTCACTGAGAAACAATATACCATTTTATAGAAGAAAAATGCTCCTGTGCACAATGTAATCCATAAATTACTAGGAGCTAGAATGATAAGGCATAATCTGCAGCCATTTAATAGATGATTAACAGGTTTTTGGACAGCAAAGTAGCTTACCATCTTCATCATTCGATATAGTTATAGTGGCTACATCATTTTTTCCAACTTTGGCTCCACTCCAGTGATTGCCCAAGGGGTTGCCCAGGTGGAGTTGGAACCTTTCCTCGGGCTCAAAGATTGTATCATCATTTATCAACACTGTGCAGTTCTTCACCTGTTTGTTTCAAAGGTAGACATTAAACAACAAAATAAGTGCTTACTCCTCCAGTTGAGGGTGTTATTCCAGTGTACCGTTTAGTTTGGAGTTTAGAAGAAAAGGATTGCAGGCTAATTTTTCAGTTGTCGGGCTTTCAGAATATGTATTGTCTTGGGTTAAGCAACACCAGTCATTCCCATAAATGGACCTCGAGTTCCCACCAATCCACAATACACAATTCTGCCCAACACCTAGCTACAAGACCCATAAATCATAGCACAGAATCCTTACTGCATGCATCGGCTACTAGAAAGGCCACCATGTGAGGTTTTTGGCACAGTTTTGCAGGTGGCAGCAGAGACCCAGGCTTCTGGTGGGTAAGGGGGAGGGAGGGGGGGAAATCAAAACTTTAAAAACAGTGAACGCAACCTCAACCTGTGTGTGCACACCCATTGTTGTTTTAACAGTGGCAGGTTTCATGGTGTCCGACTGTCCCGCTGCGGAGTGGCAGAACACTTCATTAACATACTTCAATCAATCTCCCACTCTCCAACTGAGAGCCCAATTTAAATTTTACAGTTGATACCAGGATGTCCCAAGGATTGCAAAACTCGACAATGAAAGGGAAGCAGGGGCTGCTGACTTCACAAGCTAAGTACCTTTGCCAGCAGTCCTTGTGGGCCAGGAGGAACTGGATTGCTTCTCCTGGACCCTCAAAGAAGCCTTCAGCCTCCCCTTTGCCATTTGCAGACAATTCCACCCCCATCTCCCCAAAGCCCCAATGGTTGCTCTTTCCATCCCTCCCAATGCTGTGCACCATCCCCAAGGGTCTCTGGCAGTGGTTTCTTGCCACCGATTTTCCTGCCGGCTGTTAATTTGGCCATCTGCTGGATGGGAAACAGAAGAAAAGAGTGACAATTAAATTCAGCAGAACCTCCTTGTCACAAGAACACAAGAAATAGGAGCAGAAGTAGACCATATGGCCCATCGAATCTGCTCCACCATTCAATACGATCATGGCTGATCTTGGGCTTCAATTCCACTTTCCTGCCTGCTCCCCATATCCCTTGATTCCCTGCAAGACCAAAAATCTATCTATCCCAGCCTTAAATGTATTCAACGATGGAGCATCCACAACCCTCTGGGGTAGAAAATTCTAAGTTGAGTGTAGTAATTTTTCCTCATCTCAGTCATGAATGATCGGCCCCTTATCCTGAGATTGTGTCCCCGTGTTCTAGATTCCCTGACCAATGGGAACAATCTCTCAGCTTCTACCCTACCAAGCCCTTTCAGAATCTTGTATGTCTCAATTAAATCGCCTCTCATTCTTCTAAACTCCAGAGAATATAGGCCCAATTTACTCAGCCTCTCATCATAGGACAACCGTCATCCCAGGGACCAATTTAGTAAATCTTCACTGCACTGCCTCCAGCGCAACTATATCCTTTCTTAAATGCGGAGACCAAAACTGCACACAGTATTCCAGGTGCGGTCTCACCAAAGCCCTGTACAATTTTAGTAAGACTTCTTTATTCCTGTACTCCAATCCCCTTGCAATAAAAAACAACATGCCATTTGCCTTCCTAATAGCCTGCTGCACTTGCATGTTAAATTTGTGCGTTCCTTGTACGAGTACCCCCAAGTCTCTGTGAACATCAACACTTACCAGTTTCACACCATTTAAAAAATATTCTGCTTTTCTATTTTTATGACCAAAGTGAACAATTTCACTCTTCGCTACATTATACTCCATTTGCCATCTTGTTGCCCACTCACTTAACCTGTCTGTATCTCTTTGTAGCCTCTGTACATCCTTTCCGCAGCTTACCTTTCCACCGAGCTTTGTATCATCAGAAAATGTAGATACATTACTCTCTGCCTCTTCATCCAAGTCATTAATACAGAGTGTAAATAGCTGCGGACCCAGCACTGATCCTTACGGCACCCCACTATTCACTGCCTGCCAACTTGAAAATGCCCCATTTATGCCCACTCTCTGCTTCCTGTATGTGAACCAATCCTCTATCCATGTTAATATATTACCCTCAACACCTTGAGCCCTTATCTTACCTATTAATCTTTTATGTGGCACCTTATCGAATACCTTTTGAATACTACATCTACTGGTTCCCCTTTATCTACCTACTAATTAGAACCTCAAAAAACAATTGTCAAACAGGATCTCCCTTTAGTAAAACCATGCTGACATGTTCTAATCATACTATGCTTTTCCACGTGAAATGTTAAGACTTCTTTAATAATAGTTTCCAGCATCTTCCCAATGACTGATGTTAGGGTAAATGGTCTGTAGTTCCCTGTTTTCCCTCTACCTCCTTTCTTGAAAAGTGGCGTAACGTTTGCCAACTTCCAATCTGATGGAACCATTTCGGAATCTAAGGAATTCTGGAAAATCATAGCCAGCACATCCACTATCTCTTCAGCTATCTATTTTAGAATCCTAGGCTGTAGGCCATCTGGTCCCGGGGACTTGTCAGATTTTAGTCCCTTGAGTTTCTCCAATACTTTTTCTCGGCTGATATCAATATCCTCAATTTCCTCACTCTTCTTAGCTCCTAGGTTTATGCCTATTTCTGGTATGGAACTTGTGTCTTCTACTGTGAAGACAGACACAAAATCTTTGTTCAATGCCTCTGCCATTTCCTCATTCCCCATGATGATTTCGCCTGTCGCTGCCTCTAAGGGACCAACCTCTACTTTAGCTACTTTCTTCCTTTTTATGTACTTATAAAAGCTCTTACAATCTGTTTTTATATTGCTAGCTGGTTTACTCTCATTCTATTTTTTCCCTTTTTATCAACTTTTCGGAGGCCCTTTGCTGGTTTCTAAAACACTCCCAATCCTCAGACTTGCTGCTATTTTTTGCAACATTGTAAGCCTCTTCTTTTAGTCGAATACTCTCCTTAACTTCCTGAATGAGCCTCAGCTTTGCCATTTCTGGCTTTCTGGTAAATATCAGGGCCTCAGACTTTCTGCTGACTCCACAAAGGTAAGATGAAAACATATCTTTTGGGGCCTCTGCTTCTTCCCCAATGGGCCTGAAGTCAGTGATTAAATGCCATTAAACAAAGGACGGTTGGTAAATTTAACCATGCGGCACCCCATTCTTGCCAGATGGTGGGGGTTAAAATCGCCCCATATGAAGAAAGAGACACCTCCTGCCTCTTAAGACAATCAGCGGAGTCCCTGCCCACTGACTTATCAATAACAGAACTCTAAACCAGGCCGTGCTCACAGAACTGTGGGAAAGAAGATTTAATTAACCCAGAATTCCCCAATGTTGATGTTATCCATCAACCAACATCACTATTATCCGTTAAATGACCAAGGCAGCACCTCTGCCCTTCTTCAAAATAGAGCCATTAAATCTTTTACATCCATATAAGAGGACAGATGGAAACTTGGTTTAACGAATCATCCTAAAGACATCACCTTCGATAGAGCAGCACTCCCTCAGTACTGCACTGTTTCAGTCTCAGGAGTGATATCCTGACTCATAGGTGGGAGTCCTAACACTGAGCCATGTCAAACACTGAAGGAATGCTACATTTTGAGAGATCTTTGAGCACAATTTGAAGATCAGCAAGGATTTCTGCTGTCCGTTCACAGGCCTGAAATAGGTGCTGCACACAAGGTGCATGCTTTTACTGGGAGGCCCAAGGCCAGCCCAAAATAGGGCCTTGGGCCTCATTAATATTACTTGGGTGAGCTGTTGACACCTGTCACACCACCGCTGAAGAATCCTGAATGGAGTAGATCCGCCATCTGTTCCACTGATGCTTATCCAATTTCAGCAAGGAGACAGGCATCAAGACCTTTACGTATATAAATGAGGCGAACATGAGGAATGCTTGAAAAATGCCCCAACCCAATAACGGGTTGGACATTTTTCAGGTATACTTTGGGCATGGATGCTGATCCCCAAAATAGGACCTTACTGTGTTTGTAAAACATGCGCAATGAGCTTCAATGACCCCCATTATCTCGTCATTCATCCCACGTTGTTTGTGGGATATCGCTATGTGAAAACTGGCTGCTGAATTTGCCCAATTAACAACAATGACTACACTTCAAAAGCAATTCATTGGTTGTGAAGTGCTTTGGGACAACCATTAGCTAAATAAATGCAAGTTTGTTCTTTCTTGATGTTAATGCATCTCTAAAATAAAATTGAACAAACATTTAGATGGAAATAAGAGTTTACAAATCCTCGTTCAGCAAATGCACCATGAAAAAACATGCTGGTTTTACATTTCTCCCACCAACTTCACTGTGCCAACACTGCCACTGTTTTTAAGAGATCTCCAACAAGAGAAAGTCTAACCACCTCCCCTCGGCATTCTACTTCTCCACCATCAACATCCTGGGGGTTCACCATAGGTCAGGCTTAGCTGGACTAGCCACATAAATACTGTGACTACAAGAACAGGTCAGAGGCTGGGTATAAGCTTTTCCACCACCTACTAGGCACAAATCAGGAATCTGATGGAATACTCTCCACTTGCCTGGATGGGTGCAGCTCCAACATCAAAAAGCTCGACATCATCCAGGATAAAGCAAGCAGCTTGATCGGCACCCCATCCACCATCTTAAACTCCTGTCACTACTGGCGCAATGTGGCTTCAGTGTACCATCTACCAATGCTCCCTGTACTTTTTGTTTCCTCCCACCACTCCAGAGTGTGCTGGTGATTTCTTTAAGTGCGGAGCTGTATATGTGCGGTAACTTAAAGGGGCCGACTTGTGCACAGCCTGCACGTGGATTTATGGGTTGCTATGTAGTTGCACAGCCACACAGATTAGAGGGAACATTGCTGAATAACATCTTCTGAAGGGCAACTAGGGATTGGCAATTAATGCTGATGTTGCCAATAAACAAACTGCTTCCCCACATTCATCCATCTCCTTGAAGGGCAGTATGGCATAATTACTATAAAGCTCACATTTCTCTCCAATTTAAGGAAATGACAAGTAAGCAGATAATAAATGTCCAGACAAGTTAAACAGAGGTTTACCTTTTCTCCCTTCTTGAATGTAAGGCGCGAGTCATCTGAATTCCTTCTTTCTTCAAAGTCTTCCATCACCTCCGCAGTCAGCTGTCGAGTGTAGCACCTCACAGAAGACTCGTAGCTGAGATCACCAGTTCGGATAATGGGAACATGTAATTCATCTTCCTTCTCCTTCACTCTGTAGATATCCTTACCAAACTGCATGCTAGGGACTGAAATATCCAGTAAGGCTTAAAATTGTCTTTTAATTATTACAGCAATAAAGTAATTCCATCTAATTTGCGGTTTATCAAGCATAACCACATTTATATCTTTTATTACACATTTTATACATTGCAGCTGAAATCTTAATTCAGTGAATAGAACGACCACTGTGTTTTTTTATGTTCAGGCAGCCCTTTATTCTAATGATGAGGTCCACACCAGAAATATTAACTTGTATCTTCTCTCCACAGATGCTAGCTGACCTGCTGAGTGCTCTCAGCGTTTGCTGAATCTACAGTATTTTTTGCCTTACATTAATACACCCTTCACCTCATTATGGTGTACCAACCGATAACAGCACATACACCAAGTTTATATGATTTGGGAGTAGGAGGCCAACTATCCTGGATTACCCTAACAACATATTCATTTTTGCGTTCTGCTTGTGTTTTTCCCAAAACTTACTAAATGTCATGAACACGTGCAATGCTGAATGATGATTTTTTTTTAATCCATCGGTTGGAAACCTGAATTAAACTTCAAAAAAACAGGAGACAAAGACTGATAAAAGGTGACTGCAGCGAAAATGGCTACCCCATTGCATCTAAATAACCTACAAACCAATGTATCGAGGGGAAGATGTAGGCCAGAAAAATGGCTGTCGAATTTTAAATGAGCTACCTGCCTTGCCTTCATTAACAAGATGTTAAAAGGCAACCGTGGAACATTAACACTGGTGGAAATGAGCCACTCAAAGGGTAATCCTGGACCAATGGGACCCTAATTAAATTGCAAAAGAGAGAATACACTGGACAATTACGTGATTGTCTCTCCATCTGTGTGAAAACTTGCAGTTCCTTCTCTATACAGTAAACAAGCACCTGAATATGACCAGTGAAAGATCCAATTGGGGTCTGTCTCTCTCTCTCTCTCTCAGCGACTTGGCAAGTTCGGTCCCTGCCTGCTGGCTGCAAAACATCCAAGTCTATCATTGCTGTAGACAGAGACCCCGGGAAGAAAACCATCTGCATCACTGTATCCTAGAAAACCCTAAAGAAGTTGGCCACCTCTACCAGCCAGAAACCTCAGGACTACGAGTTCAGCTGGAAGACAAAAGAATTACCAGACTCCAGAGACTGTATATTCTTTTTTATTGTTCCAGACTCTAATCCAACCAATCTATTCTTCACTCTGTAACCTATTTGTGTGTGTGCGCGTGCGTGCGCATGCATGGAAGTTGGAGCATACTTTATTATTTTAGATAATTTTTGCCTTAGATCGAGTTCTGCTTTTAATTAAAATAAACTAACCTCTTTCTTGTTTAAACTCAAGAAAACCTATCTGCTTGGTTCTTTTATGATCATAGCACATAAAGGATTAAACACTCACTTGAATCGATAAGCACATCCACTGTTTAAAAGAAATAAACCCTGTTGCAGTGAAACAAGAAGGGACAAGAGGGGAGCCTTTTGACCCCTCCTCACCTGATCGTAACTTAAGCTAAAGTCAAAATCTTCCAATCCATGGAGGATACAGAAAGAATGTCTGCTGTTTCCTATCCTCCTGAAGAAATGCAGACAAACTAAACATAGCACAAGAGAAAATAAGGAAAGTAACTGCTCATACAAAAGAACAGGGTAGGTAGCTGTTTTCTTATGCTGGTTCAACAACAACAACTTGTATTTATAAAGCACCTTTAATGTAATAAAATTCCCAAAGGCACATTGGGAGTCACATAAGGAAATATTAGGTCGGATGACCCAAAGCTTGGTCAAAGAGGTAGGTTTTAAGGAGTCTTAGAGGAGGAAGAGGTGAGGTGGAAATGTTTAGGGAGAACGTTCCAGAGTTTAGGGCCTTGGCAGCTCAAGGCACGGCCACCAAACGTGCAGCAATTAAAATCGGGATGCTCAACAGGCCAGAATTAGAGGACTATAGCTATCTCAATGGAATGTGGAACTGGAGTAGATTACACAGATGAGGAGGGTCGAGGCCATGGAGTGATTTGGAAACAAGGATAAAGTTTTAAAATCCAGGTGTTGCTTAACTGGGATTCATGAAACCTGATTTCACAAAAACATCTAGATATAAGCAGGCTAGTTTCCCAAACCAGCAGGGGTAGGCAGGTTAAATGGTTCTAGTGTATTTTTCCATAACAAATCAACAATTTGATCATAATGAAATATTCAAGAATAACAGAAATACAAAATATGTTCACTGGTGATGTCAGAAATTCCCAATACAGTCTTCCTTTCACCTTTTAGTTACAGACAGCTCAGTATGCAGTTAACCTCCTTTACAGCATTTATGACTAAGAAATAGCACTACTGCATAATTTGGCAGCAATTTACTATAGACACAATAATTGAAAAATGACAATTCATAACCAACATGCATTCAAACTCACTGACTTTCCTGCAAAAGTACACAGCTTGAATATTAAATTTAGAGAGGTGTATTTCAAACTGTTATTAAAGCAACCTACCATCCTGATAGGTGTCATTGATAGCAACAGTAGCCTGGTAGGGTTTAGTTAGCTCTGCTCCTTGGGCTGAGCTCAGGAATACTATGAACGTTTCATTTCCTTCAATGATTGGATTCTGCACATCATCCAGAATAATTAAAGTGCAGGTCTGTAAGAATAAAAAACAGTAGGATTTATAAGTAACCTCATCAACAGAGTAACATCTGATGACTATGAATTAAAAGAGAAAATGCTGGAAGTACTCAGCAATAGCATCTGTGGAGAGAGAAAAACAGGGTTAATGTTTCAGTTCTGTGATCTTTCATCAGAACTGGGAAAAGTTAGAAATGTAATGAGCAAGTAAAAGGTGGGGGGCTGGGAAGAAGAACAAAGGGGAAGGTCTGTGATAGGGTCAAGGGTAAGAGAGATTAAATGACAAAAGGTTTCATGGTGCAAGGCCAAAGGGAGTGGTAATGGAACAACAAACAAAAGGTGTGTCTACAGAAAGTGTGAATGACAGGATCCTGAATAGCTGCCTTCCGTAAGCAAAGTAAAGGAAATAAGAGAGAAACAACAGAAAAAACCAAACAAGCAAAGAAAAATGAAACAAAATAGGGACAGAGGTTATGATCTAAAATCATTGAACTCAATATTCAGTCCAGAAGGCTGTAAAGTACACAATGGAAAGGTGAAATGCTGTTCCTCGAGCTTGTGTTGAGCTTCAATGGAACACTCTGGCAGGTCAAGGACAGAGAGGTTAGAAACTGGGAGGAAGGTGGAAAATTGAAATGACAGGTGACTGAAAGCTTGGAGACATGCTTGTGGACTGAATGGAGGTGTTCACGAAGCGATCATCCAGCTTGCGTTTGGTCTCCCCAATGTAGAAGAGACCATATTGTGAGCAGCAGATACAGTATACTAAATTAGAAGTAGTACAAGTAAATCACTGTTACACCTGGAGGGAGTGTTTGGGTCCCTGAACAGTGAGAAGGGAGGAGATAAAAGAGCAGGTGTTGCATCTCCTGAGCTTGCATGGAAAGGTCATAGGAAAGGGAGGGATGCTGGGGGTAACTGAGGAGCAGAGCAGAATATCTCGGAGGGAGCAGTCCCTTCAGAATGCTGAAAGAGGAGGGAAGGGGAAGATGTGTTTGGTGGTAGCTTCACGCTGGAGGTGGTGGAAATGGTGGAGGATGATCTGTTGATTATGGAGGCTGGTGGGGTGTACGGTGAGGATAAGGGGAACCCTGTCATAGTTCTAGGAGGGAGGTGAAGGGGTGAGAGCAGAAGTGCGTGAAATAGAATGGACGTGGTCAAGGGCCCTGTCAACCACAGTGGGGGGAATCCTCAGTTGAGAAGGAGGAAGACATATCAGAAGCACTGGTATGGAAGGTTGCATCATCTGAGCAGATGCAACTGAGAGGGAGAAACTGACAGAAATGGAATAGAGTCCCTACAGGAAGTAGGATGTGAAGGAATTGTAGTCAAAGTAGCTGTGGGAGTCAGTGGGCTTATAGTGAATATTGGTTGATAGCTTATCCACAGAAATTGAGACATAGAAGTTGAGGAATGGGAAGGAAGAGTTGGGGATAGACCATGTGAAGGCAAGAGTAGGGTAGAAATTGGAAGCAAAATTGGTGAAATTTTCCAGTTCAGGACGAGAGTGGAAATGGCACCGATACAGTCATCAATGTACTGGAAAAAGAGGTGAGGGAGGGGACCTGAGTAGAACTGGAACAAGGAATGTTTGACATATCCTACAAAAAGGCAGGCATAGCTAGGACCCATGTGGGTACCCTTTTATTTTAGGAAGTAAGTAGAGTTGAAGGAGAAGTTGTTCAATGTGAGAACAAGTTCAGCCACGCGGAGTAGAGTGGGGGTGGATGGAGACTGGTTGGGCCTCTGTTCAAGTAAGAAGCGGTGAGCTCTCGGACTGTCTTGTTGGGGATGGAGGTGTAGAGGGATTGGATATCTATGGTGACAAGCAGACAGTTTAGGGCATGAAATTTGGAACTGTTAAAGTGATGGTGGGCATCGGAAGAGTCACAGATGTAGGTGGGAAGAGACTGGACAAAGGAAGAAAAAAATAGAGTCAAAATAGGAAGAAATCAGTTCATGGGACAGCGAAAAGCTGAAATGATGGGTCTACCAGGTCAGTCCTGTTCATGGATTTGGGAAGGAGGTAGAAGCGGGCTGTTCAGGGTTGGGGGACTATGAGGTTGGAGGCTGTAGAGAGAAAATCTCTAGAGGAGATGAGATCAGGGACAATCCTGAAAATAATGGCTTGATGTTCAGTGGTGTGGTCATGGTCTGGGGGAGGTAGCAGGAAGTGACTGAGAGTTGGTGTTCAGCCTCTGCTAGGTAGAGGTCAGTACGCTAGACAACAACAGCACCACTCTTATCAGCGGGTTTAGTGACAATTTTAGGGTTGGACCTAAGATAACAGAGAGCAGTAAGTTCAGAGGAAGAAAGGTTAGATTGAAGTAGGGGAGCAGAGAAACTGAGACAGCTAATGTCTCACTCGCAGTTCTCAGTGAAAAGGTCGAGAGGTTAAGAGGCCATAGGGAGGGGTCCAGGTAAAATGAGAATACTGGAGATGGGTAAAAAGGCTCACTGAGTGGGGTGGGGGGTGGTGGTGGTTGACTCCTGACCAAAGAAGTGGGCGTGGAGGTGGAGGCAATAGAACAAGAGCACAGTGTCATGCCGAGCTCTACATTCATTGAGGCAGGGGTGTAAGAGGATGTAGCTGAGGCCTTTGTTAAGGACAGATCGTTCAGGGTCAGAGAGTGTCAAAAAGTATCTTGAATACACGGCAAGGGGTGAGATTGGAAGAAGGGATGCGGTTAGAGGGAAGTGAAGGGGAAGACGACTGTACAGACCTGAAACGTTAACTCTGTTTCTCTTTACAGATGCTGCCTGACCTGCTGAGTATTTCCAGCATTTTGTGTTTATATTTCAGATTTCCTGAATTTGCAATATTTTGCTGTTCTACTGATATGAATGTTTTCTGTTGTGGGAAGGGGAAAGTTACTGCAGACTAATAATTGACACTGTTTAAAAATACATATTTTTCTCCATTTCATCCTGGATATTTGTTTTTCTAGGTCAGCTATGGTGATCTCGGTAAGATAAATCTGCAATTCCCAGAAATTGTAAAGATCTGATCGGTTTTATCAAATCACTGATCTGAACATGTACAATGAATCTTCAGTATCTCATTTTGTTTCTACTGGAGCTTGACGTTCAAAAAACCTGCAGTATTATTTGGAAATAGGATTACTCAGATGTTACATGGGCGCCGTTGACTTGAAACTTTGATAACTGTCAAACTTATTTTTATCTTTCAGTAAAGTGTTTTGTATTTTCTCTCCTCTTTAGGTGTCACTGCGACATATATCAGTCCCTGCCCAACAGGGCAAACTTCCAGGCTTCTGTAATCAGCCTTTTTAGAAGATGCATAATGGAAGCTCACACTTACCAATGTTCGCTTTTGCCCTATAGGAAACTACCCATGTTTCACACTTCTCTTTTATGCACTAAAAGTCCTGTGGCTTACCAGTTTTCTACCCTCTGTAAGAAAATGCCTGCACTCCAAAGGGAGAATGTTATGAGTTTGTGCTGCTATTAGAGAGCCTCAAACTTTGGCAATATCAGAAATTTGGCCCTGTGCTGCCCATGGTTTTCGCACTATTAATCATCACTGACAGGATGGACTCAGAAAATCATCTATCAAATGCCTTTATCCCTCTGTAAGAAAATACTTGTGTTCCATTTGCTACTACCTATGAGGCATGGCTGAGCTTGCAATGTGGGGGAATATGTGGGGGATGGGGGAAATCATAGATGTAAAACCATTTGCATATTTATTTTTATTTCATATATGTTGTCACCATACCTTCAATCAATGCCTTGCTTTAAACACAGCTCTGTGCACACTGTGATATTATTTCAGATGTCAAGTCATTTACCTCTTCTGTTTTGCCAGGTGCAAAGTCAATCTTCTTGGAACTGGGGATATAGTCAATGCCTGGAGTTGCAGAAGGAGGGTCTGAAGGGCGGGTAGCACACCACACTGAAGTGGGGGTGGACAAATCACTGCCATGCCTGATGACTGGTATTTCAATGGAGCCTAGAAATAAATACATCTCAGTATGACAGTATGTACCAGCCTGGTGAGAAACAGCAGCTTCTGCATTACCTTTGAAACATTGGGGGGAATTTTATGCTCTCCCCTGTGGTGGATTTGGAGGCGGGGAGAGCATGTAATCGGGCGGGATGGTGGCAGGCCGGACCCCGCCACTTTCCCACCTCCACCGAAATTAAGTCTGGGGCAGGAAGGTCTGTGAACGGCCTTCCCGCCCTGCTGCCAATTGAGGCCATTAAGCAGGCAACTAATGGCCAATTAGGGCCTCATTCTGTCCCCGCTGGAATCAGCCCAGCGGCGGGTGGGCCCTTTGCCGCACGGGGAGTGCAGCAAGAAAAACATTGCAGGTTGCTTGCCAGCTCCTGGGGGGGTGGTCCCTCGTTAAAAGGCACAGAGGGTCCCGGCATCCAGAAAGGGGGGGTGGGTGCCTGCTAAGAACCAAACCCCTGTCCTTGCTGCTGACCCATACACCCCCACTCCCTCGTGACCCCCATCCTGTGAGACCCCTCCTGTCCTGACCTATCTGTGGCCCTGGTCCAGCACGCTCCTTGCCCTGGGGTGGATGCTCCACTGACAGCAGCCAGTGCCTCCGAGGTGGCACTGCTCAGTTAAAGAGCTGCCGGCCTCTGATTGGCCAGCCGAGGGCTGGACCTCCATTGGCGGGGCCCATGATCTTGTGGACGGCCCGCCACTGTCCAGTTAAGTGCCTTACTGGCTCTTGATTCAGTGGGCCTCCCGCAGAAGGGGTGACGCGGGATTCTCGCCAACGCTTTTGGCGAAGGTTGAGACCCACGTCATGCGGCTAACATCCCGGATATTGTATTTTATAAATTTAAATCTTTAAATGACGATCATATTCACATATTACATCACATTTACTTGACCAAATTCTACCCAAGGTCTATGTTTTACCAAAATAAATAGTAAAATAATGCAGAAAATATTTCAAAAATCCATAATGTTTTCCTTAACTTCACAGATTTTAAAACTGCAATGTGAGACATTAGATGATTGATGATAACTATGGAGTAAATCATGCACCTACCTGCATCTTCGCTAACAGTGAAAGAAGAGTTTCCAAGAAATACCAATGAGGCATCATTGGGTCCATTTATAATCACTTTGGCACCAGCAACTTCCCCGATCCGTGCATTGTCAGATGCATCAGCCAGGATGATCTCAAAGTCCTCCTCCTCCTCATATTCACTGTCATCAATCAGCTTGACATCACATGTTGACATGCTTACACCAGGGCCGAAGACCACACGATTCTCATTTGTCATTCCCCTGGATTTGAAATCTGAACCGGACTCCAAGGCATACAGGCTGCTGCCTTTGGCTGTTTTTGGTACAGTGTAGCAGATGGCTGAGACTGTACTACTGGTGTCTCCTATGGAGTGACAACAGTTCAAAGAGATATGTGAATATACTTTCTTCAAATCACATCTGGGTCATGTAAACCCAGAGCTAGAAGCAATTGTTTCTGTACCTCAGTACAGCTCAGTATCCATGCTACATTCAGGATTCTTCAAACAGGGACAAGAAAACAACATCTGTCTGTCATGTAAGAAAGCAGCTATTGCCTGTTGAAGCAGCAGCAAAGACTGTTTACCACAGTGTTGCAAAGCTCTTGATATGTTGATGCAGAGCTAATTTAGTGTTTCATCTCTTCTTCATGAGTTGAAGTTTCTCTGTGCAATATTTTAGTGCACTATAATCCTTTTGAATATGATTTTCACAAAGTTGTTAACCCAAGTATTTTTTAAACAGCACAAATAAAAATTTGACGCAAATGCATTTACCACTGCACTAAAAAACAGAGGAATTTGAAACACTCATGCGGTTCTTGTTCTGGTATTCTATTTTATGAGTCTGTTTTTCTCCATTATTAAAGTATTTCTACAAATTATGCTATAACCTATAAAATTGTTTCGTGGCCAAATTTCCTACAAAAATGGTTCTAGATGGGCACATTCAAAGCATACTGGGTTGAAAAATACTGTCCAATCTATCAACTCATTGGATAGTATTTGAAATCATGACCTTCGGATAATGTAACCCTATTTGACTATTACGGAGGAACTATCCTCAAGAAAGTAATTAAAAGGAAGTAATATATCATCATGTAATCAGAGGAGATCTAATCAATAAGTGAGAGATAGATTGCAAATCCATTTAAATATGTGAAGCTGTGTTCATTTTTAAGAGAGTCATATGCAAATCAAAATGGTTGACTGGTACTTATGATAAGTGATGCTTGACGGGACTACCTGAATGGAGAAGAATAACAAAAGTTCAGTAAATACATGCACTTCATGGATTGGTACTAAGCCTTAGACAAGAAGATTGCATGTTCAGTTCTTTATTTTGCTGATTTCAACACAGAGAGCAGTAGGTTTAATGAATGAAAAATCTGGCTGATCGTTAGTACACTTACACAATCCTACTGTGCTCTACCCAGGCGATGCTTAATGCCAGATGAAATGCTCAGTCAATGGGTGTCGCCCTCTATCCTTTGAAAGCTGAATGTAGGATATCACTTTTTTTTTTCTATGGAATCTGTAGTAACAATTAGTAGGCCATAGAGCCGATTTTGGAGATACAGTACCAGACTAAAGATTCTGCTGACTGATATGCTGGAACTGATGAGCCAGAAAATCGGATAACTGATGTGATATAGGTAATTACAGGAATTCAGTCAATTTAGGAACATGAGCTTTCTTTCTACTTTCCCCTTCACTCCAGTAAAACAAATAGAGTAGAACCACAGAGTTGAGGCTTACGATCAAAGGCTGTGTAATTCTGAAATGATCGTCACGCTGAAGTATCAGTAAAAATAGGAAAAACATTTTTGTAAAATATAATTCTAGTAAAACAATATAGTTTTTGATGTATACATGTTAAACATTGGAACAGGAGTAGGACACTTAGCCCCTCGAGTCTGTTGAGGTCCCAAAACAGATCCTTACAGGACACCACTACGTTGCATGATGCCAATCAGAGTACCTGCCCATTACTCCTATACACTGTCTTCTGCATTCAGCCAATTTCCTAACCAGGTCAATAATTTGCTTTCAATTCCATGAGTGTCAACTATAGTCAACAGTCTCTTATTAGGGACTTTATTAAATGCCTTCTGGAAGCCCATATAAATAACATGCATAGCCATTCCCCTGACCACTACTTCAGTCACTTCTTCAAAAGATTCGATCAGATTTGTCAGACATGACCTATCCTTTACAAATCCATGCTGGCTCTCTTTGATCGACTAAAAATTTTCAAGGTGTTCAGTCATCCTATCCTTAACTATAGACTCTAGTAATTTCTCGACAACAGATGTTAGGTTAGCTCAGGGTTGTCCAACCTTTTTGTGTGGGGGTGGGGGGGGGCCACATTACAATTTTTGTCTTACAAAGCAGGCCGGTGAGACAATTTCAGAAAGATAAAAAGGCATTAAAAATTTATCTTACTATTAATCAAAACAACAAATGTGCATTTTTGTGAAGAATCATTTATTGACTTATTTTCTCATCACTATGTTGGACACTGATTTAGTGAGTTACCTGGTATTTTTTTGCTTGCATAAGTAGTCAATGTTTGCCCAGACACTTCTTGTAGCGATGCCGAGTATTCGAGATAGATGTTCATCTGTCAGGAGTGAACTTGATCACTCTCTCACCCTCTGTCTCTCTCTCTCTCTGTGTGTTACCCTCACTCACTGTCCCCCCTCTCACTGCCCCCCCTCTCTTTCTCTCTGCCCCCTTTTCTCTCTCTGCTTCCCCCCTCTCTCTCAACCCCCCCCGACCCTCTGTCTCTCTCTCTCTGTCCCTCTGCCGCCCCCTCTCTCTCTGCACCCCCCCCCATTCTTCCCTCTCTCTGTTTCCCCCCGCCCCTCTCTGTCCCCCCACCCGCCCCTCTCTCTCCGACAGCTGCAGGGAGCGGGAATGCTCAGAACAGCAGCGTTGTTTTTGGTCAGTTTTTTAAAACATTGCACCGTCCGTTTCACAGCCAACTGATGCTGGGAGCAGGAACAGCGGTTTCCCAACTTGGGACAGATTCGGGGTTTTCTGGTGAGCTTTTAAAAAAAAGTCAGAACCTGCTGGAAAGCCCCGAATCTGTCCCAAGTTGGGAAACCGCTGTTCCTGCTCCCAGCATCAGTTGGCTGTGAAACGGACGGTGCAATGTTTTAAAAAGCTGGTCTGAAAGAAGACAATGGAAAATTTCTCCTCTCTGAAATATATCCACCGGAGGCTGGCCCATGGGCCATATGTTGACAACCCTAGGTTAACTGGTCTGTAATTCCTGGTTTCCCTATCACACCTTTCTAAAACTAACCAAAGAAACAAAATCTAGGTGGGTAAAGCTTATGTGGAGTAAGAAATATGTTGCTCGGTACATAAGATTATAATAATCCTAAGGGCCCTAACTCCAAGAAAAGACTGTAGCATGGATCAGGATTATCCAACCTCGTATTGGCTTCATCGCTCCAATTTAGGAATTTAGGAGGAAGGTGAAAATCTGACCTGCTGTTCGAGATGCAAGTTAATAGCATTTTATTACTGAACAGAAAAACAGATTTCTCCTATTCTTTTAACTAGGCATCAAAAATTATGTATTTCTTTGCTTCCCTCTAGTTAATGCTACAGATTGAAGAAAAAGGAACAATACAGACCTTTCCTTTCCACCGGGGCGAACAAGAATCCAGCACTTTCATTAACGCGATATAGTTTCTTGTCAAACTGTAGCGTGGGCTCATCCTCTGTGTCATTGATATTCACTTTAGCTCTGGTAATCTTCCCAAGCAAAGCATATGCGGGCATGCTCAACTCCACATTAAAGCTTTCAATGTTTTCAAATACCTGGTCATCATTTATAACAATAGTGCAAGCCTTTGTATCCTCTCTCTCATCAAATTGAACCTATTGAAGAAACAAGCATATGGAGACTGCTTAATACCTTTAATACTGTACAAAGGAAGGAAGTCCAATTCACTGGCCAGAATTTTAGACAGGAGAGGGCTGGAGGTGGTTGGGTGGGTGGGGGGGGTGGGGGGGGGAGGATGGTGGGAGGTCGTGAAATTGAGTGGGAGGCGGGGGTGCCGTTCTAATCGCCTTCCCGCCCTGCTGCAATTTCATGAGGTGCGGCGGCAGCGACAAACGGCCAGCCTGCCCCAGGCCAATTTGGCCAATTAACTGGCCGCCGCTGGTATATTGCCAGCAGTGGGCGGGTGGCTCAGGACCCCCAGGAGGCCACCCAGTAAAACCTGGCTGTCTCCTTGTGGGCTGCGAGGAGGAGGCCCTCCTGATCGGGCAGCCTGTGCCCCATGGAGGGCCCCCCCATGGCTCAACCACCCCCACTGAACTACATTCACCCCAACCCTACCCAACGACAGCCCCGCCACCCCCCCCTTGCCTCATTGGGGCCCGGACAATCGTCCCCGGCGAGGCCCCACAAACATACCTTTTTTCTGGGACCGGTGTCCCTCTTGCTCCTCTCCCTGGCTGCTGTCCCAGCAGTAGCCACTGCTCCTGGGATTGAGAGCTGGGGTTGAGAGCAGCCGGCTCGCTGATTGGTTGGTGGGACTTGGAGGTGGCACTTCCTGCCTCAGAGGGACGGCAGTCCTGCCCGAGGCCAATTAAGGGCTTGGGCCACCTAAAAGCATAGCTTGCCCCCAACTTTTTGGCTGGTGGGCGGGACCTCCCGCCCAACTTAAAATTCCAGACATTGTTTCTCATCAGTTCCCATGACACTTTTGCAATAAAATATTACTGCTCCACTAAGGAATATTAACCTTTTCTTAAAATAAATTCCACCCCCCCAACTACAGTTTTCTTCCTCTTCTGGAGGGAGTTGACACAAATTGGTAGTTCCAGAGACTCCATGGATACAGTCCACTTGAACCTTTCTTCATGGGCGTTCTTCACTAAGTAGGGAGTATCAGCACGATATTTAATCATAGGAGGCATCATATGAGAGTTGATCCTCTCCTCACCCAATGTGCAGACCTGTGTATTTTTCAGCAGGAGTCAATGAATAACAAATAGCTGCAGAACATTGCCTGATATTTATTATTCTCAATTACTAACCTAGCTGAAATCAGTTAACTCATCTTAAACTCAGACCTTTTTGATATGTATGGATCAGTTGCAGACTTGATTGTCCGTTTCTGAACTGAGTCATCAGGATAGTAACATTTTTAATATTCTTTTTGTAGAATGTGACCAATCAGTGCCACATACCAACCTCTAACTGACAGGGTAGGGAGGCACCAGTCACTCTGCTCACAGATCCCATCAATGACAAATTGCAACAAGATATATAATGGATATGTCATTAACAGTCAGTGTTAGTTATGATCTTTATATTAATACGTAAGCATTCCAATCGTAGCATCACGTACTACCTAGTTATACTTGAATACTTTACTAGTGAAAAATCTGACAGCTTCTTGTTATAAAATGTGAAAGTACAAAGCTTGCAGAATATTACAATCCTATTAACAAAATTAGGGACAAAGAAGTTACCTCAGAATTACTTATAAACCTGGATCTAATGCTGCTGGCTACCCATTGTGGCAGCATAAATTAGGCAGTAGGTAACAGAAAATGGGTAGGAGTTCCATTTTGTTGGAAATCCACCCACTTTGTGATGTAGATTTTGAGGGTGACGACCAGTGGCATAGGTAGGTGGATCTTTCATTTGATGATTAATGTAGAGGTAGGACTGGATTACGCAGCAGTTCTTTCTTTAAATTTGTTTGTGGGGTGTGGGCATTGCTGGCTCAGACAGCATTTATTGCCCATCCCTAATTGACCTTGAGAAGATGGTGGTGAGCTGCCTTCTTGAACCGTTGCAGTCCTTGGGGTGTAGGTACACCAACAGTGCTGTTCGGAAGGAAGTTCCAGGATTTTGAACCAACGACAGTGAAGGAACGGTGATACAGTTCCAAATCAGGATGGTGTGTGGTTTGGAGGGGAACTTGCAGGTGGTGGTGTTCCCATGCTTCTGCTTGTCCTTCTAGGTGGTAGAGGTTGCGGGTTTGGAAAGTGCTATCGAAGGAGTTTTGATGAGTTGTGCAGTGCACCGTGTAGATGGTTTACACTGCTGCCATTGTGCTTTGGTGGTGGAAGGAGTGAATGTTGAAGGTTGTGGATGGGATGCTAATCAAACGGGTTGCTTTGTCCTGGACGGTGTTGAGCATCTTGAGTGTTATTGGAGCTGCACTCATCGAGGTAAGTGGAGAGTATTCCATCACACTCCTGACTTGTGCCTTGTAGATGGTGGACAGGCTTTGGGGAGTCAGGAGATGAGTTACTCGTCACAGAATTCCCAGTCTCTGACCTGCTCTTGTAGCCACAGCATTTATGTAGCTGGCCAAGTTCAGTTTCTGGTCAATGGCGACCCCCAGAATGTTGATTGTGGGGGGATTCAGCGATGGCAATGCCATTGAATGTCAAGGGGAGATGGATAGATTCTCTCTTGTTTGAGATGGTCATTGCCTGGCACTTGTGTGGCACGAATGTTACTTGCCACTTATCAGCCCTGGATGATGCCCAGGTCTTGCTGTATCTGGACATGGGCTGCTTCAGTATCTGAGGAGTCACGAATGGTGCTGAACATTGTGCAATCATCAGCGAACATCCCCACTTCTGACCTTATGGTTGAAGGAAGGTCACTGAGGAAGCAGCTGAAGATGGTTGGGCCTAGGACACTACCCTGAGGAACTCCTACAGTAATGTCCTGGAGCTAAGATGATTGACCTCCAACAACCATAATCATCTTCCTTTGCGCTAGGTATGACTCCAACCAGTGGAGGGTTTTCCCCCTGATTCCCACTGACTCCAATTTTGCTCGGACTCCTTGATGCCATACTCGGTCAAATGCTGCCTTGATGTCAAAGGCAGTCACTCGCACCTCACCTCTTGAGTTCAGCTCTTTTGTCCATGTTTGAACCAAGGCTGTACTGAGGTCAGGAGCTGAGTGGCCCTGGCGGAACCCAAACTGAGCGTCAGTAAGCAGGTTATTGCTGAGCAACTGCTGCTTGATGGCACTGTTGATGACCGCCCATCACTTTGCTGATGATCAGGAGTAGACTGATGGGACGGTAATTGGCCGGGTTGGACTTGTCCTGCTTTTTGTGGACAGGACAGACCTGGGCAATTTTCTACATTGCCGGGTAGATGCCAGTGTTGTGGCTATACTGGAACAGCTTGGCTCGGGGCGCAGCTAGTTCTGGAGCACAAATCTTTAGTACTATTGCCGGAATGTTGTCAGGGCCCATAGCCTTTGCAGTATCCAGTGGTTTCAGCCATTTCTTGATATCACGTGCAGTGAATCGAATTGGCTGAAGACTGGCATCTGTGTTGCTGGGACCTTAGGAGGAGGCAGAGGTGGATCATCCACTTGGTGCTTCTGGTTGAAAATGGATGCAAATGTTTCAGCCTTGTCGTTTGCACTGCTGTGCTGGGCTCCCCCATCATTGAGGATGGGGATGTTTGTGGAGCCTCCTCCTCCTGTCTGTTGTTTAATTGTCCACCACCATTCACGACTGAATGTGGCAGGACTGCAGAGCTTAGATCTGATCTGTTGGTTATGGGATCACTTAGCCCTGTCTATTGCATGCTGCTTCCACTGTTTGGCATGCAAGTAGCCCTGTGTTGTAGCTTCACCAGGCTGACACCTCATTTTTAGGTATGCCTGGTGTTGCTCCAGGCATGCCCTCTGGCACTCTTCATTGAACCAGGGTTGGTCCTCTGGCTTGATGGTAATGGTAGAGTGGGGGATATGCCAGGCCATGAGATTACAGATTGCGGCTGAATACAATTCTGCTGCTGATGATGGCTCACAGCACCTCATGGATGCCCAGTTTTGAGCTGCTAAATCTGTCTGAAATCTATCCCATTCAGCACAGTGGTAGTGCCACACAACACGATGGAGGGTACCCTCTGTGTGAAGATGGGACTTGATCTCCACAAGGACTGACCGGTGGTCACTCCTACCAATACTGTCATGGACAAATGCATCTGCGACTGGTAGATTGGTGAGGACGAGGTCAAGTAGGTTTTTCCCTCTTGTTGGTTCCCTCACCACCTGTTGCAGACCTAGTCTCGCAGCTATGTCCTTTAGGACTTGGCCAGCTCGGTCAGTAGTGGTGCTACCGAGAGCCACTCTTGGTGATGGACATTGAACCTCCCCCATGCACAGTACATTTTCTGCCCTTTCTAATCTCAGTGCTTCTTCCAATTGGTGTTCAACACGGAGAAGCACTGATTCATCAGCCGAGGTGGTGGTGGGGTGGGGGGGGGGGGGTGCTGCGGAGGGGTGGTGGTGGGCAGTAGGTGGTAATCAGCACGAGGTTTCCTTGCCCCTGTTTGACCTGATGCCATGATACTTCATGGCGTCTGGAGTCGATGTTGAGCACCCCCAGGGCAACTCCCTCCCGACTGTATACTACTGTGCCACCATCTCTGGTGGGTCTGTCCTGCTGGTGGGACAGGACTTACCCAGGAATGGTGATGGTGGTATCTGGGATATTGTCTGCAAGGTATAATTCTGTGAGTATGACTATGTCAGGCTATTGCTTGACTCGTCTGTGGGACAGCTCTCCCAGTTTTGGCACAAGCCCCCAGGTGATCGTAAGGAGGACTTTTCAGGGTTGACGTGCTTTCATTCTGCTCTGCAGCATGTAAATCACACACCCATGTGCAATGGTTGCTAGGCAGTGGAAAGTGTATGGAAAATAAATAAATAATAGATAAATAGGGACACTGAGCACAAAAGCAGGGAGTTATGCTGAACCTTTATAAAGCCCCGGTTAGGCCTCAACTAGAGTCTGGGTCCAGTTCTGATCACCACACTTTAGGAAGGTTGTGAGGGTCATTGAGAGGGTGAAGAGGAGATTTACCAGAATGGTATCATGGTTACAAGGTTAGGTTGGAAAAGCTGCGATTGTCCTCCATAGAGCAAAGGAGATTGAGGAGAGATTTGATAGACGTGTACAAGATTATGACAGGCATAGATAAGTTAGACAAGGAAAAACTGTTCCCATTAACCCATGGTACAAGGACTAAGGGACATAGATTGAAGGGTTTGGGCAAAAGATGAAGGGGGAATGTGAGGAAGAACATTTTGATGCAGCGGGTGGTGCTGACCTGGAACTCGCTGCCCACATGGATGGTGAAAGTGGACACAATCAATATTTCAAAAGGAAATTGAATGGCCACTTGAAGGAAATAAACTTGCTGGGCTACGGGGACTGTGCAAGGGAGTGGGTCTGACTGGATCACTCCGTGGAAAGCCGGCATGGACCTGATGGGCCGAATGACCTCCTTCTGTGCTGTAAATGACTCTATGTCTCTAAGTCACAAGAAGGACACAAATACATTAAGGTAGGTACATTTCAGTCTTAACCTTTTCTCTTCATGTTTTTTTCCTTGTCGGTATTAGTTTCTTGTGTCAATCATGGCATCAATATTGGCTTCAATGGGTTTCCAAGAATTTCCCTATGTGACATATTTGGAAGGAAGTGGGGACAGATTACATGAGAAGTGCTTTGTGCCTAATTGCCAATGCCTGCACACCTGCATCTGTAGATATAGGTGAAGATACCTCCTATTCCCAGAGGATGCGAAGTTGTGTGGACCCAAAGACAGCAATGAGACATGTGAATGCTTCACTAATTAAAATGGTGGCTGCTTCTTAGACACGCTCCAGTCACCATATGTCAAGGTTTCAGTGACACATCATGAAAGAAGACATGCCTGGATGATCAAGAGAAGAGTAGCATGATTGGCTGCACCTACCATGGTTTCATCACCATAGTGGCACGCTGGTTGCACTTATTGGGCAATGACTTTGGTCATGGCCCAGATCAGCAGAGCCAGATGCAGAGCTCTGCCACCTGCTGCAGGTATATTTGCAGCAACCATGTAGCACAAGACTGGCATAATCAATGAAAGTAATGATGGTGCTGTGACTGAAACGTGGCTCCACCTCACTGTTGGCATGTAGCAGTGCTGACATATGGGGATGTTGATGTGGACGGCGACAACGTGGGGTGGTGGGAAATATAGCCTCCTTCTCTTGCAAGCAGCTTCAAATCCAGATTAGCAGCCATCAAACAGATGCTCGGGTATTGGGTTGCTCTGACTCTCTCCTGCAAATTGATGTCAGAACTTTGGGTTTCCTCTCCCTTCATTTTTACCAGTCACTTTGCAGTCTCTTTCCCCTTCAGCCTTGGTTGATATTGGGTTGAGATATTGTCTGAGCCTTTTGCTTCTTTAAAAATTTTACTTGCACACAATTTTCTACTCCTACCACTACTGTATTCCTTGTACTCATCTAAAACGGCACATGAAGTGATGCAAATAAGCTGACCATATAAAATTGGGTAAAATTTTCTTTATTATTCTTTCATGGGATGTGAGCATCGCTGGCAAGGCCAGCATTTTTGTTGCCCATCCCTAATTGCTCTTGAGAAGGTGGTGGTGAGCTGCACTTGTCGCACACATTCATTTGATTGTGGGTAGTTTAAACTTTCTGAGATGGAGCAAAATGGGTGATATCAGATTGGCTGCCTGTTATACACCCTGACTGATTTTCCTTCACATTGAAAAATTACAGCTAATGTAATATTGTCTGCTTTATGTCACCACCATTAGTTAAAATTACTAAAAGCTGACACTATTTGGGTCCAAACAATGTCAAGAACGGAAAATCTCGATTGCAAGATTAACCTAATGATGCTTGGTAGAATTTTCCCTTTCTTAGGGGTCTATTTTCCTCAATTTCCAAGTTTTACCAAAAGAGTAGATGCAAATATCAAATGTTGTTCCTCACATATATTCATGTCAACTTTTTTGCTAAAATTTGCTACTGCAGGAAAATATAGGATTGGAGTTTCCTGGGAGCTGCCTCTGCTCCACTGCCATCAACTCGCCTGAAGTATATTTGAAACCCCACGTAAAGTTACAGTGGCAGATCGGGACCAGCTCTGAGGATATTCCCAGCGAACCTTCCCTTTAAATTTTCCGACTTTCAGCATCCACCATATGTGCACACCTGGCATCCATCCAACTTTGTATCAGAAAGAAGGATTTAACTATCAATCCCAAATACACATTTTAAATATTTAAAGCAACAAATTCAGACAACTGTCAGATATCATTTCATCCCTTACTGATTGTGATGACACCTAATACACCCTCACATATATCAATCTTGCACATACCTGCCCTGCATACTCCACGTAATCCTGTTGGCCCAGCTTTGAGCCAGCTCCAGAAGTAGAAGTCGCTAACCCCTGTTCAGTACGGCACAGTACAATGGCATATTGATTGAGGTTGCCAGTCCTCTTCACTGTGACACTCACAGAGCCTGCCTTTTCACTGACATTGTAACTGCAAAGAGGACAATGGCTGAGATCAGATATTTTTAAAAATCACTTGCTGACAATTCTTAATGACATAAGGACGAAGAACAATCAAAAACACAGTGCAAGAAACAGACATAAAGACAACAATTGGAAATCTAATAATGAAGAGACTAACTACTGATATTTAATCAGAGATTTATATAAAGTGAGTGTGCGTAAATGGGATTTTCTCTGAGGTTACAGTGGGAAGATGGAAAAGGTCCATGGAAATTCCTGGTGATTATACAACATCATAAAGCTGGATATAGCAAGACCAAATGGAGATATATGTGTGAATTTTCCTAGTCTGTGCCCATGTGCAACTGAGTGCTGTGAATATCATAAAATCAGCTGAGTGCATGCCTGTGAAGGAACCTGCCTCATGTTCCTCTATTTTAATTAGTACAGGAAAATCAGGTGAGTTCCTTAACAGATGTCACTCCACCCCACCTGATTTTCCAATATTTCCTGTGCCATGGTAATGCAGTTGTCATGCAAACCCCCTTGCCTGCCAAGAATGAGGCATATTAATTTTGTCATATGAACATTGATTTTAAACTGTTGCTGGAGCAAGGAAATGACTTGTTAAACAGATCATCTGTGGCTGGAAAAAAACATTTGCATCCTAACAGACAGTGCTTGGAGGGACAAAGGGGCTATTCCCTGCTCCAATTTAACCCACAATGGACTTTGAGCACCAGGTATTCTGTGTAAGAGGAGACATTCCAGGGTCGGCGAAGACAAAGAATCCACAAACAGACGTGGTCAAACCAGCTAGTCACATGACTAACCTGCTTGGCAACCTGGGTTTTTCTGAATTGTACAAAGAGTTTGAACTGAGAAAGACTGTTTGCTCCTGGAGTGAGAAGACCTCTCCTGTCTGTTCCAATCTCTTTCTCACAAGCCTCTGGACCCACTGAGGACACATGAACTTCAAGAAAGGTCTCCTACAGCGATCAAGGTTTAAGAAGAATACTGGGCCCCAACATAAAGCAAGACCTACCTACAATCAAGGACTTTACAGTGAGCTCGAAGAACAATAACCAAAACCATCTTCAGATATTGCCTCAAACTTTTCCACTTTATTTCTTCTGCTCTTTTCTGTCCCTATCTGCATGTGTACATCACGTATGCATGCTAGCATGGGCGCGTCGCGTATCCGTAGGCGTTAAACTGAATTAGAGTTTAAGTTTAATAAATTTCAACCTTTTTTCTTTAAACCTAAGAAAACCTGTTTGGCTAGCTTCTTTGCCTTACAATTGGAATTTAGTGAACAAGGATTCACTAAAGGGGAGCTAAAAACATGGTGTGTTTAAAATTAAACCCTGTTACAGTAAGACCAGGTGAAGGCTGAGAGGGAATGCTAGACCCCTTTCTCACCGGGTCATGACACAGTGCATTTGAGCACAGACCCAGGAAAACCTCCTCTTTGAAATCCCAAAATGGAGATCCATGAATTAAGAGGGTATACAGCCTAAAGAAAGAAAATGGGATGGGCAATGATAAAGGAGGCCATCCCAAGTCCTCAAGCAATGGGAAAGCATTAGGGATATTTGTCCTGTTTATCCCAGATATAATTTCTTTATTCTTTCACAGAATCGTAGAAGCTTACTGGACAGAAGGAGGTCATTCAGCTCATTGTGCCTGTGCCAGTTCTTTGAAAGGACTGTCCAATTTAGTCCCGCACCCCAGCTCTTACCCCATAATCCTGCAAATTTGTTAACCCTTAAGTACATGCCCAATTGCCTTTTGAAAGATACTAGGGAATCTCATTCCACCAGCTTTTCAGGTAGTGTATTCCAGATCTTAGCAACCTTCTGTGTGAAGACATTTCATCTCATTTCTCCTAGGGTCCTTTTGCAAATATTTTAAATCCATGAACTCTCACTACCAACCCACTTGCTAAAGGAAACAATTTCTCCCTACTTACTCTATCAAAACCCCTCATACTTTTCAACACATCCATTATGTTTCCCTGGACCTTCTCTACTTTAAGGAAAACAATCTCAACTTCTCCAATCTCTTCACACAAGTCCCTTATCTGTTGTGTCAGCCTGGCAAACCTCCTCTATTCCTCTCCAAGGTCTTGACATCCTTTCTCAAGTGTGCTGCCCAAAATTGTGCATAATACTCCGGCTGAGGCCTAAACAACGATATGTAAAGGTTTTGGATGACTTCCTTGTTTTTGTATTCAATATCCCTATTTACAAAGCCTAATATCCCATGCACTTTCTTAACCACATTATCAACTTGCCCTGCCACCTTCAAAGATTTGTGAATATGCACCCCAGGTCCCTCTGCTCTTGCATCCCCCTGAAAATGGTACCATTTGGATTATACTGCTTCTCCATGTTCCTTCCAAGTGCATCAATTCACACTTATCTACATTACATTGCAACTGCCATGTGTCTGCCCATTTCACCAGTCTACCTAAGCCCCCTGAAGTATGCTACTATCCACCTCATTGTTCACCACAGTGCGAAGTTTTGAATACATCCACAAACTTTAAAATTGTACTCCCTGTACCCAAGTCAAGGCCATTTATATATAACAAGAAAAGCAATGGTCCCAATACTGGGGGACCCCACTGCTTACTTCACTCCAATCTGAAAAACATCTGTTCACCACTACTTTCTGTCTCCTAGTCTGTAGCCAAATTACCACTACCTCCTTAATCCCATGTGTTTCTATTTTCCGAATAGGTACTTTATGTGGTACTTTATCAAAGTCGATATATACAATACTACTGCACGATCAGCCTTCTCTGCTACATAATTAAAGAACTTAATCAGGTTAACCAGACATGATTTGCCTTTAATAAATCCATGCTGGCTGTCCCTTATGCTACTCCTAGTGAGAATTAATTTTGTCCTTGACAATGGTCTCCTGTAGTTTTCGCACCACTGGCATTAAGCTGAATAGTCTGTAGTTACCAGGTTTATTCCTCTACCTTTTTATTTGCAGAGTGGTGTAACATTGGCAATCCTCCAGTTCTCTGGCAACATGCTCATACCCAAGGAGGATTGAAAGATTGTGTTCAGAGCTTTTGCTATTTTCACCCTTGCTTCACTCAGCAACTGAGGATGGATCACATCTGAACAGGTGATGATGCCGACCTATTTATCACCTCCTTCTATTTATTGTTATCCTAGCCAATATCCCTATTCCCCCGTCCTCTACTGCAACATTAACTTACATAGAATTACATAGGATATACAGCACAGAAACAGGCTATTTGGCCCAACCAGTCTATACCAACATTTATGTTCCACTCGAGCCTCCTTCCGTCTTTCCTCATCTACATCAATCAGCATAACCCTCGATTCCCTTCTCCTTCACCTAGCCTCCCCTTAAATAAATCTACCCTATTCACCTCAAGAACTCCTGCTGTAGCAAGTTCCACATTCTCATCACTTTCTGGGTAAAGAAACTTCTTCTGAATTCCTATTTGATGTCTTGGTGACTCTCAGATAAAAACATAAGAAATAGGAGCAGGAGAAGCCCATTCGGCCCCACAAGGCTGCTCCGCTATTCAATAAGATCATGGCTGATTTGATTGTGGACTTAACTCCACTTTCCTGCCTGCCCCCCATAGCCTTTGACTCCCTTGTAGATCAAAAATGTGTCAAACTCAGCCTTGAATATATTCAATGACCCAGCTTCCACTGCTCTCTGGGGAAGAGAATTCCAAAGATTAATGACCTTCTGAGAGAACAAATTTCTCCTTATCTCTGTCTTAAAAGGGAGACCCTTATTTTGAAACTGTGGCCCCTAGTTCTAGATTCCCCGAGGGAAAACATCCTCTCAGCATCTGCTCTGTCAAGCCCCCTCAAAATCTTATATGTTTCTAAAGCATCACCTCTCATTCTTCTAAACTCCAATGAATATAGGCCCAACCTGCTCAACCTTTCCTCATAATACAACACCATCATCCCAGGAATCAGCCTAGTGAACCTTCTTTGAACTGCTTCAATGTAAGTATATCCCTCCTTACATAAGGAGACCAAATTTGTACTCAGTACTCTAGATGGGTTCTCACCAATGCTTTTTGTGTCTTCTACTGTGAAGACAGATACAAATAATTTTTCAAAGTCTCTGCCATTTCCTTGTTTCTCATTATTAATTCCCCAGTCTGATCCTCTAAGGGATCAATACTTATTTTAGTCTCTTCCGTTTTATATGTTTATAGAAACTTTTACTGTCTGTTTTTATATTTCTTGCTAGTTTACTCTCATACTCTAATTTCGCCCTCTTTTTTAGTCATCCTCTGCTGATTTCCAAAATTTTCCCAATGTTTTGGTCTACCACTAATCTTGGCAGCATTGTATGCCTTTTCTTTCAATTTGATACCATTCTTAACTTCCTTAGTTAGCTATGGATGATGCATCCTTCTCATAGAGTCTTTCTCAATTAAATATATCTTTGTTGAGATTGAAATATCTCCTTCAACGTTTGCCACTGCTTCTCTACTGTCATTACTTTTAACATATTTTCCCAGTCCACTTTAGCCAACTCTGTCTTCATAACCTTGTAATTGCCTTTATTTAAGTTTAAGACACTAGTTTCACACCCAAACTTTACACCCTCAAACTGAATGTGAAATTCTGTCATGTTAGAATCACTCTTGTCTAGAGGATTGTTACTATGAGGTCATTTATTAATCCTATCTCATTACACATTACCAGGTCTAAAATAGCCTGCTCCTAGGTTGGTTCCACAATGTACTGTTCTAAGAAACTGTCCCTAATTCACTCTATGTAGTCATCCTCCAGGCTATTTTTGCCAGTTTGATTAGTCCAATCTATATGAAGATTAAAATCGCCCACGATGATTGCAGTACCTTTCCTACAAGCCCCAATTATTTCTGTCCTACAGTGTAGCTACTGTTAGGGAGCCTATAAACTACTCCCACTATTTCTTATCTCCACTCAAACTGATTCTACATCTTGATCTTCCGAGCAGAGATCATTTTGTACTACTGTACTGATCTCATCCTTTATTAACAGAGCTACCCTACCTCCTTTTCCTTTCTTCATATCCTTTTGAAATATCAAATACCCTTGAGTATTTAGCTCCCAGCCTTGGTCACCTTGCAACCATGGCTGGAATTTTACACCCCGCCACAGGAATGGGCTGGTGGCGTGGCGGGGCGAGGATGTAAAATTAATTGGGAGGTGGCCAGCAGTGGGGTGGGGGGTGGGCGGAGCTGTTCCCAATGCCTTCCCACCCCTGTTGCAATTTTACCAGGGGCAGCAGCGGTGGCGAGAAACGGCCCACCCCAGGCCAATCAAGGCCCTTAAGTGGGCAATTAATTGCCACTTAAGGGCCTTCTCCTACCACCGCTGGTATTTTAGCAGCAGCTGGCAAGTGCCTTAGGCCCCCAGAACGCCACCAGGTAAAACTTGATGGCCTCCTTGCGGGCTGGGGGGAGCCTTCCTGATCGAGCACTCTATGCCCCATGGAGGGCCCCCCTAAAGCCCTAACCGCTCCCACTAAAATAAAGAACCCGACCTCCCAAAACCCCCCTCCCCTCCACCCCACCTCACCAGGACCCGGCTGATTGTCTCTGGTGAGGCCCCAAAACGTACATCCCTCTTGCTGTCGATGCCGGCTGGTGTCTCAGCACTGGCCACCACTCCTAGTGGCACTGCTCGGAATAAGAGCTGCCGGCAGCTCTTGCAGGTGGGACTTACTGCCTCAAGGAAGTGGAAGTCCCACCCAAGTCCAATTAAGAGCCTGGTTTTCATAATATCCCGGGGTGGCTCCCCAGGCTCGTCTGAGGTGGGCTCATCTGCGACTTTTTGGCCAGTGGGCGGGGCCTCCCGCCCAACATAAAATTCCGGCCCATGTCTCTGTAATATCTATCATATCATATCTATTTATTTCTATTTTTGCTATCAATTCATCTATCTTGTTACGAATGTTGCGTGCATTCACATAAAGAGCATTTAATTTTGTCTCTTTACCACTTTTCCCTACAATGATTTTATTTGCTGGTGCACTCTTATGTTTGTATGCTCTGTCCCTTCCTGTTACACTCTCGTTATCATTACCTGTATCACTACCCTGCACTAATGCCTTGGACTTTCTCATTAACTTTCTAAATTTCCCCTCACCTGAACACTCCCCACCCACCCCTGCCCCCCACTCCCAACTATTTGGTTTAAGGCCACTTTACAGCCCTAGTTATATGATTCGCCAGGGCACTGGTCCCAGCCAGGTTCAGGTGAAGGCTGTCCTAACAAGTACAGCTCCCATTTTCCCCAGTATTGCCTCATGAATCGAAAACCATTTCTCCCACACCAATCTTTGATTGGCCAAGCCTGCTTATCGTTTCCTAATAAGTATAAATTCACATTTCTGATACCATTCTTGAAAATCTTCTTTGCATCTTCTCCAATGCCTCAGTGTCTAGAAGCAACCAGAATTTCAAGTGTGGTCTAAGCAAGGTTTGATCCAAGTTGCGCATAATTTTCCTACTTTTCAATTGTATCCCTCTAGAAATAAACCCTAGTGTTTGGTTTGCTTTTTTATGGCCTTACTAATCTATCCAAACAGGTGGATGAGGGTAAAGCAGTGGATGTGGTGTATATGGATTTCAGTAAGGCGTTTGATAAGGTTCCCCATGGTAGGCTATTGCAGAAAATACGGAAGTATGGGGTTGAAGGTGATTTAGAGCTTTGGATCAGAAATTGGCTAGCTGAAAGAAGACAGAGGGTGGTGGTTGATGGCAAATTTTCATCCTGGAGTTTAGTTACTAGTGGTGTACCGCAAGGATCTGTTTTGGGGCCACTGCTGTTTGTCATTTTTATAAATGACCTGGAAGAGGGTGTAGAAGGGTGGGTTAGTAAATTTGCGGATGACACGAAGGTCGGTGGAGTTGTGGATAGTGCCGAAGGATGTTGTAGGGTACAGAGGGACATAGATAGGCTGCAGAGCTGGGCTGAGAGATGGCAAATGGAGTTTAATGCGGAAAAGTGTGAGGTGATTCACTTTGGAAGGAGTAACAGGAATGCAGAGTACTGGGCTAATGGGAAGATTCTTGGTAGTGTAGATGAACAGAGAGATCTTGGTGTCCAGGTGCATAAATCCCTGAAGGTTGCTACCCAGGTTAATAGGGCTGTTAAGAAGGCATATGGTGTGTTAGCTTTTATTAGTAGGGGGATCGAGTTTCGGAGCCACGAGGTCATGCTGCAGCTGTACAAAACTCTGGTGAGACCGCACCTGGAGTATTGCGTGCAGTTCTGGTCACTGCATTATAGGAAGGATGTGGAAGCTATGGAAAGGGTGCAGAGGAGATTTACTAGGATGTTGCCTGGTATGGAGGGAAGGTCTTACGAGGAAAGGCTAAGGGACTTGAGGTTGTTTTCGTTGGAGAGAAGGAGGAGGAGAGGTGACTTAATAGAGACATATAAGATAATCAGAGGGTTAGATAGGGTGGATAGTGAGAGTCTTTTTCCTCGGATGGTGATGGCAAACACGAGGGGACATAGCTTTAAGTTGAGGGGTTATAGATATAGGACAGATGTTAGAGGTAGTTTCTTTACTCAGAGAGTAGTAGGGGCGTGGAACGCCCTGCCTGCAACAGTAGTAGACTCGCCAACTTTAAGGGCATTTAGTTGGTCATTGGATAGACATATGGATGAAAATGGAATAGTGTAGGTCAGATGGTTTCACAGGTCGGCGCAACATCGAGGGCCGAAGGACCTGTACTGCGCTGTAATGTTCTAATTCTAATTCTAATATATCTCCACTTTTAATGATTTGTGTGTTTGTACTCCGAGGTCCCTTTGTTCCTCTGCCTTATTTGGATTCTTATTTTCCAAGTAATATGTGACCTCCTATTTTGCTCACCAAAATGTAATACCTCACATTTATCTGTGTTGAAATTCATTTTCCAATTATATTCCCATTCTGCAAATTTATTTATATCTTCTTGTAACTTGTTGCAGACCTCCTCAGCATTGACCATCCCCCTCAATTTGGTATCACTGCAAATTTAGAAATTGTGTTTTGTTTCCGAAGTCTAAATCGTTAATAGAAATTGTGAACAAAGGTGTCCCAGGACTGATCCATGTGGGACCTGAGTTTCCACCTTCTGCCACTCTGAATAACGACCCTTTACCTCTACTCTCTTTTCTGTCTTGAAGCCAGCTATGTATCCATTCTGCTCCCTGTCCCCTGATTCTGCATGCCCTGACCTTATTCATTAATACATTAGAGTTATAGAGTTACACAGCACAGAAACAGGCTCTTCGGCCTATCGTGTCCGCGCCGGCCATCAAGCCTATCTATTCTAATCCCACTTTCCAGCACTTGGCCCATAGCCTTGTATGCTATGGCGTTTCAAGTGCTCATCTAAATACTTAAATGTTGTGAGGGTTCCTGCCTCTACCACCCATTCAGGCAGTGTGTTCCAGATTCCAACCACCCTCTGGGTGAAAAAAATCTTTCCTCAAATCCCCTCAAAACCTTTTTTTTTATTCATTCATGGGAAGTGGGCGTCACTGGCTAGGCCAGCATTTATTGCCCATCCCTAATTGCCCTTGAGAAGGTGGTGGTGAGCTTACCTTAAATCTATGCCCCCTGGTTACTGACACCTCCACTAAGGGAAAAAGTTTCTTCCTATCTACGCCCATCATAATTTTGCACACCTCAATCAAGTCCCCCTCAGCCTTCTCTGCTTTAAGGAAGACAACCCTAGCCTATACAGTTTCTCTTCATTGCTGAAATGCTCCAGCCCAGGCAACATCCTGGTGAATCTTCTCTGCACCCTCTCCAGTGCAATCACATCCTTCCTATAATGTGGCGACCAGAACTGTACACAGTACTCCAGCTGTGGCCTAACTAACGCTTCATACAGCTCCATCATAACCTCCTTGCTCTTATATTCTATGCACCTTATCAAAGGTCATTAAACATATAGAGAAATTACATCTAATGCATTACCCTTGTCTACTCTCTCTCTTACCTCTTCAAAGAATTCAATGAATTTGTTCAAGCAAAACTCTCCCTTTTGAAATTCATGCTGACTATCCATTATTATATTTTTGGTTTCTCGATGTTTTCCTATTTTCTCGTTTAGAAGGAATTCCATTATTTTTCCTACCACCAATATTAAGCTGACTGGCCTATAGTCTATCTCCCTTCTTAAATATAGGTATCACGTGAGCTATCTGCCGGTCATCTGGCACTTCCTTGTTTCATAGAATTATTAAGTACGTGTACTATTGCTTCTGCTATCACTTCCCTAGATTCTTTTAAAATGCGTGAACGTAGTCCATCTGGGCCAGGAGTTTTATCCTTTTTTGAGTTTGAATAGATAATTTAATATTTCTCTTGTATTTTAAATGCGGCTATATCATTTCTAATCGCAGCTGTCATGTTGTGTCCACCTGATCGGTCTGCCTGGTAAATACTGTAGCGAAGTAATTATTTAATATTTCTGCCATTTTGCTATCACTGTCTGTGATTTTATCCTGTCCATCCCTTAGTGGCCCTAATCCTATCCTGACTTACCTTTTTTAATTTATGTGCCTGCAGAATATTTTACTATTTTGCTTTATTTTCCTTAATAATTTAATCTCGTTGTTCCTCTGCCTTGCTAATTTGACTTTTCTCGTAATCTTTTTGTATTCTTGTATGCTCTCCCTGCTTTCCATATACTTACTGCATGCCTCTTCCCTCACCTCAATTTTCCCCTTATGTCTTTATTCATCCATGGTGTCTTATTAGCATTTAGTTTTTTCTTGCTCTTAGTGAAATATACTTTTCCTAGTGTATGTTGAACACTGTTTTAAATGTTTTCGATTGCTGTTCTACATCATTGTTTGCCAAAATTGTTGTCCATTTTATTTTCCCAAGTTCTATTCTCAGCCCCTCAAAATTGGCTTTTCTCTGGTCTTCATCATAATTATGTCCTTCTCAATTATTATTTTAAAGCGAATTACATTATTTTCATGATTATCTAGACATTCCCCTACTTTTACTTCTCTTATCTGCTCCAGCCAGACTTCCCATAATGCTCCACCTGTCCTTGCCCTGAACTCGCACCTTTCTCTAGTCTCTCTCCTATCTCCCCTCCTGCCCTCTCTGAGCTTATCTTGCACATGAGACCCACTTCCTTTTCCCTTAATTCTATTCCCACCAAACCGCTGACCACCCAACTTCCCCTCCTGGTCCCTGTATTAGCCAATATTGTAAACGGCTCTTTCTCTTCACGTGTTGTCCTTCTCTCCTTTAAATCTGCCGTCATCATACATCTCCTCAAAAAAAACAACCATTGACCCCACCGTCCTTGCAAACCACAGTCCTATCTTCAACCTCCCTTTACTCTGCTAAGTTCTTGGACATACTGTCGCCTCCCAAATCCATTCCCATCTTTCCTGGAACTCCATATTTGAATCCCTCTAATCAGGTTTCCGCCCCACCACAGTACCAAAACAGTTCTTATCAAAGTCACAAATGACATCCTATGTGACTGTGACAAAGGTAAACTATCCCTCCTTGTCCTTCTCAACCTGTCTACAACCTTTGACACGGTTGACCACACCACCTTCCTCCAACGCCTCTCTACTGTCATCCAGCTAGGTGGGACTGCTCTTGCCTGGTTCTATTCTATTCTATCTAATCATAGCTAGAGAATCACTTGCAATGACTTCTGTTCCTGCTCCCACACCATTACCTCTGGTATCCCCGAAGAATCTATCCTTGGCTCCCTCCTATTTCTCATTTACATGCTGCCCCTTGGCGATATCATCTGAAAGCACAGCATTAGTTTTCACACGTATGCTGACAACACTCAGCTCTACCTCACCACCACTTCTCTCAACTTCTCCACCGTTGCTAAATTATCAGACCGCTTATCCAACATCCAGTACTGGATGAGCAGAAAGTTCCTCCAATTAAATATTGGGAAGAATGATGCCATAGTTTTTGGTCCCCATTCCAAATACCATCCCTCTCCCTGCAACAGATTGAGATTTAGCCAGTTTGTTTGCAACTTTGGTGTCACATTTGACCCTGAGGTGAACTTCCGATTTCATATTTGTGCCATCAAGACTGCCTAGCTCCACCTCCAACATTGCCCGACTTCACCTGTCTCAACTCATCAGCTGCTGAAACCTTCATTCATGCCTTTGTTACCTCTTGACTTGACTATTCCAATGTACTCCTGGCTGGTCTCCCACATTCTACTCTCTGTAAACTTGGAGTCATCCAAAATTCTGCTGCCTTTGTCTTAATTCGCACTAAGTCCTGCTCCCCTACCTCCCCTGTGCTTGCTGACCTATATTGGCTCCCCATCAAGCAACGTCTTGATTTTAAAATTCTCATCCTCCCTTTCTCTGTAATTTTCTCCAGCCCAACAACCCTCCAAGATATCTGCACTCCTGTAATTCTGGCCTCTTGGACATTCCCAATTTTAACCGCTTAACCACTGGTGACCACAGCTTCAGTTGCGTAGGCCTTAAGCTCTGGAATACCCTCTCTATACCTCTCCGTGCCTTTGCCTCGCTTTCCTCCTTTAATATACTCCTTAGAGCCTACCTTTTGGACCAAGCTTTTGGTCATGTGACCTGATATTCCTTTGTGGCTCAGTGGCATACTTTGTTTTCTAATGCTCCTGGGAAGCACCTTGGCACACTTTATTACATTAAAGGTGCTATAAAAATATAAGTTATTGTTGCTGTTGCTCCATTACTGGATCCAGTAGCAAATCCTCCCTTGTTGGACATCTTACATACTGGGTTAGAAAGGAGTCCTGTACACATTGTAGAAACCCTTATCCTCTTTATCCACCTCTTCCAGTCAATTAATTTCAGGGTAGTTAGAATAATAACCATGGGGGAATTAAATTTTTAAATTCATTTTCCTAGTTTGTTTGCAGATTTCTTCAACCTCCCCTATTAATGTGATTGATCCTTTATTATCTTTTACCTCCATCCACATGGATAATATCTCTGTCTTGCGATAGCTACATCCCTTTTTCCTACTGCTATTATATTATCTCGAATAAGTACATTAACTCCACCTCCACTTTTTCCCTCTCTATTTTTTCCAAATCTGTTATATCTAGCAATGTTTAATTCCCAGTCCTGATTTTTCTATAACAATGTCTCAGTAACCCTTACTATATCTTGTTCCTCGCAACATATCCTCGCCTCCAGTTTCCTGGTTTTATAATGGACAATGGGCTGAATTTTCCTGGCCCATTGGAGATGAGCTGGGAGATGCGAGGGCTGGCAATATGGCGGGCAAAGGTGACAGGAGGGGGAGCTCGATGTCTTCCCGCTGCCATGCCAGCGGTGGGAACCTTGACGGGAAGGCCACCCACTGGGTGGACAATTGAGCCATTTAAGTGGCAAATTATGGCCACTTCCCTCCCCCGGGGGCATTTTGCCTGCATCAGGAGAGCCTGCCTTTGATGGGGAGACTGCCAGGTAAAGCCAGGTGCCCTCTCCTTCTGAACTCTATGTAGCTGCATGGGACTACCTTATGAAACGTGCTATTCATAAAAAACACTCAGCTTCCCATATGCACTGTAGTGAAGCTAGCTGCCCCTTCTCTCTAATCTCCTCGTTTGGCATCTAGTTAAGGATCTTGGTTCTTGAATATTTGCTTGCATTGGGTGAACCACTTGGTTGTCAGGGTTTTTGGCTGGATTTTCCTTCCGCATTCCATCAAAAATGTGCAGGATAGCAACCACAATTTTGCTCTTTTCACCTCTATCAGAACAGCTGCTGGCCATCCCTTCACCACCAGCTACATGTAAACGCTAACCAAGAGACAGGGCTTGGCAAGGCATCGGATTTTCCTTCTCACCGCTACTGTCCCCACCATCTCCAGGGACTGCCAGGAGAAGAAGGGTGGTGGCTGTTCTTAGGGTAGTGGTGGCAAGGTCTCTAAGTCATTGAATGAAGGGACTACTTGTGGTTTCTTCTCCCCCCACAAAGGCCCCAACTAGGACAGTCTTCGAAGTCGTCAGGGCATTTTTGACCCATTAATTCCTCTTTGCCTGCTCACTTGCAACAGTACTGATCTCTTTGCAATACCACCTGAATTTTCCTCGCTTGCTGTGGCCCTGCATACCTGATGATCTTGATGCAGGAAAATGGGTCAAGGTTATGTGGGGTCAGTGGAAGTTCCTCTAAAACAGGTGTGGCCTCAACAAATTTCAAGGTTTGTATATTTGGCTGAAGAAAGGTTTTCATTTATCTAGTGTCTTTCCAAACAGCCCAAAGCGTTTCACAACAAATGAGGCACTTTTGTAGCATAGTCACTGTTATAATACTGAAAGACAACAGAAATAAAACAACAGTATATAAAGGATGCCTACCTGGTGTATTCAAAACTGATGAGAGACCACTGGATATGGAACACATTATCACTGACAATATTAGGTTTGCTGTCTTTCACCAAAAACTTGAATGTGTCCATAGTCTTTTGAATTTTATCTTCATTTAAAATGTAGGTGACCAAACCCAAGTTAATATCCTCTACAGGGAAATAAATTTGTACAGGGCAGGTTACACATAAAATATACATAATTAATGTCTTGTCCTTCACAAATGTTTTCAAAACTACTGACAAAAGTCATTACATTTGTACAATGCTTAATTGAGCATCGGCTTTTTGAAAAAGGCCCAGAATTTGCACCGGCCTTTCCAGTGTACTAATGTTAGAAGACCATTGGATGTACAGTCAGCACAATTTCAAAAGGGACAGTCATGCTTGGCCTATGTTACAAGAGTAGATGAAGAAAATGTAGTAGATGTAAGAGATTTGAATTTTCAAGAGGCCTTTGATAAGTATTCCTATATCCCTTAATTTGCTTAGTGCCCAAAAATCTATCGACTTCTGTCTTGAATATACTCAACGACTGAGCATCCACAGCTCTCTGGGGTAGAGAATACCAAAGATTCAAAACACTTTAAATGAAGAAATTTCTCCTCATCTCAGTCCTAAATGGCTAAATAAACCCCTTATTCTGAGGCTGTGACCCCATGCTCTAGATTCCCCAGCTCGGGAAACATTTTCTCAGCATCAAGCCCCTTAAGAATTTTATAAGTTTCAATTAGATCGCCTCTCATTCTTCCAAACCCCAGAGAATATAGGCCTCATCTACTCAATCTCTCCTCATAGGATAATCCCCTCATCCCAGGAACCAGTCTAGTGCACCTTAGTTGCACTCCCTCTAGAGCAGGGTTGTCCAACATAAGGCCCGCGGGCCGCACTCCGGCCTGTCAAAGGTTTCGATCCGCCCTCCCAATTATGGTCCACTTCGTTCCGGCCCGCCAATCAAGCAGTGCCCTTCTTTCAGGCTTGTCAATCCTGGTGCTATCAATCATGGATGCTGGCCAATAAAATGTGTTGGAGGAGGTAAGTGAACTCGTTGAGGCAACGGGGAAGAGGTGAGCTCGAGGAGTCTGTGGTGGAGAAGGGGAGTCGGCGGTGGAGAAGGGAAATTGGAGTCGGCGGTGGTGGAGAGGTGAGCTTGAGGAGTCGGGATGCGGGGGGAGGTGAGCTCAAGGAGTCGGGGACGTGGGGGGGAGGGGAGATCGGGCAGTCAGCGGTGTGGGGGCAGGGGAGCTCAAGATGTCGGGAGTGTGGGGGGAGGGGAGCTCGAGGTGTCGGGAGTGTGGGGGGAGGGGAGCTCAAGGTGTCGGGAGTGTGGGGGAAGCGGAGCTTGAGGAGTAGGGCATGTGGGGGGAGGGGGGAGAGGGTTAGCTCGAGGAGTTGGGAGTGTAGGGGAGGGGAGCTCGAGGTGTTGGGAGTGTGGGGGGAGGGGAGCTGGAGGAGCCAGGGGTGTGGGGGGAGGGGAGCTCGAGGAGTCAGGGTGTGGGGGGAGGGGATTAGCTCGAGGGGTCGGGGTGTGGGGAAAGGGGAGCTCGAGGAGTCAGGGGTGTGCGGAGAGGGGAGCTCGAGGAGTCGGGAGTGTGGGGAAAGGGGAGCTTGAGGAGTCGGGGGAGTCGGGGAAGGTAAGTTTTTGCTCCTGTTGCATGGTAGGTGCAGGGAGGAAATGTTGAAGAAAATCTAATAATTTTTAAAAACCCAGTATGCCTTATTTCTTGTATCCAGATTAGAGTCATAGAGACTGGCCAAGGTTTTAGTTGTGTGCTGGGAAGTGTCAACCAGGGAAAGCAAAAGACCTGTTGGTAGTTTTTGTAGCCATTTGGAAGTTAAGAGTCGCTTCCCTCTCATAGTTGGCCGCCCATGGATACAATAAAAGAAAGATTGATGCTGAATGTCGAGCATTCAAACGCTCTTGGACCAATGATTTTTTATTATTAAGACAAATTTTTAATGTCTTCATCTTTCGAAATTTGCTCACTGGCCCCATGGGCTGATCAAAAATTGTAATGTAACCCTCTGCCTGAAAAGATTGGACAGCCTTGCTCTAAAGCAAGTATGGCCTTCCTTAGGTAAGGAGATCAAAACTGACACAGTTTAGTTTAGAGATACAGCACTGAAACAGGCCCTTCGGCCCACCGAGTCTGTGCCGACCATCAACCACCCATTTATACTCATCCTACACTAATCCCATATTCCTACCACATCCCCACCTGTCCCTATATTCCCCTACCACCTACCTATACTAGGGGCAATTTATAATGGCCAATTTACCTACCAACCTGCAAGTCTTTTGGCTGTGGGAGGAAACCGGAGCACCTGGAGAAAACCCATGTAGACACAGGGAGAACTTGCAAACTCCACACAGGCAGTACCCAGAATTGAACCCAGGTCGCTGGAGCTGTGAGGCTGCGGTGCTAACCATTGCGCCACTGTGCCGCCCAGTATCCAGGTGCAGCCTCAACAATGCCCTGTATAATTGTAATAAGACTTCTTTAGTCTTATACTCCAATCTCTTTGTAACAAAAGTTAACATATCATTTGTCTTCCTCATTGCTTGCTGTGATTTATGTACAAGGTCCCTCTGAATGCAAGCATTTCCTAGTCTCTCACCAAGAAATATTCTACTTTATTTAGTTTTATACCAAAGTGGATCACTTCACACTTTGCCACATTGTGTGCCATCTACCATGTTCTTGTCCACTCACCCAACGTGTCTATATCCCTTTGTAGCCTCTCAGCGTCCTGCTCACCACTTACTTTCCCATCTAACTTTGTATTGTGAGTAAACATAGATACATTACTCTCAGTCCCTTCATCTTAGTCATTAATATAGATTGTAAATAGCTGAGGTCTATGTACTGATCCTTGTGGTACCTTATTAGTTACAGCCTGCCAACCCGAAAATGTTCTGTTTATTAGCTAATCCTCAATCCATGCTGATATATTACCCCCAATCCCAGGAGTTCTAATTTTGTGCAATGACCTTTCGTATGGCACCTTAATGAATGCTTTTTGAAAATCCAAATATGCTACATCCACTGGTTTACAAGGAGTTACAAGGATACTTGGGTTACCAGAACTGAAAGAATATACCGATCAGGAAAGACTAACCAGTCTTGGGATCTTTTCTCTAGAAATGAGAAGGCTGAGGTGTGAACTGATGGAGGTCTTTAAGATTATTTAAGAATTTGGTAGGGCATATATAGAGATGATTCCACTTATGGGAGACACCAAAACTAGGGGATATGAACATAGATAGTTGCCAATAAATCCAATAGGGAATTCAGTCGGAATTTCTTTACCCAGGCGGTAGCTAGAATGTGGAACTCACTTGAGACAAATAGCATAGATGCATTTAAGGGATTACTAAATAAACATGAGGGAGAATGGACTAGAAGGAAATGCTGGTAGAGTAAGATGTAAAGGGATGAAAACAGGCTCGTGTGGACGATAAGGAGCAGCATGGACCAGTTGGATAGAATGGTCCTTTTTTGCATAAATTCTATGTAATGTACAGAGAAATATGAAAGGGAATGGTGAGTGAGCAAAGAAGAGGATTTGATTAGGTGGCTAATAGTGCATGCTTAATTGGTGGAGTAGCCTGTTTCTGTGCTGATGCATTCCAGGGGCTTGATTTTCTGCTGATCCTTATCGTCTGCATGAGTGCTGTTCAATATGCACATCCACCCATCCGTTTCCCGGGGTAAGGTTACTTGTATACTTTTTGGCAAGTTCCCCCTGAAGAGCTATCAGGGATTAAGTGGATGTGGGATGGGTGGAAACTGATGTGCTGTAATAGGATTCAAAAACACAGAGTGCCCAGGAGCAGGAAACAAGCTGAAGAATGTGACCACAAGGGAATCAAGTGATCAAAGAGTGGTGAATTTTTCTGATGGGGAGATAGATGTGCTCCTCGAGGAAATCAGAACTAGATGTTAATTTATTTTGGTTTTGGGTGGAATTAGTAGAGGGGGCAGGGAGAGGCCTCCCAGGCAGCAATAAGAGCACAGTGAGCGAGGCTGCAGTGGCTGTCAGAGCCACCTCAACAACACTTGGAATAGTGGTACATTGCAGGAAGTACATCAACCAAGATGCGCAAGGTGAGCAATAACTTATTCTCCATTCCCCTTTCAGTGAAAGGGTGGCATCAGTAACTTCGTCTCCTCATCATGCTGCTTGCTCATCACCCACAGCCAACAGGAAGAAGCCTCTAAACTCCCACCCACAAACAAACATGTTGTGAAGACTACCTTAAAATGAATACATCATGACAGGTGCTAGCATAAACAATCAGTTTTGTATACTACAGCATACCGCTATTGTATTAAACAGCCAACTCTATTTGTATATGGGGATCAGCAGAAATAATACACAAGAACTCACCTTGGGTGAAAGTCATTAGAGGGATTCCAGGCCTCAGTTTGTTCTCCAGGTGTCCATGCTTTGGTCCTGTGGTAATCTCATAAATCAGCTGCTTGTCTTTAGTGTCAGGATCCATGGTCAATAGTTCCTTCTTAGTGATCAGGTTGATGGCCTGAATTAGAAGGATCATTATTTAACAGCATTAATATGTGAAAGAATAAATAATGAATAAAATATATATGAATTATATAATTCTTGGTATGAAAATGCATATTAATTTAAGTATATTAGTGCAAATAAATCTGTTACAATAATTTCTGTGAGTTGTGTTCCAATAATTGCCGAGGATTTCCTTGGTGCTTCTCCCATCCTAACATCGGCAAAAGATCAGCAGAAAGTCTGTTTCCATGCATAACTGGGTTTTCCACTGAATTTGTGTCAAAATTACAGGGGTAGAGCAGGAGGTGCTCCAAGAAAATTTCCGTTGTGTGTGTTTAGAGCAATGGGCATATAATTAGAGTTCTTTCTCGAGTTATGCCCCAGGAACTGTTTTGTGAATACATATGTGTTGTTAAAATAGAAAACATAGCAAAATTAAAAATATGAAATAAAACTGTTTCCAAATAAGTTTATAAACTGAAGTTATAAAGGGAAAAAATTTAACAGAGACACGCTTTTGTTGTAAATGTTATTCAAATCATTTTTGGTTTTGGGGGATCATGACAGCGATCCCTCAGCTAGGAATTCTCATTGTCCTATTAGGCCTGGTAATAGTCATCTGACATTTACTCCACAGCACAGGACTTGAGTCACTCATGAACAACTGTGTAGGTAGTGCCCACGGGTGCACTAAATCCTATATTTAATAGTTTGCTATCAAGCAATCTTTTTGCACCCCAAACGTAAAAAAAAAATCTAAATTGAATCCTATTGTTTTTAGTGTATACATATACATATATAAGGCTTGGCCAGCAATTAAAAATACTAATCACGCAATTAAAAAAATCAATCTCTGTTAATCTTGCTTTAATCACAAATTTAATTGATGCATCCAATTCACTCACGTTTGTTTTATTACAGATGTTATTATCATTCAAAAAAGAACCTATCATAAAACCTGCTTTTCTATTTCTGAGTTCATATTGTTGGTCTCGATTTATAGCTTGACATTTATTTTCATGGAATTATAAATTGGTTCAGAGAGGGTTATCAGATGTTATTTACATATAAACATATAATATTACACTATGTAAAATAGAATATAGGTGCTCTGTGTTCTTTGAATGAGTGCTGGAGTCATTTACAGATTAGGCTACAAATCAGAACACTGGGTTTATTTGATTTGGCAGGTGAATTAACAGGTTGGAGACAGCAGAACTGCTATTTTCTTTCGACAGGAGCTGAAATACACTTTTTCAGATTATGTGCATCCAAGGAAGAACATAAACACATTGGCTCTCACTGAAGCAACACCTAGCCATTAAAATTCTTGTGCTGAATTTTATTAGCACGCCGCACATTGCACTCAGCAGCCTTCCAACATGAAGCGCTGCTGCTGAGCCCCCGCAATATTTTGCACAGGGACTCATTTAAGTGGAGGGTGCGGAGTGGCCGCCTCTGATGACGTAGAGGGGGCGGCTGCTCCGTCCCCAGCAATGGCGCCACACCACCAAAAGGGCGCAGGGGCCATTTTTAAAGGGCTGCAGGCCCTTCAGACTCATTAAAATTTTTTAAAGGGAAAGAATGCTGAAAGATAAAGATCGACATTTACTCACATTTTCAATTCCCTCTCCCACACCCCCAATGAATAACAAATATGCAAATTGCCCTCTCCCTCCAGAAAAAAACTTTATTTCAGGTCTCGAACTTTCCCCCCCGAACTTCATTACCTATGACCCGCAATCCCTGCCTGCCATCTCCACAGCCAATAAGAAGTGTTTTTCCTGCTCCCCTCGCCTTGATCATTTTCGGCTTCCCCCTCCTCACCAGTGTCTTGCCTCGGAACTCCGAACGGAATTCCAAAGGCACGCGAGGTGCGGCTGGCGGCCGTGAAATCTGCGTGGGACAGCCGCTGGGACCAGGTAAGATTATTTGCATTTTGTTTCAATTAATTTTAATACGTAAATTAAGGGGGCCACAACGAGGCCTTACTGCTGCCAGTAAAATGTGACGGGGCCTTCTCAGCGTCGGGGGTCATGGCGGGCTGCTCCCGCAAGTATTTTACAGGCCTATACTGCCGACGTCGAGGGGCTAGTAAAATACAGCCCCTTATCTCTGTAATTTCCTCAAACCCTAAAACTGAGATGTCTGTACTTCTCCAACTCTGGCCTCTTGCAGATGCACAATTGCAATCACTCTACCATTGCCTCTGTACCTTCAGCTGCCAGTCCCTAAGTTCTGCATTTCCCTCCCTAAACCTCTTTGCCGTGCTATTAGAAACTGAAGATGCACTGAAGATGGAATTCAACTTGGAGAAGTGAGGTGATGCATTTGGGGAGATCAAACAAGGCAAAGGAATAAATAGGAAAATATTGAGAAGTGTAGAGGAAGTAAAGGACCTTGGAGTGAATGGCCACAGATCCCTGAAGTTAGCAGGACAGGTCGAAAAGGTGTTAAGATGGCATATGGAATCCTTTCCTTTATTAGCCGAGGTATAGAATATAAGCGCATGGAGGTTATGCTGGAACTGTATAACTCATTGGTTAGGCCACAACTTGAGTACTGTGTACAGTTCGGGTCACCTCATTACAGAAAGGATGTAATTGCACTAGAGGGTACAGAGGAGATTTACGAGGATTTTGCCAGGACTGGAAAAATGCAGCTATGAGGAAAGATTGGATAGGCTGGGGTTGTTCTCATTGGAACAGAGAAGGCTGAGGGGAGATCTGATTGAAACATACAAAATTTTGAGAGGCCTGGATCGAGTGCAGGTGAAGGGTCTGTTCACATTAGCAGAGAGGTCAGTGACGAAGGGGCATAGATTTAAAGTGATTGGTAGAACAATTAGAGGGGAGATGAGGAAATACTTTTTCATCCAGAGGGTGGTGGGAGTCTGGAACTCACTGTCTGAAAGGGTAGTTGAGGCAGAAACCCTCAACTCATTCAAAAGGAGTCTGGATATGCACCTCAAGTGCCATAAACTGCAGCGCTATAGACCAAATGCTGGAAGGTGGGATTAAAATGGGTGGATTGTTTTTCAGCCGGCACAGACACAATGGGCCAAGTAGCCTCTTTCTGTGCCTTAAACTTTCTATGATTCTATGTTTCTTAAAACCTACCTCTGTGACAAAGTTGCTATAACATCTCCTTATGTGGCTCAGGATCAAATTTAGTTTGATGATGCTCCTGTCAAGCACCTTGGGATGTTTTACGACTTTAAAGGTGCTATATAAATGCAAGTTGCTGTTGTTATGTAGAAGGCATAAATTGCACCAATTGTAAAAATCAGTGCTTAAAAAGTTTAAACAGTCTTATGATTACTGGAACTATTCAATTGTTTTTAAGTTTGTTTCAAGCTTACTTGGTCTGCTGCAGCTCTACAGAAAACAGAAATCAGGGTGGGAAACAATCATATATTGGAATCAGGCAATCAGATACAAATTAAAGACATTTGGATAGATTGAAATTAAGAGTGGCCAAGGATGGTGATAAAAGCGCACTTCCTAAATTCCTGTTGTCTTGTCACTTTTTTGACTAAACCTTTTCATCAACTTTTGTCATTATAAATTCCTATTTCTATATTTCCCATTCAACCGTCCTATTTTGATGGCACGATGCAATTGCTCACTCTGTTAACTGGGTGGTTCTTCGGAGCAAATCTTTCAGCTCTGTGTCTCAGATTCACTATCATCATTTTTTTCTACTGATTTGTGAGTTTTTACTCTGATTACACTCAATGGTTTCCTTCCTTGTCCCCAATACTTCCTCTGGCCGACTAATGGCCACAGATTCCATTTCTTTCTTTGCCTGCTTGTAGACTTTTAGGCACCTTTCCCATTTATGTATATAATTACTTTAATACAGATGGTCAATTTAAAACTTAGCCTGTTAAATAAGTATGTAATGTTGGCATAACATATTGTGTGCTAAGAAATATAACAGGCAATATAAAAATTATTTAGTAGACCTGTTATTGGACAGGACAGTGACAACATTTATAAACAGTTTTTGGCAGCAAAACAATTTATTTGGATGGAATGGTAAACTGCATCTTTCTGTCTGATCCTGCAATTAAGTCCCAAACTGACTACATTTTTCCAAGTCCTGCATAGAGAAATATATGTTATGATCCTTCCTTATTATCTTTGTACCTTGTATACAACTATTTACTCCAATCAATAACTTGAAATCTTACTCACCTTTTAAATATATATTCAACAGGGACTCAGTAAATTGCCGCTTAGTAAAACAAAAAGTCTATCTACCCTCCTCACTAAACAAAGCAAACTGTGTTGGTTTGAGTTTGCTTCGGTGGATTGGGAGACTACATTAGAAGGTATGATGGTAGACAAGCAATGGCTAGCATTTAAATAATTAATAATTTGCAACACATATACCTTGCTTTAAGGCACAAAAACCCACAAAAAAAGTGGTCCACTGTGGCTAACAAGAGGAGTTAAAGATAGTATTAGATCAAAGTAAAAAGCTTATAATGTTATGGAATAGTATGGCACATAACAAAGCCTCTATTTATACAACAATTCGATTTCCCCCTTACTGAAAATGGATATCATACATAAAATTAATTACAGCAAATTCAAAACATAATAGAACTCCACTACTTCAGTTGATATTTATTAGTTAATAGCACTTTCCACATAAAATCTAGAATTAACGTGTGTTTTCAAAAAATCCAAGCATCTTAATTGCAGAAGTTAACTGCAAATAATTGAGAGTTCTAATATATATGCATTATTATATGTGGGAAGCATATTCTAATATCCACAATGTCTTCACGTGAAAAGATTTTAAACAGGTATTTCACTCAAGTGATTAAAAAGCTGATAGGATAGAAAGTATGTGTTCAGAGGAAGAAACTGGCTTGATGGACAAGGCAGCTCTTTCTTGTTCCATGATTTCTTATATTCTTACTGCTATCAAAAGTTAGAACTAGATTTCCAATGTAAGCATTCATTTATGTTTTTGCAGTAAATTTTGGTGATGTACCAGGGAAAATATATATATTTTTTAAGAAAAATACTTGTTTGCCCTGATTCCATCAAGACAACCTCTGCCCAATCACACTTTCACTGCAACAGAAATCACATCTGCTGATCATTTTAATATTTAAATATTGCTTGAAACTAACATAAATTCCAAAATTTGTAATGCAAAACAAACATGTGATTAGTTGTGCAAATAAAGCTTTTAATCCTTGTGTTTGTGCTGGAAATGCAGGAAGTAGAATTACTTTACTATCCATGTACTCCAGCCACTGTAGTCCCAGGTTGGTAACAATCCTTGGTGTCCCATCATCCACAGGCAGGATATCAATCTTAAACTTCTGGGGAGCAGCTGTCACAATCTGTTTTCAAATGGTTAGAAACAAGATGATGTGCATAGTTAGCAACAACTGCAAATCAGAAAATATGTCATAAGCCACAGAATAGGTACATTAAGCAGGTATGCAGCTGTACCTCTCCACCAGCTCTCTTGACCCTTCCACTGCCTCTGTGCCACCAGACTGCTTGTCTGACGACTAGGCCAAGAATCCCCTCCATGAACCTGTCCAAAATGGGCAGTCCCTCTGCAGCACTGCTGGGATTTATGGACTAATTCCACTGGGAGCTTGGCATGCAGGTTAGATAAACCCTGACCTAGGAAACTGCAACAAGGTTCTGGCAGCATTGAAGGGCAGATGTTCTACACTTCCCCCAACTCCCCTCACACTCAAATTATCTTTTAACATTTTATTTTTATGGAGCAGTCTGGCAATGTCTCCCACCTTCATTGTCCATACTCCCATCATTTGTCTTGCTTGATGCCCTCAGCTGAGCAGCAAACAGACAGATGTTCCCAGGCTGCTGCTGATTCTCCTATAGACAACACCATGAGGTACCAAGAATCACCCCACACCCATCCACCCACCACCTCCCCCACACACAAAGACAACATTCCGAAATCTAGTGCCAACTTTGAAATAATAGCAAATAATAAATAACAAATAAAAATTTGTGGCTAACAGTGTTTCTCTGATGCATATGTAGATAAAAATGCTGGATGCAGTCACCCAACTTCAATTCCCAATCTTTGTTCAGTGAACTGCTCTCAGCTGCCAGAACAGTGATGGTTTTATAAATGGCTTGAAAGTTCTTGAACTAAGCAGGTGAAAAATCAGACTGATCACTTCCATTGACTTCTATTGAAAGTGCAAGTAGCAATGCTGGATAAGGGCAGAAGGAAGCTTACCTGTGGATACGGGCAGATGGAAGCTCACCTCTGGATAAGAATATGAGGGAGAAGGGATTAGAAGATTCAATGATAGATTTAGATGAGGAAAGATGGGAGGAGGCTCAACTGAAGTATAAACACCAGCCCAACCAGTCCATGCCGAATAGCCTGTTTCTGTGCCGTATTCTTTTCTTTTCTTTTTGGGCCTCCTTATCTCGAGAGACAATGGATACGCGCCTGGAGGTGGTCAGTGGTTTGTGAAGCAGCGCCTGGAGTGGCTATAAAGGCCAATTCTGGAGTGACAGGCTCTTCCACAGGTGCTGCAGAGAAATTTGTTTGTTGGGGCTGTTGCACAGTTGGCTCTCCCCTTGCACCTCTGTCTTTTTTCCTGCCAACTACTAAGTCTCTTCGACTCGCCACAATTTAGCCCTGTCTTTATGGCTGCCCGCCAGCTCTGGCGAATGCTGGCAACTGACTCCCACGACTTGTGATCAATGTCACACGATTTCATGTCGCGTTTGCAGACGTCTTTATAACGGAGACATGGACGGCCAGTGGGTCTGATACCAGTGGCGAGCTCGCTGTACAATGTGTCTTTGGGGATCCTGCCATCTTCCATGCGGCTCACATGGCCAAGCCATCTCAAGCGCCGCTGACTCAGTAGTGTGTATAAGCTGGGGATGTTGGCCGCTTCAAGGACTTCTGTGTTGGAGATATAGTCCTGCCACCTGATGCCAAGTATTCTCCGAAGGCAGCGAAGATGGAATGAATTGAGACGTCGCTCTTGGCTGGCATACGTTGTCCAGGCCTCGCTGCCGTAGAGCAAGGTACTGAGGACACAGGCCTGATACACTCGGACTTTTGTGTTCCGTGTCAGTGCGCCATTTTCCCACACTCTCTTGGCCAGTCTGAACATAGCAGTGGAAGCCTTACCCATGCGCTCGTTGATTTCTGCATCTAGAGACAGGTTACTGGTGATAGTTGAGCCTAGGTAGGTGAACTCTTGAACCACTTCCAGAGCGTGGTCGCCAATATTGATGGATGGAGCATTTCTGACATCCTGCCCCATGATGTTCGTTTTCTTGAGGCTGATGGTTAGGCCAAATTCATTGCAGGCAGACGCAAACCTGTCGATGAGACTCTGCAGGCATTCTTCAGTGTGAGATGTTAAAGCAGCATCGTCAGCAAAGAGGAGTTCTCTGATGAGGACTTTCCGTACTTTGGACTTCGCTCTTAGACGGGCAAGGTTGAACAACCTGCCCCCTGATCTTGTGTGGAGGAAAATTCCTTCTTCAGAGGATTTGAACGCATGTGAAAGCAGCAGGGAGAAGAAAATCCCAAAAAGTGTGGGTGCGAGAACACAGCCCTGTTTCACACCACTCAGGATAGGAAAGGGCTCTGATGAGGAGCCACCATGTTGAATTGTGCCTTTCATATTGTCATGGAATGAGGTGATGATACTTAGTAGCTTTGGTGGACATCCGATCTTTTCTAGTAGTCTGAAGAGACCACGTCTGCTGACGAGGTCAAAGGCTTTGGTGAGATCAATGAAAGCAATGTAGAGGGGCATCTGTTGTTCACGGCATTTCTCCTGTATCTGACGAAGGGAGAACAGCATGTCAATAGTCGATCTCTCTGCATGAAAGCCACACTGTGCCTCAGGGTAGACGCGCTCGGCCAGCTTCTGGAGCCTGTTCAGAGCGACTCGAGCAAAGACTTTCCCCACTATGCTGAGCAGGGAGATTCCACGGTAGTTGTTGCAGTCACCGCGGTCACCTTTGTTTTTATAGAGGGTGATGATGTTGGCATCGCGCATGTCCTGGGGTACTGCTCCCTCGTCCCAGCACAGGCATAGCAGTTCATGTAGTGCTGAGAGTATAGCAGGCTTGGCACTCTTGATTATTTCAGGGGTAATGCTGTCCTTCCCAGGGGCTTTTCCGCTGGCTAGGGAATCAATGGCATCACTGAGTTCCGATTTGGTTGGCTGTATGTCCAGCTCATCCATGACTGGTAGAGGCTGGGCTGCATTGAGGGCAGTCTCAGTGACAGCATTCTCCCTGGAGTACAGTTCTAGGTAGTGCTCAACCCAGCGGTCCATCTGTTTGCGTTGGTCAGTGATTATGTCCCCCGATTTAGATTTGAGGGGGGTGATCTTCTTGATGGTTGGCCCAAGAGCTCTCTTCATGCCATCATACATTCCTCTGATGTTTCCGGTGTCTGAGGCCAGCTGAATATGACTGCATAGGTGTTGCCAGTAGTCGTTTGCGCAACGCCTAGCTGTTCTTTGTGCAGTACTTCTGGCTGCTTTAAGTGCTGCGGATGTTAAATCGCTGGGGGCTTTCTTGTAGTTCAAAAGTGCAATGCGCTTAGCGGCTATGACAGGTTCCAGCTCTTCATTATGAGATTGAAACCAGTCTGCATTTCTCTTCGCACTTTTGCCGTAGGTGGTCAAAGCTGACTCATAGATGGCGTCTCTGATGTGGGCCCACTTGGTCTCAGCATCCCCTGTGGGAGTGTTTTGAAGGGCTGTTACAAGTGAATTTAGAAATTTTTGTAACAGCTGTGGGTGAGAAATTCTGCTCGTGTTGATGCGCGGGTGGCCCTTCTGCTTGGAATGATGCAACTTCTTTGGTCTGAGTCTAACCTTGCTGCACACCAGGGAGTGGTCGGTGTCGCAGTCCGCACTGTGGAAGCTGCGTGTGATTTGAACACTGTTTAAGGCGGCTCGCCTTGTGACAATGAGGTCTAGCTGGTGCCAACGACGTGATCTTGGGTGCCTCCATGAAACCTGGTGACAGGGTTTAGTGTGAAAGAACGAGTTGGTGATGCAGAGGTTATGATAGGTACACAACTCAAGCAGTCTCTGCCCGTTCTCATTCATCCTTCCAACGCCATAGCGCCCAAGGCAGGAGGGCCATGAGTCATGGTCGGCCCCAACCCTGGCATTAAAGTCCCCCAGCAGGAATAGGTGTTCGGTGTTGGGGATGCTGCTAATGATGTTATGGAGTTGTTCATAGAACTGGTCTTTAGCTTCAGGTGCGGAACAGAGTGTTGGAGCATAGATGCTGAGTAGGTGTACTGGACCAGAGGTGGTGAGCAGTCGGATGGACAGTATGCGTTCCGAGCCATTTGAGGGAGGCTCTATCATGCTGAGCAAGGAGTTTCTGATGGCGAAGCCCACTCCATGCTGTCTTGGTTCTTCAGGATCCCTGCCCTGCCAGAAGAAGGTGTAGTCTTGCTCTGCTAGAGAGCCACTCGCGGGGAGGCGAGTCTCCTGAAGTGCTGCAATGTCCACATTGAGTCTACTGAGCTCGTTATTAATGATGGCGGTCTTCCGAGAATCGTTGATTTGTGTAAGGTCTTCCGACAGGCCAGGACACATAGTTCTGACGTTCCAGCTTGCAAAGCGAAGGGCTGGTACCTTCTTTCCTTTTTTCATGTTGTTTGGTGCGGTGTATCAGTCCACCTTTCGGGCAATGACCCTGAGCTCCAAGCACCCATTGAAGCAGGCAGACTGTGGCGGGACAGAACCTTATTGACCGGGGGCTGCCCGGTTTGAGGCGGGCGGTAGCTGTCCAGTGAGGTGCAATGACCTCTCCCACCGACAAAGGCAACCCGTGGCGCCCAGTTTCTACGCCAATTTATCTGGACTTATAACCCGTAACTGCTGCCTTCCGTGTTGTTTCAGTCGCTGTGAGGCAACTATGGAGTGACCTCTCCATGGCGCATGCCTGGGCAAATTTATGGAGGTTGAGAGTTGCCCAGTCGTCAAAACCCCCCTCTCGGCCTTTCTGGTGGGGTCCAAAGGAGTGCAGGACACGACGTTTGGCACCAGTATGGCTGCAGGAACTGCCGGAAACATGCCAAAGGTGACACATGACCGCCTACGGGGTTCCGCTCCGGATTTTCTGTTAGGGTTTACTCCCTTAGCCTTGGTCTCTCCCGAGACGCCCACAAGGCAGTGGGGTTGTTGGGGCCCCTACACAGGTGTAGGATGGTGCCGGTGGGAGGAGGGGATGCAAGGGGGAGGGGTAGAGGGAGGGGGTGGGGGGGGGGTGCAGGGGAAGGGGGTGCGGGGTGAAGATGGTGCGAGGGGGGGGCAGGCTGGGACGGGGTTGTGAGGGGGTGAGCTGAGAGGGTGGAGCAGGGAAGGGGACGGGGGTGGGGGGGGGGGTGGAAGGGGGGTAAAGGGGGGGGAGGGGGGGTGGAATCTGGTGCAGGTAATAAGCCATTTCCTCAGTGCCCACCATCGACGTCCGGAAAGCTCATCCACGTCCTTCGGGAGGTGAAGCATCATTTGGCAGACTTAGAGGTGATTACATTTGTTAAGGGTTTTTTTTTATATCCTATGTAATCCTATGTAAGATGAAGCTCAGCTGTGGATCAGGGCAGGTAGAAGCTCACCTGTGGTACTCACTGATACTGAACACCTTGCTAATACTGAAGATGAAATTCAACTTAAACAGTGGTACGAAATGGGTGATAGAAAATCTGTGGCCTGCTTGGCAGCCTGCTGAATTTTTTTCGATTGAAGTCAATGGAATAGAAAATCGGACGGGGTGTAGAATGGGCTGCTGATTCGCTATTAGCCATTTTCTGCTACTGCTGAATTTCACTCTCTCATTTGCCAGCCCCATACAACAGGAAAATTGGAAGGGAAAGAAAAAATATCAGAAGCTCAAACTCTCAATGCTAAAACTGGGGCTTCTGCACTGTTCCTTTTTAACCAAGTAACACTTGTTTCATTAGACTAATCATTTCTGATAAGGACTCACCTCCTTCCCTGCCTCTTCAACAATGAAGAAAGGATTTGTCCCATCAGATACGGTGAAAGAAAAGCGATCTTTAAGAGAGTTACTACCATCATGATTGTAGCTGATGTGGTTCTGATAAATGTCGTCCATTGTAAATGTGTTGGTCTGTCGATAGTGGTGACCATTATTGGTACGCTCGATTGTCCCATGGCGTGGTGGTTGTACAATGGTGAAGGTCAATGATTCAGCCTGTGCATTAGAGTTCATAGCATTAACTAGGCATTCAGGTAACAGTTCATATTCATTAATTCAAAATATCACATTAGCATTAATGCAAGGGGTAATTTGCCTGGGTGGTAAGCCAAGGAGCAGATCTGTTCACCTCCTTTCAACAGTGACTACACTTCAAAAGAGTATTTCATTTGCTGAAAGTGCTTTGGGGCACCCTGAGGTCATGTAAGGTACTACGCAAAAGCAAGTTTGTCCTTTTATTTCTTTTTCTTTTAGTACCTGCCCTATTCCTGTTCCATTAAAATCAGTGGAACAGAAATCGAGTGGGTTCTATAAAGGTTGGATAATCTGCACTGCCAGGTTACTGTCCAGGTAGTACAATTGGAAATGATGCAACCCAGAGAGACATACAAATGAGCGCAGTGCTTTGAAGACAAAAGTAAGAAACAGTTAAAAAAAAGTGATTAAATATGCAGTAAAGCAAGTAATATAAGGAAAAGAAAAACAATGCTTGAATTGGCATTTGATGAAGAATCTTCGAGTACTACTGACATCGAATAAAATAGAAGCATATTCAGTCAGATTGTTCCTCACTGATGATGAATGGACCGAAATTTCACCTTTAAATGTCAATACATTCCATTCTGCTTAATGCTACCCTCACAATAGTACAAAATGGAAACATACTGCGGTACCAAAAGCACAAAAGATAAAACCACAAATGGGAACAGAATTCTCTTCCATTCACTTTTTGCTGTTGGTTACATGCTGGTTGTCATCCAATTGAGTGGGACTGCACTCACTTGGTTCCATTGTTTATCTATCCAGTCATGGCTAGAGAATCACCTGCAACGGGTTCTCTTCCTGCTCCCGCACCGTTACCTCTGTTGTTCCCCAAGGATCTATCCTTGGCCCCCTTCTATTTCTCATCTACAAGTTGCCCCTCAGTGACATCATTTGAAAACACAGCATCAGTTTTCACATGCACGCTGACAACACACAGCTCTCCCTCATCACCACTTCTCTCAACTCCTCCAGTCTCTAAATTGTCAGATTGCTTGTCAACTGGATGAGACAAAATTTGCTCCAATGAAATATTGGGAAGACCAAAACCTTTGTCTTCGGTCCCCGCCACAAACTCCATTCCCTAGCCAACGACTCTATCCCTCTCCCTGGCAACTGTTTGCGGCTGAACCAGATTGTTAGCAAATATTTGACGCCGAAATGAACTTCAAACCACATATCAACATCATCACTAATAATGCCTATTTCCACCTCTGTAAAAACGCTTGACTACGCTCTTGCCTCAGCTTATCTGCTGCTAAAACCCTTATCCACATGTTTGCTACTTCTCCTGGCTGGCGTCCCACATTCTACCCTCTGTAAATTTAAGGTCATCCAAAACTCTGCTGCTCATGCCTTAACTTAGACCAGGTCCCACTGACCCATCACCCCTGTGCTCGCTGACCTACACGGATTGCTGGTTAAGCAACACTTCAATTTTTAAAATCCCATCCTTGTTTTCAACCACGTCCTGTCCTTACTTCTCCCCATCTCCGTAATCTCCATCAGCTCCACAACCCTCTGGATAGCTGCGCTCTTCCAATTTAGGCCTCTTTCGGGGGATGGAAGCATAGTGACAACGTTACTAGACTGGGAACCCAGAGGCCCGGACTAATGCTCCGGAGATATAAGTTCAAATCCCATCACGGCAGCTGAGGGAATTTAAATTCAATTAATTAATAAATCTGGAATAAAATGCTAGTCTCATTAATAATGATCATGAAACTACTGGATTGTCATAAAAAAGAAAACCCATCTGGTTCACTAACGTCTTTCAGGGGAGGAAATCTGCCATCATTACCTGGTCTGGCCTACATGTGACTTCAGACCCACAGCAATGTGGGTGACTCTTAACTGCCCACCGAAATGGCCTAGCAAGACACTCAGTTGTATCAAACCACATCAGAAAAGTTGAATAAAAATAAACCTGGACAGACCACCTGGCATTGACCTAGGTACGGGAAACGACAAGAGCACACCCTACTCAATCGACCCTGCAAAGTCCTCCTCACCAACGTCTGGGGACCTGTGCCAAAATTGGAAGACCTGGCCCACAGACTAGTCAAGCAACAGCCTGACACAGTCACACTTATCGAATCATACCTTACAGCCAATGTCCTAAACTGCTCCTTCATCAGACCAGAGGTGGTGGCACAGTAGTATACAGTCAGGAGGGAGTGGCCCTGGGAGTCCTCAACATTGACTCTGGAACCCGTGAAATCTCATGGTATCAGGTCAAACACTGGCAAGGAAAGCTCCTGCTGATTACCACCTACTGCCCTCCCTCTACTGATGAATCAATGTTCCTCCATGTTGAACACCAACTTGGAAGAATCACTGAGGGTAGCAAAATGTACTCTGGGTGGGGGACTTCAATGCCCAACACCAAGAGTGGCTCAATGGTACCACTACTGACCAAGCTGGCCGAGTCCTGAAGGACATATCTCCCAGACTGGAACTGCTGCAGCTGGTGAGGGAACCAACAAGAGAGAAAAACTTACTTCACCTCACCATGACCAATCTACCTGTCGCAGATGCATCTGTGCATGACAGTATTGGTAGGAGTAACCACCGCACAGTTCTTGTGGAGACAAAGTCCCGTCTTCACACGAAGCACTACCACTGTGCTAACAGGGACAGACTCAGAACAGGTCTAGCAGATCCAAACTGGGCATCCATGAGGCACTGTGGGCCTTCAGCAGCAGCAGAATTGTATTCAACCACAATTTGTAAACGCATGGCACGGCGAGTGATTAGGATCTGGAATGCACTACCCGAGAGTGTGGTGGAGGCAGATTCAATCGAGGCCTTCAAAAGAGTACTGGATAATTATCTCAAGAGAAAAAAATTGCTGGGCTACGGGGAAAAGGCGGGAGTGGGACTAGATGAGTGGCTCTTGCAGAGAGCCAGCATAGACATGATGGACCAAATGGCCTCCTTTGGTGGTGTAATCATTCTATGATATCCCTCATTCTGCCATTACCATCAAGCCGGGGACTAATCTTGGTTCAATGAGAAGTGTAGATGAGCATGCCAGGAGCAGCACCAGGCATACCTAAAAATGAGATGCCAACCTGGTGAAACTACAACACAGGACTATATTCATGCTAAAAAGCGGAAGCAACATGCATTAGACAATGGATCAGATCAAATATTTTCAGTCCTTCCACATCCAGTTGCGAATACTGGTGGGCAATTAAACAACTAACCGAAGGAGGAGACTCTGAGAACATCCTCATTCTCAATGATGGAAGACCCCGGCACATCAGTGCAAAAGACGAGGCTGAAGCATTTGCAACCATCTTCAGCCATAAGTGCCAAGTGGATGATTCATATCAGCCTCCTCCAGAGATCTATCATAGACAATTTGATTCACTTCACGTGATATCAAAAAACAGTTGAAGACACTGGACACAGCAAAGGCTATAGGCCCTGACAACATTCCGGCAGTATTACTGAAGGCTTGTGCTCCAGAACTAGCCATGCCCTTAGCCAAGCTGTTCCGGTACAGCTCCAACACTGCCATCTACCTGACAATGTGGAAAGTTGTCCAGTTATGTCCTGCCCACAAAAAACAGCATAAATCCAATCCAACTAATTACTGCCCCATCAGTCTACTCTCAACTATCAGCAAAGTGATGGAAGATGTCAATTATCAGCAAAGTGATGGAAGATGTCATTGACAGTGCTATCAAGTGGCACTTACTCAGCGACAACCTGCTCGCTAATGCTCAGTTTGGGTTCTGCCCTGGTTATTCAGCTCCTGACCTCATTACAGCGTTGAAGCAAATACAGTCAAAACAGCTGAATTCCAAAGGTGAGGTGAGATTGACTGCCCTTGACATCAAGGCAGTATCTGACTGAGTGTGGCACTGAGGAGCCCGAGCAAAACTGAAATCAATGGGAATAAAGGGGAAAACTCTCTGCTGGTTGGAGTCATATCTAGCACAAAGGAAGATGGTTGTGGTTATTGGAGGCCAATCATCTCAGTCCTAGGACATCACAGCAAGAGTTCCTCAGAGTAGCATCCTAAGCCCAACCATCTTCAGTTGCTTCATCAATGGCCTTCCCTCCAACATAAGGTCAGAAGTGTGGATGTTTACTGATGATTGCACAATGTTTAGTACCATTCGCAACTCTTCAGATAATGAAGCAGTCCATGCCCGCATACAGCAAGGCCTGGACAACATTCGGGCTTGGGATGATAGCAGCAAGTAACATTCGCACCACACAAGTGCCAGGCAATGACCACCTCTAACAAAAGAGAATCTAACCATCTCCCCTTGACATTGAACAGCATTACCATCACTAAATCCCCCACCATCAACATCCTGGGCATTACCACTGACCAGAAACTTAACTGGACCAGCTATACAAAAAACTGTGGCTAAAAGAGCAGGTCAGAGGCTGGGAATTTTGCAGCAAGTAACTCACTTCCTGATTCCTCAAACACTGTCCATCATCTACAAGGTACAAGTCAGGAGTGTAATGGAATACTCTCCACTCGCCTGGATGAGTGCAGTTCCTACAACATTCAAGAACATAAGAACATAGAAGCAGGAGTAGGCCATTCAGCCCAATCAAGCCTGCTCTGCCAATCAATTAGATCATGGCTGATCATCTACCTCAACGCCACTTTCCTATACTATCCCCATATCCCTTGATGTCATTGGTATCTAGATATCTATCGATTTCATTGGTATCTAGATATCTATCGATTTCTGTCTTGAACATGCTCAATGATTGAGCTTCCACAGCTCTCTGGGGTACAGAATTCCAAAGATTCACCATCTTCTGAGTGAAGAAATTCATCCTCATCTCAGTCTTAAATGGCCTGTCTACCTCTTATTCTGAGACTATGTTCCCTGGTTCTAGACTCACCAGCCAGGGGAAACATCCTATCTACATCCACCCTGTCACGTCCTGAAAGAATTTTGTAAGTTTCAATGAGATCATCTCTCATTCTTCGAAACTCTAGAGAATACAGGCCCAGTTTCCTCAATCTCTCTTCACGAGACAATCCCACCATTCCTGGGATTAGTCTGGTGCACCTCCATTGCACTCCCTCTATGGCAAGTAATTCCTTCCTTAGATGACGAGATCAAAACTGTACACAATACTCCAGGTGCGGTCTCACCAATGTTCTATACAATTGCAGCAAGACTTCTTTACTCCTGTACTCAAAACCCCTTGCGATAAAGGCCAACATACCATTTGCCTTCCGAATTACTTGCTGCAGCTGCATGCTAGCTTTTAGTAACTCATGAACAAGAACACCCAGGTCCCTTTGGACACCAAGACTTCCCAACCTCTCACCATTTAATATACTGTCTTTCTGTTTTTCTATCAAAGTGGATAACTTCACACTTATTCACATTATATTTCATCTGCCATGTTCTTGCCCATTCACTTAGCCTGCCCAAGTCCCCTTGATGTCTCCTTGCATCCTCCTCACAACTTACATTCCCTAGTTTTGTGTCATCAGCAAATTTGAAAATATTTTATTTGGTTCCCACATCCAAATCATTTATATAGATTGTGAACAGCTGTGGTCCCAGCACTGATCCTTGCAGTACCCCACTAGTAGCAGCCTGCCATCCTGAGAATGACCCGTTTATTCCTACTCTCTGCTTTCCAACAGTAACTAATTCTCAATCCATACCAGTATATTAACCCCAATCTCATGTGCTCTAATTTAGTTTACTAACCTCTTTCGTGGGATCTTATCAAAAGCTTTCTGAAAATCGAAATACACCATATCCACTGGTTCTCCTTTATCTATGCTACAAGTAACATTCTCAAAAAATTCCAACAGGTTTGTCAAACATGATTCCCTTTCATAAATCCATGTGGACTCTGCCCAATCATATCCTTATTTCTAAGTGTCTAGTTATCACATCCTTTATTAGATTTTAACATTTTCCCTACTACTGGCAACAAACTACTAGGTCTGTAGTTCCCCGTTTTCTCTCTCCCTCCTTTCTTAAATAGTGGGATTACATTTGCTACTTTCCAGCCTGCAGGAACCTTTCCAGAATCTATAGAATTTTAAAAGATAACCACCAATGCGTCCACTATCTCTATAGCCACCTCCTTCAACACTCTGGGATGTAGATCATCTGGTCCAGGGGATTTATCAACTTTCAACCCAGTTAATTTTTTGAGTATTATCTCTTTATTAACACTAATTTCTTTGACAGGTCCCTTGGTTCCCTAATATTTCTGGGAGATTTTCTGCATCTTCCTCTGTGAAGACAGACACAAGGTAATTGTTAGTAGTTTCTCCACTATTTCCCTATTTTCTATTATAAATTCTCTTATCTCCACCTGTAATGGACCCACATTCGTCCTTGCTAATCTTTTCCTTTTCACATACCTAAAGAAACGTTTGCAGTCTGCCTTTATGTTTCTTGCTAGCTTGCATTCATATTCTCTTTTCCCTTTCTTTATCAGTTTCTTGGCCATCCTTTGCTGGATTCTAATTTGCTCTCAATCCTCGGGCTTACCACTTTTTCTGGCAATCTTTTAGGCTGCTTCCTTTGATTTAATGCAATCTTTAACTTCTTTTGTTAGACACAGTTGATTCATCTTTCCTGTTGGGTTTTTGGGTCTTAGAGGAAAGTATATTTGTTGTAGACCATGTAATTACTTCTTTAAATACTATCCATTGCCTGTCTACTGTCAAATCTTTTAGCGTATTTTCCCAATCCACCATAGCCAATTTGCCCCTCATACCTTCAGTTTCCTCGAGCTCGACACCATCCAGGACAAAGCAGCCCACTTGCTTGGCACCACATCCACCACCTTAAATATTCACTCCCTCCACCACTGGTGCACAGTGACAGCAGTGTGCAGCATCTACAAGATGTACTGCAGCAACACACTAAGGCTCCTTCGACAGCACCTTCCAAACCTGCGAGCTCTAGAAGATCAAGGATCAAGCAGATATATGGAAAGCTACCACCTGCAAGTTTTCCTCCAAGTCACACACAATCGTGACTTGGAACTATATTGTCATTCCTTCACTGTTGCTGGGTCAAAATCCTGGAACTCCCTAACAGCACTGTGGTGTATCTACACCAGATGGATTTCTGTAGTTCGAGAAGGCGGATCACCATCACCTTTTCAAGGGCAATTCGGGATGGGCAATAAATACTGGCCTAGCCAACCCACATCCAAGAATGAATAAAAAGAAATCTCCAATTTTAATCTCTTCACCACTGGTAGGCACGCCTTCTGCTGCCAAGGCCTTTAACTCTAGGAATCCCTCCCTAAACCAATCTGTCTCCCGACCTCTCTTTCCTCTTTTGAGACACTCCTTAAAATCTACCTCTGACTAAGCTTTTGGTCATCTGCCCTAGTACCTTCTTATGTGGTTCACTATCAAATTTTGTTTGATAACGCTCTCACGAAGCGTTGGGACGTTTTACTATGTTAAAGGTGCTATATAAATACAAGTGTTTGTTGTTGTAGAAGCAACAAAAATATTCTGTTTCATGAAAAAAGCTGTGAAGAAAAGTAGACTGAAAAACAGCCAAGTATATGTCAACAATGAAGAAACATACAGAGATAACGCCAAAGCAGGGCTGTATTGAAAACTCACTTCAGTGTCTGCATCAGTGGCCTTCAGTTCAAATTCAGTGATAGTCTTTCTCACTCCCTCTTGCACACGCATTCCCGGAATCTGTACCACAGGCAGTGCATCATCCACAGGACGAATAGTAATGTAAAATGTTTGAGACACCTGATTCAATAAAGAAAACAAGACAATGCTCTATTTAATTAAGAACTGCGATAACTTAGGGGAGCACATCTATTGTAACCACTGGAATTTAAAAAAAAAATTCTTTCATGGGACGTGAGTGTCGCTGGCAAAGCCAGCATTTGATGTCCATCTCTAATTGTCCTTGACAACTGAGTGGTTTGTTAGGCCATTTCAGAGGGCAGTTAAGAGTCAACCACATTACTGAGTCTGGAGTCACATGTTGGCCAGACCCGGTAAGGATGGCAGATTCCTTCCCTAAAGGGCATTAGTGAACCAGATGGGTTTTTATGACAATCGATGATATTTTTATTAGACCACAACTGTGTCTCGTTTTCAATTCCAATTTTTTTTTTATTAATTCATTGAATTTAAATTCCACCAGCCGCCGTGATGGGATTTGAACCTGTGTCGCCAGGGCATTACCCCAGGCCTCTGGATTACTAGTCCAGTGACATTATCACTATGCCACCGTCTCCCCAAATCTTATATATTTATAAATTGTTGTAGAAGTTAATAAAGCAACATAAAAATTAATATGGGTCAATTAGCTTTACGAATAAAGGGCAAAAATTGCCACATTTACAAGTTGGTTTGTAGAAAATAGTCAAATTATTATTCATGAACATTTGCAGCTGTGGCTTTGGGCATTAAAAATATACAAATGTATTTCATTTGAATCTACAAATGTCAGATATTTCTCATGGTTTGTAAAATAAACATAATTTCACCACATTAGAAATATGAATACCTGCAAATGATGGCCATTCTTAGTTCCTGTATGTCTTGCCTGATTTTGCTAAAAACAGATTTACATAAGAATTCAGCTGATATCATAGGGGAAGCATCAAGAGTCTTTGCTGCTGTTGCAGAATCTCGCTCACTGCATTGCATGGTGCAAATTCAGGTGTGGCTGCCCATGATTTTACAACCATTATAGAACATAGATAGAACATAGAACATTACAGCGCAGTACAGGCCCTTCAGCCCTCGATGTTGCGCCGGCCTGTGAAACCATCTGACCTACACTATTCCATTTTCATCCATATGTCTATCCAATGACCACTTAAATGCCCTTAAAGTTGGCGAGTCTACTACTATTGCAGGCAGGGCGTTCCACGCCCCTACTACTCTCTGTGTAAAGAAACTACCTCTGACATCTGTCCTATATCTATCACCCCTTAACTTAAAGCTATGTCCCCTCGTGTTTGCCATCACCATCCGAGGAAAAAGGCTCTCGCTATCCACCCTGTCCAACCCTCTGATTATCTTATATGTCTCTATTAAGTCACCTCTTCTCCTCCTTCTCTCTAACGAAAACAACCTCAAGTCCCTCAGCCTTTCCTCGTAAGACCTTCCCTCCATACCAGGCAACATCCTAGTAAATCTCCTCTGCACCTTTTCCAAAGCTTCCACATCCTTCCTATAATGCGGTGACCAGAACTGCACGCAATCCTCCAGGTGCGGCCGCACCAGAGTTCTGTACAGCTGCAGCATGACCTCGTGGCTCCTAAACTCGATCCCCCTACTAATAAAAGCTAACACACCATATGCCTTCTTAACAGCTCTATTAACCTGGGTGGCAACTTTCAGGGATTTATGTACCTGGACACCAAGATCTCTCTGCTCATCTACACTACCAAGAATCTTCCCATTAGCCCAGTACTCTGCAATCCTGTTACTCCTTCCGAAGTGAATCACCTCACACTTTTCCGCATTAAACTCCATTTGCCATCTCTCAGCCCAGCTCTGCAGCCTATCTATGTCCCTCTGTAACCTACAACATCCTTCGGCACTATCCACAACTCCACCGACCTTCGTGTCATCCGCAAATTTACTAACCCACCCTTCTACACCCTCATCCAGGTCATTTATAAAAATGACAAACAGCAGTGGCCCCAAAACAGATCCTTGCGGTACACCACTCGGAACTATACTCCAGGATGAACATTTACCATCAACCACCACCCTCTGTCTTCTTTCAGCTAGCCAATTTCTGATCCAAAGCACTAATTCACCTTCAATCCCATACTTCTGTATTTTCTGCAATAGCCTACCGTGGGGAACTTTATCAAACGCCTTACTGAAATCCATATAGACCACATCCAAGGCTTTACCCTCATCCACCTGTTTGGTCACCTTGTCAAAAAACTCAATAAGGTTTGTGAGGCACGACCTACCCTTCACAAAACCGTGCTGACTATCTCTAATGAACTTATTCTTTTCAAGATGATTATAAATCCTATCTCTTATAACCTTTTCCAACATTTTACTCACAACCGAAGTAAGGCTCACAGGTCTATAATTACCAGGGCTGTCTCTACTCCCCTTCTTGAACAAGGGGACAACATTTGCTATCCTCCAGTTTTCCGGCACTATTCCTGTCGACAATGACGACATAAAAATCAAGGACAAAGGCTCTGCAATCTCCTCCCTGGCTTCCCAGAGAATCCTAGGATAAATCCCATCTGGCCCAGGGGACTTATCTATTTTCACACTTTCCAAAATTGCTAACACCTCCTCCTTGTGAACCTCAATCCCATCTAGCCTAGTAGTCTGTATCTCAGTATTCTCCTCGACAACATTTTCTTTCTCCACTGTAAATACTGACGAAAAATATTCATTTAACACTTCCCCTATCTCCTCCGATTCCACACACAACTTCCCACTACTATCCTTGATTGGCCCTAACCTATCTCTAGTCATCAATTTAATAATCAGGCAATTGTAGGCAGTGTGCGCCCGCTTGCGCCTCAAGTGGGCAAGGATGTTTCCGGAAGGGTCGAAAACCAGGGAACACAGTCTCAGCATAAGGGATAGGCCATTTAGGACTGAGATGAGGAGGAATTTCTTTATTCAGAGGGTGGCAAATCTGTGGAATTCTCTACCTCAGAGGGCTGTGGAGACTCTCATATAGTATGTTCCAAGACAGAGATCAATAGATTTCTAGATATTAAAGATATCAAGGGATATAGGGATAGTGTGGGAAAATGGAATTGAGGTAGAAGATCAGTCGTGATCTAGATGAGTCTCCTATTTTCTAGTGCACCTGCACTTCTTATTCTAAGCAACAGATCTGCAGATAACCAAAACTATTCCGTCACGAGATAAAGTGCAATGAGCCATTCAAACTAATGATATGGAAACAACTCAGGTTTCAACAGATTAATTAGGTTGAATACTGTAGGAACATGGTTCCAATTTGAAGCAGCTTGCCGGCTGCATGCAAATGACCCCTCGCCCTGAAAATGGCTCAGGCCTCATGAAGTTAGAAGTTGAAGTTGGCAAAAGTTAAAATCAACAACATTCTTCTTGTGTTTTTTTCCTGTTCTCTTAACTCTAATATTTTCTGTGTCTTTCAATTACTCTTCCACTCTTTTACTTTGTGTGGCTCTCAGCTGTTTTACCAATGAACACAACTTATATGTCTTAGGTATTTAAAAGTCTAGACTAGACAGCAAGATGGCAGCTAACATAGACTGGGTCAGAGGTGGGCACCGGGATATCATGGGAGGAGAGGTTGAATACTGGTCCCACAAAGAGGTGTTGGAACACACAGGAGAGGGAATGGGGAAGTGACTGATGGGGGAAATTTTGGAGAAGGAAGGTTGAAGACAATAAGCACCAGGATGTGGTCTGGAAGGATTTCAGGGAGCTGAGAGTTTGAAACACATGAGGTAGCAAGAGGGGAGCTTAGGATCGAGAGCTGGCAGCAGGTTGGATTCTAGAGCTGGCAGCATGTTGGGTCCATGAGCTGGCAGCAGGTTGGATTCTGGAGCTGGCAGCATGTTGGGTCCAAGAGGCAGGTTAGATTCTAGAGTTGGCAGCATGTTGGATCCAAGAGGCAGGTTAGATTCTACAGTTGGCAGCAGGTTGGGTCCAATAGCTGGCAGCAGGTTGGATTCTAGAGTTGGCAGTAGGTTGGGTCGAGAACTGACAGAAGGTTTGAGACTGAGAACTGGCAATAGTTTGAGGCAGGAAAGGGTAGAAGCCACGGTAGAGAAATATTTTTTAAAAATTGTATGAAAAGAATTAATGAAATTGATTTTAATAAGTAAGTTTGATTTCGCTTGAAAATAGTAATCTGTCAAATAGACAGAGATAAAAGTTGTTCCATGGCTGCAAAACCAGTGCTAGTGGAGGGGCCGGGCACGGCTACAGCAAAAATGCTAAATGAAGGAAGGAGTCAAGCCGACCAGAAAAGCTGGCATGATGTAGATTGATGTCTTCCCTGAATGAAGGAAGAGCAGGAGACTGTGGGGCTGTGAGCCGCAGGGATGAGAGGCTGGGCACAATGGAGGTTGGAAACCCCCCAAAAAACATCACCCCCCAAGGCCCCTTGGAGAACACAATTTATGGATAAGTGCTAGGCAAAGCCAAGATCCACGAGATCAAGGATGTTTGTCGAAGTGAAAATGGTTATACCTACTGGAGGATGGGATCTGAGGCAATGACATATTCCATGGTTTCCAAACTTTCAGAATGTGTTGAACAGCTAATGTGGTCCCACTATTTAAGAAAGGTTGTAGAGATAAGCCAGGGAACTACAGACCAGTGAGTCTCACGTCAGTGATAGGGTAACTATTGGAGAAAATTCTGAAGGAGAGAATCTATCTCCACTTGGAGAGGCAAAATTTGATTAGGAATAGTCAGCATGGCTTTGTCAGAGGGAGGTCATGCCTAACAAATTGAATTTTTTGAGCATGTGACCAGGTGTGTAGATGAGGGTAGTGCAGCTGATGTAGTTTACATGGATTTCAGCAAAGCCTTTGACAAGGTCCCACATGGGAGACTTATCAAGAAAGCAAATGCACATGGAATACAAGGTAACTTGATAAGGTGGATTCAAAATTGGCTTAGCTGTCGGAGACAGAGTGATGACAGACGGCTGTTTTAGTGACTGGAAGCCAATGTCCAGTGGCGTACCACAGGGATCTGTGCTGGGTCCCCTATTATTTGTCATTTATATAAACGACATAGATGACTATGTGGGGGGTAGGATCAGTAAATTTGCAATGACACAAAGATTGGCCGAGTGGTTAACAGTGAGGTGGAGTGTCTTAGGTTACAGGAAGATATAGACGGGATGGTCAAATGGGCAGAAAAGTGGCAGATGGAAATTAACCCTGAAAAGTGTGAGGTGATACACTTTGGAAGGAGTAATGTGACACGGAAGTATTCAATGAATGGCCTGACACTGGGAAGTTCTGAGGAACAAAGGGACCTTGGCGTGTTTGTCCATAGATCTCTGAAGGCAGAAGGGCAGGTTAATAGGGTGGTGAAAAAGGCATAAGGGACACTTGCCTTTATCAATCGAGGCATAGATTACAAAAGCAGGGAGGTCATGTTGGAGTTGTACAGAACTTTGGTAAGGCCACAGCTGGAGTACTGTGTGCAATTCTGGTCGCCACATTATAGGAAGGATGTGATTGTATTGGAGGGAGAGCAGAGGCGATTCACCAGGATGTTGCCTGGGATGGAACATTTAAGCTATGAAGAGAGGTTGGTTAGGCTTGGGTTGTTTTCACTGGAGCAGAGAAGACTGAGGGGTGACCTTATCAAGGTGTACAAGATTATGAGGGGCATGGACAGGGTGGATAGGGAGCAGCTGTTCCCCTTAGTTGAAGGGTCAGTTACGTGGGGTCACAAGTTTAAGGTGAGGGACGGGAGGTTTAAGGGGGATTTGAGGAAGAACTTTTTTACCCAGAGGATGGTGACAGTCTGGAATGCCCTGCCTGGGAGGGTGGTACAGGCGGGTTGCCTCACATCCTTTAAAAAGTACCTGGATGAGCACTTGGAACGTCATAATATTCAAGGCTATGGGCCATGTGCTGGCAAATGGGATTAGGTAGTCAGGTGTCTTTAATGCATTGGTGCAGACTCGATTGGCCGAAGGGCCTCTTCTGCACTGTATTATTCTGTGATTCTGTGTTTTTTGCCTTGGAACCTTGCTGCCATCTCTCTCACCACTCCATTTTTGAGGCTTTCCTATCTGGCTTCTGCTCTACCACAAGCGGTATGACTGCACTGGTCAAAGTTGCTGCATCCACGTATGTGTTGATGATGTTCAGCTCCATCACTCTGCCTTCTTCATCTATTGAAAGGCTCTAGCTGCACTTTACAACTGCCTTCTGACACAAGGCCCAGATAAGCCAAAATTGCCTCCAATTTTATGTTAGCAAAACCAAAGCCATTCTCTTTGGTTCCTGTCACCACCTATATTTCTTGACTTCATCAAGCTCTCAGCTGTCAACTCAGATGAATCAGGAGGTACAGACCATGACATACCATGCAAGCACAAATTCAGCTTAATCCTCACACCTGTTCTGAATTCTCAAATCCCTCCATGATGTCACTCAACCCAACATTTGTGATCTCTTCAAAATGTAAGTATCCTTTGCTCCTCTGACATAAGTCCACCACTGGTGGCTTCATGTTCATCTCCAGTCCTCTGGAAGACCCTGCAACTTGTTACTTCTTCTCCTGCTTTCAAAAACAGTCTCAATGGCCTACTTTGAGACTTTTACCCTGATCCTCGCTGTTATCCTTTTTTCTGTCCAGCTTGCCATCCTCCTTCATTGTATGATGCTTTCAGATATCATGCAACATATCAGGAACATTTTGGAATGCTGGTTGCCAGTCTCAACACGGTACCTGTAGTTTACCTGCCCCCAAAATTATTAATTTTTACTGTACCTCATTGACACCATCGGACACTGAAAAGGTGAAATCGTCAGAATGTTTTTCCTCATCGCTAGTGTGGACGTACTGAATGCTGCGAGCTGCAAGGTCAGCCTGAGTAAAATAGGTAACCTTAGTTCCTGTTGGAAAGAATAATCATATATATTAATGACTTGGATGTGAATGTAGGGGGCACAATTAGTAAGTTTGCAGATGACACCAACATTGGTGGTATAGTGGACAGTGAAGAAGGTTGTCTAAGGTTACAACAGGATATAGATAAACTGGGAAAGTGGGCAAGGGAGTGGAAAATGGAATTTAACGCAGACAAGTGCGAAGTGATGCATTTTGGGAAGTTAAACCAGGGCAGGACATATACAGTGAATGGCAGGGCCCTGGGGAGTGTTGTTCAGCAGAGAGACCTTGGGGTGCAAGTACATAGTTCCCTGAAAGTGGCCACACAGGTAGACAGGGTGGCGAAGGCGGCGTATGGCATGCTTGCTTTCATTGACCGAGGCACTGAGTACAAGAATTGGGACGTCATGTTACAGTTGTATATAACGTTGGTTAGGCTGCACTTGGAGTATTGTGTGCAGTTCTGGTCGCCACACTACAGGAAAGATATGATAAAGCTAGAGAGGATGCAGAAAAGATTCACAAGGATGTTGCCTGGTTTGGAGAGCTTGAGTTATAAAGAGAGATTGGATAGGCTGGGTCTGTTTTCCCTGGAATGAAGGAGGCTGAGAGGGGACATGATAGAGGTATATGAAATTATGAGAGGCATAGATAGGGTAGATAGATAGAGTCTGTTTCCCCTGGTAGGGGTGACTAAAACTAGAGGGCATAGATTTAAGGTGAGAGGAAGGAGGTTTAAAGGGGATCAAAGGGGTACATTTTTCACACAAAGAATAGTGGGTATCTGGAATGAGCTGCCTGAGAAGGTGGTTGAGGCAGGAACAGTAGCGACATTTAAGAGGCATCTGGACAGGTACTTGAAAGAGCAAGGCATAGAGGGATATGGAATTAATGCAGGCAGGTGGGATTCGTATGGAGAGGCATTATGGTCGGCATGGACGCAGTGGGCCAAACTCTATGACTCTAATAAAATACAATGTAGATCATTCTAGGTTGATTGGTATAAATAACATGAAATACACTTTTGGAATATTTCAGCAGCTTTGCATTAAAAAAAACAGTTAGATTGGCAAAGTTGCCCCCATTAACCATAAGGATTTAACACAATTTTCAGCTGATTTGAATGCAACTGTGTGAACAATATTTAGCTCCCCATCACAAGCTGCTGAAATTCTGAATTCTATGACCAGTTCACAGAGGAAAATGACTTTTGGAACTGGACCATATTTTCACTTGTGTCATTAGTTTCGGCATCAAGTTTAGCAGTTCAGACCTGGCTCACTTTCCCAACATGGAGATGAAGAGCCAAACAAAACTTTCTTTGCTCATCGCTAGTTGCCATCAATAGACATTTTTGCTTTTGGTTCCCTACCTAACATTAATTCACTGTACAATCAGTCCTTTAAAAATGACTTATACCTTGATCTAACTTATACATCGAAGGTTGTAGAGTGACTAAAGCTACAAAAAAAGCATAATTATGGAGAGAAAGACAAACCATAAATGAATTATTTACAAAGCTTCTCTTTCAGAACTGCAAAACTAAATGAAAAAATATTTCTGAAAATGCTAATTTTTGCTCATTACAGTTGCAATTATTATAGTAAAGATAATTACCATCTTAAGATTTGCACTCCAGAAGGGGTAGTGAGGGACAATATATTTCCCAAAAAACACAACTGAATTTCTCACTTAACTCTTGTAGAATAAAAAAAGTGGGTCAAAATATTCATAAGTTCATTCTTTTAAATGTTAAATGTTAGTGTCACATGAGTTTACTGGTCCAGATTGGAATTGGTTGTCAATTACTCTCCCACCTCCAAAGGAACAGTGAGATCCAGGGAAGAAAGAAAACAGGCAAGATTCCACTTTGTGGATAGTCCTAATTAAAGCCTGGACACCTTGTTCAGGTTCCAGCCTAACCCAAGAGCGCACTGTCCAATTTAAAGAATGCTGGTACATTTTCAAGCTGAATAATTATTGCAAAATTAAAACTAGCCCCGTCATTTGAACAGCTTTATTACACTGGTATCCATTTCAGTATCATGATGTGTGAGCTGTCACACCTCTAGAGCTAGAAGTAACCCAAAAGTTAAATGAACTTTGCTTATTTTACCTGGAGAAGCAGCATGCTCAATATGACCCAACTGGGGTTGTTTGGTTAACCTGTATGTCAGTTCGCCAGGCTCACTATCCTGGTCAGTAGCTGACAGCTGAAGGGTGGTTATTTTTTTCACTGTGTTTTCCTCTAGTACCAAGCCTTTATTAACTACAATGGAAGGTGGTAGCTTATCTTCTGCAAAATGAAAACACAAATTAACATTAATATCCAGAACATGCATAAAAAAAGAGTGGTTACATTGTATAATGTAAATATGATCAGGAAACATTCCAAATCTTAAGTTTGATTTTATGAAGTAATAAAAGGTTGGGTCAATAAACCCATAGGTGGCAATCCTGACAGTTAGACATCTTTGGTGCCCTCCAGTGATGACGGTGCCTGTGGCTACCAAAACTTTGGCACAGTTTTCCTGTGGGGGAGGAGGTGTGTAGGTGGGAATTGGTCAGGGCCCCCCTCCCCTGCCCCACCCAACACATGCTCCCCTTACCTTTCCTATCTGCAAGGTTCCAGGTCCCGGACCTTTCATGTTTTCAGTTTCAATACTTATTCAAACACTGCTTAAAGGAAAACAGTGAGTACTGCTGTGAAGATAGCAGAAGCAGCAAATGAAACAATAACAGCCTTAAGAAGCGAAAGCTTCACTGTAACTTCAGCAGGAGTCTGCTCCAACGGTCAGAAATAAGACATGGCTAAACGCGGGATCTTTCTCAAAGGTCTGTTGGGGACAAAGTTAACACCCCTCAAAAATGGCAATGATCCAGGAGGGGTGGAGCCAGGGGTGGAAACTCCTTACATCAGGAAACCTGCTTTCCTAGCCTTAAAAGGGACCTGGCATAATGTCACCAGCAGAACGTCTGAACCACTGATAGAAGTGTGGCCAGGATCATGGGTTGAACCCTTGAAGAAACATTTATATTTTCTTGAATATTTATCTTAAAGTAACCACCTCTTTTTAGTTTTAGCTTCCTTTTGGAGAGGACCCAATACCACACCAGCCTGTCAGTCTTGCTGTACTTTGTGGCATGCTTCCAATGCTGGGTGAACTATATGCAACCATTATGGTGTGGGCACCTACCATTGGCAGGCTAATGAAAGAACCTTCGTCAACCCCAGAAAGTCTGCTGGGGTCAGCGACAGAGTATGTTGGAGGGTGCATTCTGGCATTATGCCACATTGCACACCACCATGAATTTTTGGGGACTTAATGTTTTGTCAATACAACAGAAAAGTTACACAGGGTAAATGTTAAGTTTACGGTGGTGACACTTACATCCAAGATTAAAATGAAAGTCTTTAATAACAAGAATGAGGGCATTCTCACCCAGCACACTAATGAAGAAGGACTGATCAATTAGTTTATTTCCATCTGTATCAACAACATCAAATTTGAAAGCAAAACTTCCACCAGGCTCTCCCTTTTCATGACTATACTCTACGTAACCTGTAATGCAGAAAAAGTGATTCATGGTAAAAAGAATTGTCATTTAGTGTTTCAGTTTGATTTGATTATTTTATCATTACTACTTTAAATTAACATTTAAATAAGTTATTGGATAGTTAAAAATAGTTAAAATCATTACAAAACAGTCTGGCTTCCCTTTCAGGAGATCTGTACAAAAGACCACACTCATCAACATTGAATTATTTTCCTATAGAAGGGAAGGCCGATAAGAGAGGAAACAGAAAAGTACAATATCTGAAAACCTGAAGCTTCGCAATAGCAACAATCCACCTCAACCCCACTCCATCCAAAGTCAAGAAAGATCAAATAGACAGTGAATGTGCTGGGTGCCTCAGCATCTTAAACAAAAACATTTAGTGTTTCAGGTATGACACCATCAGAATCTAAAAGGTTAACACTAATTTTTTTCTCCTTCAGATGATGACTGACTTAGTCTGCATTTCCAGCATTTTCTGTTTTTATTTCAGCTTTCCAACATTTCCTGGTCTTCTATTTCTAGACAAGATCTTACAGATACTTTTCTAACTTCAGGCAGCTGGAGTGGAGCCTCGGCCAGTTAGAGGTAGGTACATAATTTCAAGCAATTTTTTGACCATTAACTTAAATGGTTGGATAATTAAGTCACAGTGAGACACCCAAATTACCAAATGAAAACAGAAAATGCTGGAGATACATCAGTTGGTCTGGCAGCATCTGTGGATAGAATAACAGAGTTTACACTTCAGGTCGATGATCCTTTGTCAGAACTGAATTCCCAACAGGCGCTTCCAGTGGATAAGACTGGATGCATAAAATTTACCCTTATTTTACCTAACAGTAGCAAACTCTCCACAAGATTAAGCTACTTCCAATTTTTATCCACATAAATGATCTTTGCATTTTAGCATTTCCCATTCAGTTTTAAAAGACTAACACAAAGGTCATAAATGCACAATATAGAAAAAGGATACCTTATATGATATTGCTGAATATAATCCACAGACATTACTTTACTCATGGAATAAACACATTATTCATACGAAGCATCATCTGTCTTGTCATATTATGATTACAGTGGAGGGAAAATTTCCATTTTCATGTTGCTAACGGTAGCTTCACCCCCATCAGTGGGTTGAATTTTACCGACCCCCGACGCCGTGGGTCGCGGTGCGGGGGCTGGTGTAATTCTGTGGGGACAGGTCCGCCTCGACCCGCGACGTCGAGAAGTCCCCGCCACATATTACCTAGCGGCAGGCCCTTCATTTGCATATTTAAATTAACATTAATATGTAAATGTACTTACCTGCAGGCGGCGGCCATCCCTTGCCGATTTTACGGCCGCCATTCGTGCTTCGCGCGCCTTCGGAACTCCATATGGAGGGTTGGGCGAGCGGGGAAAACAAATTTAATTGGTTGTGCGAATGGTGGCAAGGGGTTAGAGGCCAAATGTTAGAAGATTGGGGGGGCGGGGGGGAAGTTCTGGAAGGAAATAAAGTATTTTTTGACAATGAGTGCCAATTAAATGACCATTGTGGGGATTGGGGAAGGGCCTCTACATCTTTACTAATTAATAAAAAATGTTGATTTATGTACCTGTAAAAATTAAAATTAATTCTAAGGGCTTAAAACCCTTTAAAAATGGCACCGTATGCCTTTCCCGGGGACGTGGCGGCCAACCCTACACATCACTGGAGGCGGCCGCTCCGCACCCTCCATTAAATGAGGCCCCTCAGGTAATATTGCGGGTTCCTAGGCGGCACTTCTGTGTTGGTAGGCCACCAGCCAGTATTTCAGTCGGTAAATGGTCGGAAAGTCATGGAGATAAATGTGTGCCTGCATTTCTGCTCTGTGCTTCTGGCAGGTGAGTTTCCTGCGAGCAGCATGAAGCTGCACATTATTCCCTATATTGTTTATTTTGCATTTGATATTACCAGATAAACAACTAATTACTGGCACCTATCTATACACAAACTGAGATGGAGGAGTATTTTGTTAAGAAAATACATACTGTTAGTAACTGAGGCGTCACTTACCTTTGTTAATATCAGCTTGGGTAAATCTTTTAATGGGACCCCTGATTGAAATTTGAACCAAATTGTCATTTTTAGACATCTGCAAACGTCCGACTGTGGGGTCTTTGGTTATGACAAACTTGAGATTTTCATCATCAGAATCAATATCTGTAGCTTTCAGGTGCTGCTGTGTGATTACTGATACAGAGCCTAAATGTAAAAGAGAGGTTACTTCATTAAATCAGCAGATGTTGTGTAATTGACAGCTCTTGTTTGTTTTGTATTGTATAACAGAATATGTGCAGTAGTGTCTAGTCTCTCTCCTAGTTTTAATCATTTGAAAATCCTGGACTGTGCCCGTGATTTCCTTCACGCATTGCCTGTGAGCACAGTTCCCTCAGAAGCATGAACCAGCGCTTACATTTCTCTACATACATTAGAAAAAAAATGCTGCAGACTCCAAGGCAATAATCCATCTCAAAAGAAAGTTTATTTGGCCAAATTGCTTGGTATTTACTAATGTTGTTTAGTTGGCACTTCAATGCATTTTCTCCTCTACTGAAGATTTCTTGCTGTAGTATGTTTGCACCGCTCAGGTTCTCTACAGTCCCCATGGTCATATGAGCTAAGATAGGGAATGTTAACAGGGTACTCAATAACAGAGCATCACAGTAGAGCTCAATTCTGTGCTCACCGCCATATTCACAAATGCACTTCCCAGCAGAGGTTCTTGGATAGTGGTTGAGGATAGAAACTATCTTCCTCCACCAACCAAACCCAACAGAGCTAGATTTACAGAGCTCTGGTTGCTCTGTGTCCACCTGCTGGTACCTGCATACCTGTATCTGAAGATATAGGTGAGATACCTCATGTTAGCAGGTGAATTACAGAATCCTTATGACAATGTTATTTTAGATAAGATCTGTATTTTTCTACCTCTTGAGTCTAATGGGGTGCATTTTCATAGGGGTTCTCCCACTCATCCACCATAATTTCAGCGAAAGGGCTGCCAGTACCCCAGAAAAACGGAGTCGGCATTGTTTGCCAAGGTTTCTGCAGTGTTTCCAATTAAGTTACAACAGACAAGTGGGAGATCCCCTATAGAAATTCACCTCTAAAAGTTTTCCAGATTACTTGAACTCTTGTTCTTACCTGCTGAGAACTGTAGGCCACGGTTGATTATTAATCTCGGTGCCTCATTCTTCTGTTTTTCCACATGGAATTCCATTTTCCCATTCTCTGTGTACAGGCCATCTGTAAAGGCGAAGCGGAACTCATCCAACTGTATGTTGGTTCCATCATGGGTGTAAACAATTAGCTCATCCAACACATCCTGGTAGGTGAAGGAGGAGCCTTGTGTAAGTATGCGGCCATTTTCCAGAGGCTCTGAATAAAACTGCCTTTTCCGTAGCTTGCCTGTTATATTTAATTAAAATAAATAAGTTATTTAAACAGCACTTGTTTCATACTCTTATGAACGTTAAGAGCATTACAGTAGCACAAAGTGTTAAAGCACCAATGTATTTGCCTCAAAGCAGTAGAATTTGGGTTCATACCCATGATTCCTGAAGAAGTATGTTCCTAATTTTATCCATGTTGCAATGGGAAATCAGCTAGCAAAGGTCAAGCACTTCTCCGAAGGGAGAGAAAGGGCTAGTTACTCCAGTCTGAACTCATGCAACTCTTAACAGGTAACAACAACAAGTTGCATTTATATAGCACCTGTAATGTAAAGGAAAATGTTCCAAGCCAATTCACAGATTGGTAAATTAAAATTGGACACCAAGCCAGGAAAGGAGGAATTAAAAGGGGTGACCAATAGCTTGGATGAAGGGATAATGTTTGAGGAGGTTTTTGATGAGTTGGTGGGGTTGAGGAAGGGAATTCCAGAGATTAGGATCCAGGCTCTGTTGCAAAGATGAGGAAGAGGATTTTAAATGTGAGGATTTGGGGGACAGGGAGCCAATGCAGGTTAGTACAGACTGGAGTGGAGGGCGAGTGAAAATTAGTGGGGACAAGAAGTGTGTGGTAGCATGTTGGGGTTTATGGAGGATGGTGGATGGGAGGTCGACAAGAAGATCAAGTGATAGTGACTAAAGCTGGAGGTTCTGAACATATATATGAGGGCAGATGGGCAACATTGCAGAGGTGGTAGTAAGCAGTTTTTTCAATACAACGTGAAGCTCAACTCAGGGTTAAACAGGTCACTAGGTTGCATACAGTCTGGTTCAGAATCAGTGGCAAGGTTGTGGAGATTGTGGCAGGGTCAAACATAATGGACGGAATCTTCTGGTGATTATTTATTTTCAGAAGTCGGGTCCATTTCCAGTTCTCGACCCTGCATGGATCCGCGGTGCACACTCTGAAGTGATCTTCTGGGAGGCAATTGGCTGCCTCCATTTTCGCCATCCAATTAAGGATGCTTGGTGGGTTCCTTAGGCTGCAGGCTCAATCAGCAGCATTGGAAGGCCGTCAGCCCCACAAGATGAGGTGAGTACTGCTCAGGCAGAAAGGAGAGTGTGAGGGCGCCTCAAAATGGAGGCAACCTTGGAAGTATGGATAAAATTTGAAAAATGAAGAGGGACGAAGCCAGTAGGCCCCTCAGAGCAGAGAGGAAGCCCCTCTGGAGGATTCCTTTGGGCCACAAGGGCAGCCTTTCCTACCCATTGGGGCATAGAACCTCCAGTTCTGATGGTCACCTGGCCTGCATTTGGGAGATGTCTCCATGGAGCTGCTGGGCTTAGCACTCAGCAGGAGTCAAATCCGACACCAGGAAGTTCCTGTCGGAGTCCTCCCCCTCATTGGGTACTTAATTGATGATTATTGGCTACCTGTTGCTACTGTTGTTCACCTGCCTCTGGCAAGATCACCCAGACCCGCCTTCCTAATCTCCAAGTTTACTCTTGGCCTTCAAACCCACCTCCCTTGGACCAAGAAAATTCCACCCAATGACTTTGGACTTCTGAAGGTTGAGCTAGAGGAAGACTTGACTGGGTGTCAGACAAGCAATGCAACAGAAAAGGCCATCAATTTCACTCTGCCCACAGAGCAAACAGGAAAGTAGGACTGGCCTGCGAGAAGATCTCAGGTTCATCTTGTCATGTGGGAAATGTATTTAGGTTGGAAAGTCTATGAGGGAGGAAGAGATGATAAAAGTAAATAAATTATTTGGAATAATATTGTTGATTGTAGAACTAGGACACATATCAGCTGTGAACAGTGGTAGATGTACTGTTTGAATGGAGATGAGCAAGACTGTCAAGAAAAATCCAACAGCTAAAAGACATGGGTCGATATGATAATCTTCAAGGATGCACCTACATTAAGTAATTCAAATATGAAATAAACATAAAATGATAAGGAATAAGAGATAAGGTTACCATTCCGAAGCCACAGAGACAACAAAGTTCTGAGGTTTGATCCTCAGTGTGTGCTGAGTTAACTGATCATATCTGGAGCAGCAACAGGATATCTATAATTGGCCAGACAAACCTACGTTAGGAAAAGGAAAAGTGGCTAGGGGTCTGCTTGCCATCATTCCCTGCTGTAAAGTACATCATGTGAGGACAGGATGTTCACTACAAATGGATAGCCTATGGAACTCACTGTCAGTCCTCAAACATGAACAACAACTACTTCACTGATGCACCAAAGGATTCCACCACCTGCTGAGTTGTACACCACCAAGGAGTCAACACCTTCAGGAGAGGGTAGATGTGGAGGGGAGAAAATTGATAAATAGAACAAAAGGACGCTCAACTTGTCAGGTCATTCCAAAATAATTTAGCAAGGATTGTCAAAAAAATCATAAAATGATTGCCTATTGTCGTGATAGGCCCCGACCTGCCAAGAATGAGGCACATTCATTTTGTCATGAACATTGATTTTAAACTGTTACTGGAGTGAAGAAAGGACTTCTTAAACAAATCAGCTGTGGCTGGAAATGATATTTGCATATTAACAGAGGTGCTTGGAAGGACAAAGGACCATTCCCTAACACATTCAACCCACAATGGACCTTGATCACCAGGTGTTGTGTGTAACAGGAGCATTCCAGAGACTGCTAAGGTGATGCAATCCAAGATGTGGTCAGACCAGTTAGTCACATGACTTAGCTGCTTGGCAACCTGGGTTTTTCTGAATTGTACAAACAGTTTGAACTGAGAGTGTCTGTTTGCTCCTGGACTGACAAGATCTCTCCTGACTGCTCCATCTCTTTCTCATGGAACTCCAAATCTACTGAAGACATATGAACCCCAAAAGAGAAAAGTCTCCTACAGTGAACAAGGTTTAAGAAGAATACTGGGCCCCAATGAAAAGCAAGATCTACCTACAATCAAGAACTCTACAGTGAGCTCAAAGAACTGTAACAAAAACTCTTCAGATATTGCCTCAAACTTTTCCACTTTATTTTTCTTCTGCTCTTTTCTGTTTCTATTTGCATGTGTGTATCACGTATGCATGCTCGCGTGAACGTGTCGTGTATCCGTTGGCGTTAACCGAATTAGAGTTTAAGTTCAAGTTTAATAAATTTCAACTTTTCTTCTTTAAACCTAAGAAAACCTGTTTGTGCTGGTTTCTTTGCCTTATAATTGAAAAGCGGTGAACAAGAATTCACCAAAGGGGAACTAAAAATACAGTGTGTTTAAAAGTAAAACCCTGTTACGGTAAGACCAGGTGAAGGCCGAGAGGGACCCCTAGACACCTTTCTCACCTGGTTGTAACACAATAGCAAACAATTATTTACCACCCTCCTCCCCACCTCATTCCTTACACTACCACCCCACCACCACCACTCCCTCTCTCTCTCATCCTTAGGTTTGCATATTGTGAAATTATTATAAAACCCTCAGGCTCAAGAGGATGCTCAAGAGGCCAGAATTATTGGAGTGCTGGGGGTTTGGGGGCTGGAGGAGATTATGTGGGGTGGACATGGAGGGATTTGTAAGCAGGGATGTTAATATTAAAATCAAGGTGTTGTTTGACTGGGAGCCTTTAACAAAGACCTCCCCAGTGATTCAACTCGCAAATAGCCTGTCAAATCCCTTATTGAGATCTGCCCATGGACTTACCATGGCTGGGTTTTTTGGTCACTCTTAAAACCAGTTCATTCTCTGGTGTGTCCAGGTCAAGCAGACTAAGTGAGGTATTTCTGATCACTACACTCGCTCCTTCCTTTACTTGCACAGCTTCAACAATCATTTTGGGAGGTTCATCATTCTTCCGCTGGTGAGAGAAACAGGGCAAATGAACTTGTTTCTGGCATTTTGATAGTATGTATATGTAGAATAATTTCGATAGCATTAACAGTTGGCAAAAATGGCTTGCACACACAATATAAGACAAATATTAATGCTGAACAGTGATGAAAATGCTATTAAATGGTAACATGGTTAACCCCAATTTAGAGATCAGAACTCCTAATCTCTTTTTGTTCTCTGACTTATACAGAATTATATAGAAATTACAACATAGAAACAGGCTATCCAGTTCAACCAGTATGTGTGGGGGTTTATCCACCACACAAGCAGTAGTCATAGAAATATGCAGAGCTTGCAGGACAGAAATAGGTCATTTGGCCCAACTTGTCGATGCCAGTGTTTATGCTCCACACAAACCTCCTCCAACATTACTTCATCTAACTCTATTAACATACCTTACTATTCCTTTATCCCTCAAGTACTTAAATAGCTTCCTCTTTAATGCATTAATGATACTTGGTTCAACTACTCCATGTGGTAGCAAGTTCCACATATTGACCACTCTCTGGGTAAGCAAGTTTTTCCCAAATTTCTTATTGGATTTATTACTGACTAACTCATATTTATGAGCTCTAATGGAGGACTGCATTACAAGTGGAAATATTCAAAGCCATCTTGGCACATTAACCTTGAAAAGGCCAACCCTTCTGGATGTAAATGTTAACATCCTGAGGTCTAAGGGACTGAAATTCCTAAAGTGGAATCTCATTAGAAGCTTCTAGTCAATACACTGAGGCAGTCATGTGACTGTCTGTCCATCTCTGTGAAAGCTGTAGGTTTACCCTTGGTCAAGGCAGACAAGCCAGTGACTAATCCTGGGCAGAAGCCAGTAAGGAGGACTTTGCAGGGTCGACAGGGTTGGATTTGCCATTGTCATTTCCAGTTCCTAGATTGATGCTGGGTGGTCCGTCCAGTTTCATTCCTTTTCATAGACATTTTAGCAATTTGATACAAGTGAGTGGCTTGCTAGGCCATTTTAGAGGGCATTTAAGAGTCAACCACATTGCTGTGGGTCTAGAGTCACATGTAGGACAGACCAGGTAAGAACACCATATTTCCTTCCTTAAAGGACACTGGTGAACCAGATTGGTTTTTACAACAATCGACAATTGTTTCATGATCACCACTAGACCAGCTTTTTATTTATTGTTATTTTATTTATTATTCCAGATTTATTAATTGAATTCAAATTCCACCATCTGCTGTGGTGGGATTTGAACTCATGTCACCAGAGCATTAGCCTGGGTCTCTGGGTTACTAGTCAAATGACATTACCACAGCGCCATCGCCTCCTTATGCATAAAGGGAAGATGAGGAAGCATTTTTCACTGAGAGGGTGGCAGGGACCTGGAACTCACTGTCTGAAAAAGTGGCAGAGGAAGAAACTCCCACTACATTTAAAAAGTACTTGGATGTTTACTTGAAGAGCCATGATCTGCAAGGCTATGGACCAAGTGCAGGAAGGTAGGATTAGGCTGGGTAGCTCTTCGTTAACTAGCAAGGACACGATGGGCGGAATAGCCTCCTTTTGTGTCTTAAATCTTCTATGATTTCTTTACTCAGAGAGCGGTTAGAATGTGGAACACATTACTACAGGGAGTAGCTGATCCGAATAACAAAGATGCATTTGAGTGTTGCTGAAAATAGAGACATGTTGTCGAAGCTTTTCATCTTTCACGCATGAGGGCAAACCGCAAAAATACCAATATAAGGGAAACCAACAACCATTCACTGGTTCATTCCTCAGGGAAATGCCTTGATCAATCAGAGTCAAGCTGCCTGGTTTAAATTTCAAGAAAGCTTGGCAGTTAACTGTCAGTCAGTGTAAACTGGTGCATTCTCCATGGAGACGCCTCTACCAATCAGAGTTCGCTTGCCAACCAATCAACATTCTCTTCTCACACAGTATAAAGTTGTTGTTTTCCCCTTACATTGGTATTCTTGTGGATTGTCCTGATGAGTGCAAGACAAAAAGCTTTGACAACATGTCTCTATTTTCAGCAATACTCAAGTTCTGTACTACCAAACAACTATAGATGCATTCAAGGGGAAGCTAAATAAACAAATGAAGGGGAAAGGAATATGTTATGTTTTGGGGTTAGAAAAAGGGTTGCAAGAGTCTTGTGTGGAGCATAAACACTGGCATGAACCAGTTGGGCCAAATGTATAAAGGCACCATGTCCTTTAAATAACTAAGACATAGCTCTCAGTTGAACATTAGGACAATTGTTTGTGAAACTCGTGACAAAGGCCAGTTTGAGGGTTATGGCTTATGTTTTTTCAAGCTCTTACTGCACTTTTCCTATCATAGAATCTTATTGCATTTTTACTACTTTAGTAAAAGTGTTGCATGCACCTCAAAGAATTTAAAACCAGTTCTTGGAACATGGATCTTAAGACTCATCTCACAAGGATAGCAACAGACAAATGGGAGAGGCAGCTGGAAGGAGCATTGGGTGAGAGGTCTCAGGTGATGCTACGGGGGCAATGCTACCTATATTTAAGATGCAAATTGTGAGGTGGGAATATTCAATCAGGTATGATAGATAAGTTTAAGCATGACAGACAGACGTGATAGTAATTTTGCAATAAGATAATAGTGTAAAGGTGTTTTGGCCATAATATCTCAGGTGCTGTAATACTCTAAAATTGACAAACTTCATACAGAATAAAAGCAAAATACTGCGGATGCTGGAAATCTGAAATAAAAACAAGAAATGCTGGAATCACTCAGCAGGTCTGGCAGCATCTGTGGAAAGAGAAGCAGAGTTAACGTTTCGGGTCAGTGACCCTTCTTCGGAAGAAGAAGGGTCACTGACCCGAAACGTTAGTTCATACAGAATAAAACAGTTTTAGATTCTTCTTGAGACCTAATCAGACATTCAATAATTTCCTGATTCTTAAGTGCTGATTTTTCCCTAATGCACCTGGTGAGAACAGAGCATGTTCAAGTCAGAGGCCTGATTTTATGCCCGATTAACTTCAATGGAACCGAATATCATGCGAGCTCTAAGTTAAGTGTTCGACCCAAGTGTGCCCAATCTTGCCAGGCACTTAAAATTAAAATATGGGCTTCAATCGTTTGTGCCTCTGAACTGAATTTTGGACACTTCAGTAAAAATACCCACTAGTTGTAGAAAACATTTTCCTTTAAGTGAGACATAATTTTGTCTCTTACCTCTCTATGTGTTCAATAAACAATGAGAAACAGAGTGAATGCCAAATACCAGTATTATAATGTTGAAGTGGTACACCGGAGACTGAATAGCACCATCGGTCACATAGAAGTCAAAGCCATCTGAAATTGGCTCGATGTTGCGATGGACACTTTGCACATAGTAAATATTATTGTCAAGAATATCCTGCACTGAGAAGGGCACGTCAGGGCTGATGATGACAGCTTGATCAGTTCTTCCTCCTGTCAACAGAATCAAATAAGAAATCAAAATGAACTAAAAGAAAATAAAAGCAAAATACTGCAGATGCTGGAAATCTGAAATAAAAACAAGAAATGCTGGAAATACTCAGCAGGTCTGGCAGCATCTGTGGAGAGAGAAGCAGAATTAACTAACAGGTTTGGAAGATAGTACAAGCATGTTCTGGACATTAGATGGTTTAAAATCAGCTCAACTGGTGATGCTAGTGGATTTTATATTAGATGAGATTGGGCACTACAGTCTGTCCGATCAAATATGCTTTGTAGATTATTTCAAACAGTAAATTTTAAATCTGAAACACTAGTGAATATCATGTAGAAAGCAAAGTCCCACCACACCAAGCCCTCTGGTCACACCAACCGTTGTGTATAGCAGGCAAATTGCTTTCACATGAATGCGCTCTCTATGAGTCGTACGGACTGTACTAACATGGGGAAGTGTATATGCGTAGGCCATTTAGCCCCTCAAGCTTGTTCTGCCATTCAATGGCTGATCTGCGACCTAACTCCATATACCTG